>NC_073307.1:115232136-115545851 GCF_027595985.1 Sorex araneus
CAAAAGAACAAAAGCAACAAGTGTTGGTGAGGATATGGGGAGAAAGGGACTCTCTTTCACTGCTGGTGGGAATGCCGACTGGTTCAACCCTTTCAGAAAACCATATGGATGCTTCTCAAAAAATTAGAAATTGTGCTTCCACTTGACCCAGCAGTACAACTTCTGGGAATATATCCTGGAGATGCAAAAAAGTATAGTAGAAATGACATCTGCACTTATATGTTCATTGCAGCACTGTTTATAATAGCCAGAAGCTGGAAAAAAACCCAGTGCCCGAGAACAGATGACTGGTTAAAGAAACTTTGGTACATCTACACAATGGAATACTATGCAGCTGTTAGAAAGGATGTAGCACTGTAGCACTGTCGTCCCGTTGTTCATCAATTTGCTTGAGCAGGCACCAGTAATGTCTCCATTGTGAGACTTTTTGTTAGAAGAAATGAAGTCATGAAATTCACATATAAATGGATTAACACGGAGAGTATTATGTTAAGTGAAATGAGTCAGAAAGTGAGGGACATGCATAGAAAGATTGCATTCATTTGTGGAATATAAAGTAACAAAATGTGAAACATACCCAAGAATAGTAGAGATGTGTACCAGGAAGATTGCTCCACGGCTTGGAAGCTGGCTTCACGTGCTGGGGGAAAAGGCAACTCAGATAGAGAAGGGATCACCTAGTAAAGGGTACTTGGAGGGCCCGCTCGGAATGGGAAATGAGATGTGTGCTGAAAGTAAACTATAGACCAACATGATGGCCACTCAATACCTATATTACAAACCACAACACCCAAAAAGGAGAGAGAGAACAAAAGGAAATGCCTTGCCATAGAGGCGGGGTGGGGTGGGGGGATGGGGTGGGGGTGGTGGGAGGGATATTAGGATCATTGGTGGTGGAGAATGGGCACTGGTGGAGGAATGGATACTCAATCATTGTATGACCGAAACGTAAGCATGGAAGTTTGTAAGTCTCAACTGTACCTCACGGTGATTCACTGTATCACTGTCATCCTGTTGTTTGTCGATTTACTTGAGCTGGCACCAGTGACATCTCTATTACATTCAGCCCTGAGATTTTAGCAGCCTCTCCTTACTCGTCTTTCCCAACGATTGGAGGCTCTTTCAGGGTCAGGGGAATGAGGCCTATTGTTACTGTTATTGGCATATCAAACACGTCACAGGTAGCTTGCCAGGCTCTGCCACGTGGGCAGGATACTCTAGGTAGCTTGCTGGGCTCTCCAAAAGGTATGTATATTTACATACACAGTGATTCATTTAAAAATTAAAAAAAAGTAAAAAAAAGAAAGTCTTATTTAATAAAGAAAGATACAAAGTGAGCTGGAGAGATAGACCAAAGGGCTAGAGTGCTTGCTTTGCAATGGGAGCCGAAGGTTTAATTCTCAGGACAACATGATCCTTCAAGCACTATATCAGGCGTGGCCCCCTAGTGCCAATGGGTGTGATCCACCAAAAAAAAAAGAAAAGAAATATACAAGTATTTGTGAAATAGCAAAATTATAAAGAAGCTTAAACAGAGATTTGGAGTTATTCAATGACTTAATAAATGAGTATGAAATAAGAACAATTATAATTAAGCATTAAATATGTGACTAATAGGTGAAATCTTGCAAGAGATAAACAGTGCTAAGAACTATATTGGTCAGTTTGAAATATGTCTCTGTTTTTCAGTCACTGGATGATGTTAAGCAGTAAATTATTCAACTTCTTTTTTTTTTTGCTTTTTGGGTCATACCCAGCGATGAACAGGGGTTACTCCTGGTTTTGCACTCAGGAATTACTCCTGGTGGTGCTTGGGGGACCTTATGGGATGCCGGGGATCGAACCTGAGTCGGCCGCGTGCAAGGCGAAAGCCCTACCTGCTGTGCTATCGCTCCGGCCCCAGATTATTCAACTTCTATAAATTTAAACTTTTTCCCCATCTGTAATGATAATGACAATAATAAGCTATTGTTTTCATTGAATAAAAAGTATTATTTATAGTATTTACAACAGAGTGTATTCATCAAATGGACATTTTTCCTACTCTATTCTCTCATGGAAATCTAATTTTTAATTAAATATTCTAATATTTAAAAAATTAATTGCCCATAAAATATAGAGGTAAATTAAAAAACTTGATGTGAGTATATGTTCTGATGTGTAGGACCCAGGTTCTACCCTACCACCAGAATCTAAACAAGCAAAAAAATCTCTAAAATATTGATGTGGAGACCTGGTTTTAAATAATGTTTTGAGAGAAGTCTCAAGCCTATCATGTTCTATATTAGGAAGTAAAGGGATTTAGTGGCTCATGGAAGAGACCCCATGTATAATAAAATAATATTCTTGTCAATAGAGATCTAAAGCCCAAGTCTTCTCTCCCTGCAAAAAAAAAAAATTAACAAATCCAAATGTGTTAATTTTTTAAAAATTTAGGCATTGTGATTTTCTTTTTCTTTCTTTTTTTTTTTTTGCTTTTTGGGTCACACCCGGCGATGCCCAGGGGTCACTCCTGGCTCATGCACTCAAGAATTACTCCTGGCGGTGCTCGGGGGACCATATGGGATGCTGGGATTTGAACCCGGGTTGGCCGCGTTTAAGGCAAACGCCCTACCCGCTGTGCTATCATTCCAGCCCCAGGCATTGTGATTTTCGAGGCTATTAATAATGGCGTTTCAGGCATACAATGTTCTAACTCTAATCCCATCACCAGTGTCAGCATCCCTCCACCAATGACTCAAGGTTTTTCTAAAGCCCTTTTATTATTTCATTTTATTGATTTTGGTTTCAGGCCACACTCGGTAGTATTCAGGGCTTACTCCTGGCTCTGTGCTCAGGAGTTACTCCTGGTGGGCCTGAGAGACCATATGTTGTGCCAGGGATCAAACCTGGGTGGATTGTGTGTAAGGCAAGTGCCAAACTTCTATACTATCTCTCTGGTGCATCCTAAAGCTCTTCTAAAAGTCAGGTTTTTATTTTTTATTTTTGAAAGCAGCGTAGGAACCATTATGAACCATTATAGCTCAGAGATAGTTCAGGCAATAATAACTAAATAAATATTTTGAAAAGTAGCAGAAACTCAAAAGTTTTCCTGAAGATATAGTTAGAAGGGAAGAAATTTTAAGATCTTTTCTAGTCTCTGGGCTTTTTAAATTAATCTGTTGAAAACAGTAAAGCTACTGCACTGTTTAGTGAACTCTTTTTGCTGCTTTGAATTTTAGACACTTGATTTGCCACTAGGACAGACTGTGGCAAATATATTTCTATTTATTAAAAGCAGAAACCCAATGAGGAAATTGTTCTGCTCTTTGTTGCATTGTTTGTGGAGAGACTGGACAGCCAACCCAAAGGACACAATGTTCCCTCTTTCAGCAACACCAAGCTCCTTATAGTGGTTGAGACTTATTTGGCAAGTTATTGAATACCAGAGAGAGCAATAAAGTTATTTATTGTATTTGCAAACCCACCCATGATCTGACTGAGTAACTCTTTGTATTATATAACGACCTCACTAGAGATCAAATATACAAAGCTGAGACTGGTAACCCCCAACTAAAGAACGCACAAAACACAGACATCAAAAAGCTGCAGAGATGCCTCCAGACCCCATGCCAGGCTGAATCTCATATCTGGGGCACCCGGGAGAAGGGCAGATGAATCTTCTACCCACCCAAACAGAGCCCTGGCAGTCAAAAACCTCCAGAACCCAATCCATGCTCATAGCCGATCTCTACAGGGTTGGACGGGCCTCACCCATGAATGTAGCACTGCACTGTAGCACTGTTGTCCCGTTGTTCATCAGTTTGCTCAAGTGGGCACCAGTAATGTCTCCATTGTGAGACTTGATACCGTTTTTTGGCTTATCGGATATGCCACGGGTATCTGTTGAAAAACTCAAGTATGCGAATTTTGTGACCAAAATCTCCAGACTCTCACAGAGTCAGGGGTGGGCGACCTACTGACATCCCCCTGTTCTTCTAAAAGCCTGGTAGACATGTCCATGACCTGCCTCTAGCACCATATAAGGTCATTAACTGGCCATGATCCAGAGACTCACAGATAAATCTTGAAAGAGATCAACAAGCTGCAGAGATGCCTCCAGACCCTAAAGTCACCATCCATTTAAAAATTTAACTCTAGCTGTATCATGTTATTTAAAATTTTAGAATTCCTGGAGTGTGTGGCTGTATTCATGGCTGTGCAACATACCATCTTCTATACCACTGATGTACCAGGAGTAGCATAACACATTGGATGGGATGTTAGGTAGAAGACAACCAATCTTGATTAAAAAAATATTAGCACACAAGGCTTAAGCTGTAACAACATGTTAATAATCTTATATATAAGAGCTTAATGGATCCAGGGTGAGATACAAAAATTTTCACACACTTTCTTGTAAAGAAACCTTTTTTGATCATTTTTAGTGAATTATTAATAACAAGCAATACAAAATAAATTATTTAGGGCTTACTACTGGGGTAGGCTTGGGTGGTCATTGAGAAAATTAGAGATGGTGATGGGAAGGTCTAATGGTGGTGGGATTGGTGTTGGAATATTGAATTTAATAAATTATTGCAAACAAATTTATAAAAATGAAATAAAACAAAATAAAAATTAAAAAAGAACATACCAAACATAGGTTTTTCCTCTTCCTTTGTAGAGGGATATCACTATATTTTTGCAGTAATTAAAATAAGAATTATCTTTTATTATTATTATGTTATTATTATTATTATTTACTGTATCACTGTCATCCTATTGTTCATTGATTTACTTGGGTGGGCACCAGTAATGTCTCTATTACACTCAGCCCTGAGATTTTAGCAGCCTCTCCTTACTGATTTTTCCCAACGATTGGAAACTCAGGGTCAGGGGACTGAGACCTATTGTTACTACTTTTGGCATATTGAATATGCCATGGGTAGCTTGCCAGGCTCTGCCATTCGGGTGGGATACTCTCAATAGCTTCCTAGGTTCTCCAAAAGGTATGTATATATCTGTTACTGTATTTGGGATATGAAGACGTCATGGAGAGCTTGCCAGGTTCTCCCTAGCGGGCAATAGACTCCTGGTAACTTGTCAGGTTCTCCAAGAGGAAGAACTAAGCTATTAGATGTCGTGTGGCCGCATCAAGGTCACATGCTTCCAGGAACTTGGTTTTATAGTCTCTGGATGTTGGCCGCTGATGGGATTATTGCCTTGGGCTCATTATTATTATTAATTTTATTTATTTATTTTTACAGAGTCTCTTGCCCCCGCGCCTGGCTGTCTTCACCAGGGCCCCTTGGAGGAGTTGGGTTGAGTTTCACTCCCCTCCCCAAGCAGAGCCCCAGCAGCCAAAGACCTCCGGAATCCAGCCACAGCCATGCTCAAGGCCCCTCTCCACATGTTAGGATGAGCCTTGCGCATGAAGGAACTGGCAGAGGAACCCAGGTATGTGGGACCCAGGGCTGAGATCTCCAAGGCTGCTCTGATTAGGACTGGGCCTCTTTTGCCCAGATCCCCCATTTTCTAGTAGCTAGGCAGTTACACCCAGAAACTGCCCCGGGGCGCCATGTAATCCCATCAATGGCCAACATCCAGAGACTATAAAACCGAGCTCCCGGAAGCTTGGACATTTTATAGCCTAGTCCTCCCTCTTGGAGAAACTGGCAAGCTACTGAGAGTTTCCTGCCCGCATGGGAGAGCCTGACAAGCTCCCCGTGGTGTATTCATATACCAAAACCAGTAACAATGATGGATCTCTTTTCCCTGACCCTGAAAGAGCCTCCAGTGCAGCATCATTGGGAAGGACAAGTAAAGAGAGGCTGCTAAAATCTCAGGGCTAGGACGAATGGAGATGTTACTGAGACCGCTTGAGAAAATCGACGATCAATGGGATGATGATGATGATGATGATGATGATGATGATGATAATGATGATTGACTTATTTATTTTTAATGTAATCACCATGAGATACAATTACAAAACTTTCATGTTTGGGTTTCAGTCATACAATGATCGAACACCCATTCCTCCACCAGTGCACATTTTCCACCACCAATGTTCCCAGTTTCCCTCCCCCTCCCACGCCTCCTCTTGCCTCTATGGCAGACAATTTCCTCCATATTCTTTCTCTACTTTTGGGCATTATGGTTTGCAATATAGATACTGAGAGGCTATCACATCTGGTCCTTTATCTACATTCAGCACACATCTCCCATTCCGAACAATCCTGACAACCATAATTGACATAGTGATCCCTTCTCTATTCCAGCTGCCTTTTCCCCCAGCTCATGAGGCAGGCTACCAACCATGAAGCAATATTCCTGGCCCTGTCTCTACTGTCTTTAGGTGTTAGTCTCATATTATGTTATTTTATATTTCACAGATGAGTGCAGTCATTCTATGTCTGTCCCTCTCTTTCTGATTCACTTCACTTAGCGTGATACTGTCCATAACCATCCACTTATAAGCAAATTTAATGACTTATCTTTCCTAACAGCTGCATAGTATTCCATTGTGTAGATGTACTAAAGTTTCTTTAACCAGTTGTCTGTTCTTCGGCACTCGGGTTGTTTCCAGATTCTGGCTATTGTGAACAGTGCTGCAATGAACATACAGGTGCAGATGTCACTTAATAAGAATTTTCTTACTAAAAACTGAATCTTACAGAATAGTTGGATGATGAAAATTTTTTATGTTACAAATAATAATTTTTTTTTGGTTTTTGGGTCACACCCGACAATGCACAGGGGTTATTCCTGGCTCTTCACTCAGGAATTACCCCTGGTGGTGCTCAGGGGACCATATGGGATGCTGGGATTAGAACCCGGGTCGGCTGCGTGCAAGGCAAACGCCCTATCCGCCCTATCCGCTGTGCTATCGCTCCAGCCCCTACAAATAATTTTTGTCATTCAGGGAGGGAATAACAGTTTTCTTTCCATAGCAGATCTTCCTTGCTGTGTCCTAAGAAGTATTTCTGTGTGCAACTTTCATTTTTTTTTGGGGGGGCACACCAGTGATGCTCAGGGCTTACTACTGCCTCTGTTTCTTTGGGTTTTTGTTTTTAATTAATTTTATTGGCTTTTTGGGTCACACCAAGAGATGCTTAGGGGTTATTTATTCTTGAGCATTCCTGGCTCTGTTCTCAGGAATTACTCCTGAGGGGGCTCACAGGACCATATGGGACGCCAGGGACCCAACCTGGATTGGCTGCATGCAAAGCAAATGCTCAACTCACTGTACTATCATTCCAGTCCTGTGATCAGGGATCACTTAGGGCAAGAGTTGGAGACAATATGGGTTTCCAGGGGTCAAACCCAAGTTATCTGCATGTAAGACAAGCACCCTACCTGCTGTACTATCCTCTCGTCCCTGTATGTGACTTTTTCATTATGTGGATATAAATCAAGTATGTACCAACTTTGCTCTGAGAATTAAAATAAAATACCAAAGTATGGAGTATTTCAGAATACTGAAAGATCCAGTAAGTTAGGTAAGAACTCAGTCATTTGATCTCTCAGAAAATCAGAAGATCCTAATCTCAAATAAGCCATTTTGCCTTATTATTTTTAGCTAAAAGCAAGGTTGATCACTTGTATCACTTGTCATCCCGTTGATCTTTGATTCACTGGAGTGGGCGCCAGTAGTGTCTCCATTCATCCCTGTCGCGTGCTAGTGTAGCCTAATGGCATCTGCTCGCTCCAGGAACACGAAGAGCCTCAAACCATTCGTTCAGGGTTTTGACAAAGAAGTCTGACCATCTCGTAGGTAGGCGGCCATGTGTTCTTTTGATGTCCCGTGGAATCCATTCGGTAACAGCTCTCATCCAGCGGTCGTCTCTCAATTGCATTACGTGTCTGGCCCATCTGATTTTCAATGCCTTGGCAAATGAGACAGCGTCCCTGATTCTTGATCACTGATGGAGGTCGGAACTCCGGATTCCTTCTCTCACTTGAGTGAAATGTGATATTACAAGCTTAGCTCTTTGGATTCCTCTTTGGGATACCCAAATAGCATTCTCATCCTGTTTTCGTAGGGCTCAGGTCTCTGAGGAGAATGTTAGTGTAGAAAGAATGGTGGAGTTGAAAATATGTGCCTGGAGCTGGAGGTTCTCTTAACAACTTCTTCGACACTCTTGAAGGCATTCCACGCTGCTTTCTTCCTCCTGTGCAGTTCTGGCGCCAAGTCATTCTTCATGTTGAGTTCTTGACCCAGGTACACATAGCTGCTACATTCGGAGATGTTTGTTCCATTGAGAGCAAATGGAACGTCAGAAACTAGCCTGTTTTTCATGAATGTTGTCTTGGTGAGATTCAGCTGCGGTCCGACCTTTCCACACTCAGGGTTGAAGTCGGTCAGCATTCGTGCCACTTGGCTAATGAATGGTATTATTAGAACGATGTCATCAGTGAAGCGGAGGTGGTGTAGTTGCCGACCGTCTATCTTCACTCTCATTCCTTCCCATTCCAGTTGTTGAATGTTCTTGAGTGTGGCACTGAAGAGTTCGGTGAAATGATATTACCCTGCCGAACCCCTCTCTTTATGTTGATGATCACTTCCTTGTAGAATGGTGAGATCTTGGTGATAAATCTGTAATACAGCTCGTGGAGCTAAAGGCAATGTTGATAAGAAACATCAAATTGAGTGAAGGATCTCTGACCTCCTTTCTACATAAAAACAGATCATAAATGTTTCCTGAAAAAAGTGCCCTTTCATATGTGAAGTAGAGAAGAAAATCCTTATCATTAGAAATTCAGGTCTATTTCTAAGGACTTATTATTTTCTTGTTTTTTTTTTTTTTTTTTGGTGCCACACAGAGTTATTCCTGGCTCTGCATTCAGGAATTATTTCTGGCGGTGCTGGAGGTACCATATGGGATGCCAGGGATTGAACCTGGGTTGGCCATGTGCAATGCAAACAATCCTACCAGTACTATCTATCTGGCTCCTTATTATTGTTTTAAAATAAAATTGAACATGAATTGTCTTCTTAATTTTAATTTTATTTTAGAACTGTGCTTTGTGGACCTCACATCCAGTGGTGCTAAGGGACTACTCCTGCACTATGCTTAGGAGCCACTCTTGATGGTGCCTCGGGAACCATATGGTTTCAAGGTTCAAACCTGGGCCCCCTGCATGCAAAGCATGTGCCCAGCCCACAGATCAGATCTATCTCTTCACCACCTCTGCTCTCTCTCTCTCTCTCTCTCTTTCTCTCTCTCTTTTATTTAATGTTGGTGGAGGTGCACACAATGCTGTGATTAGGCCTTATGCATGGCTCTGCACTCAGAAGTCACTCCTAGGGACTGGCGTATCAGGAGATCATATGCGGTACCAGCGATCAACCTTGAACCACAACATGCAAGGCAACAATTAACCTGTTGTACTCTCTCTCTAGGACTGGAGCGATAGTACAGCAGGTAAGGCGTTTGCTTTGCACACGGCTGACCCGGTCTGTCCCTCTCGGAGAGCCTGGCAAGCTACTGAGAGTATCCCGCCTGCACAGCCGAGCCTGGCAAGCTACCTGTGGCATATTTGATATGCCAAAAACAGTACAAGCCTCACAATGGAGACGTTACTGGCGCCCACTCGAGCAAATGGATGGACAACGGGACAACAGTGCTATAGTGCTACTATCTATCTGGCTTTTCTTATAAGCTTAGTGATAGCTTTAAAATTTTTTTGTTTGAAAAAAGCAAAAAAAAAAAAAAAGGGGGGGGGCCGGAGCGATAGCACAGCGGGTAGGGCGTTTGCCTTGCACGCGGCCGACCTGGGTTCGATCCCCGGCATCCCATATGGTCCCCCAAGCACCGCCAGGAGTAATTCCTGAGTGCAAAGCCAGGAGTAACCCCTGAGCATCGCTGGGTGTGACCCAAAAAAGCAAAAAAAAAAAAATTTTTTTTTGTTTGTTTTGTTTTTGTTTTTACCACTAACCATGATGTTAGCTGTGTCTTTTTTCACAGAATTTAATTTCCTCAATCTGATAAAGGGTAGATGCCAACTGGAGGAACTGGTGGAGGTGGGGGCAAAGTGGGGTACAGGGGAAGACAGCACAGGAAGGAAACAAGGAGGAAGGGGACCACAGTCATAAAAAAAAGTTGAGAAATACTACTCTATATCATATGATTTAACTATTTTAAATGTATTCATGGTATACTACTAACCTGTTTTACTGTACTTCTTTTTTTTTTTTTTGCTTTTTAGGTCACACCCGGCAATGCACAGGGGTTACTCCTGGCTCTGCACTCAGGAATTTCCCCTGGTGGTGTTCAGGGGACCATATGGGGGTGCTGAGAATCGAATCTGGGTCAGCCGTGTGCAAGGCAAATGCCCTACCCGCCGTGCTATTGCTCCAGCTATTGCTCCTACTTTACTTCTTTTAAACCCCAACATGTATGGATTTTGATTAATGTAATTTGGTTCTAGGACTATTGAGTACTGTAATTCCTTTATCATAGGAATATAAATACACTCCCTTAAATGCAAACAATTTGGTAAGTAGTATTATTTATTTTGGTTTTGGAGCCACACCCGGAAGTGCTCAGGGCTTACTCCTGGCTCTATGCTCAGGGCATACTCCCGACAGAACTCATGGGACCCAATATGTGTCAGAGACAGAACCTGGGCCTGCTGCATGCAAAGGAAGTGCCCTGTCCACTGTACTATCTCTCCAGCTGGTGTGTTGTATTCTTGTCCCACATTTTCACTTTCTAGATATTGCTCTGTTATTTTCTGGTATTGGTATAGAAGAATAATAGAATTATTTGATTTCTCTCTCTTACAAATGACCTTTTTCTATGTGAATACCTGAAAATCGTTCTTTAATCTTTGTAATACAAGTTAATTTGACATGTTTCTCTCAGGTCATCTCTTTCATATGACTATTTTTCCTGGAATAACAAGGGTTCTTTAATTTTCAGATAACTTTTTCTTCAGATAATATTCTGAAAATTTTCAGATAATTTTCTTCGGGTGGGGGCATTGGGGAGGATGAAACTATATTCTTAGGTATTATTCATAGCAGAGGGTAGGGGACAACATGTGATGCTGGGCATTGAATGCCAGCCAACCACATATAAAGCAAATGCCTTGCTTATTGTTCTATCTTCTCTGGCTTCAGGTTACATTTATTTTAATACTTCTCTATTGCCTTTATAAGAATCACTCATTTAGTGATAATAATGTCTTATGTTTAATTACATTTGTCCTCTATAGTGGCTAAGTTATCTTCAGTTGTTTTGACCTTTCTATTTTCTTTCCCGCCACCATTGTAGAGATTAACCAGATTTTATTTTGTTGTTTGTTTTTGGTGCCTGGGATTGAACCCAAGGTCTCATGCTTTGAGCCATGTGCTCTAGTGCTAAGTCATATCTAGTGCACTGACCCCTAATTAACTTTTCTTCTGTGTTAGAATCTAACTTGACTTGTATTCATTCTGTTTCTTACTAATTCATATTATTTTACTAAAAGTTAGTTGTTGCTAGTATTTAATTAGTTTTTTAAGAGCAGATTGTATGAAGGAGGGTTGGTTGGACCACTTACAGCAGTGCTCAGGAGCTACTCCTGGCTCTGTGCTCAGAGGACTATATTACTGCTGGGGATTTAAATCGGGATTGTGGCCATTTTAGTCTCATGCAAGGCAAGTGCCTTACCTCTCTAGTTCAAATGTCTTTCTTATTTTTCAGTTTTTGGCCCACACCCAACAGTACTCAGGGTTTACTCCGGACTTTGTACTCAGGCAGTGCTCAGGGAACTATATGGGGAGTCAGGGATTGAACCGAGGTTGACCATGTGCAAGGCAAGTGTCCTAACCACACTACTATCATTTCAGCCCCTCCAAATATATTTCTTAACTCTGCAATCTCCCTTCTCATCTCCTTTTGCTATTTTATATGGTGTTCAAACTCTTATCTTACTGGTTTAGTATTGATATTAAATTTTCTTAGTTGTAAACTACACATCTACATTTTTTTGCTTCTTAATACTGAGTATGTATAGGACTTTCAATATTTAAATATGTTAATTTATAATTTATAATCACACACAGCTGTCAGAAATCTTTTTAAATTTCTTGCTACAGCAGAAATGACATCGTAGATATGGTAAACTTATATATCACAGATAAGAGCTTTAATTCTCACAATTATGCCCAAATAAGGAGACATAAGTTAATAAGTTTTTGGTTTTTTTTTTTTGCTTTTTGGGTCACACCCAGAGATGCTCAGAGGTTACTCCTGGCTCTGCACTTAGGAATTACTCCTGGCGGTGCTTGGGGGACCACATGGGATGATGGGGATTGAACTCAGGTTGGTGACATGCAAGGCAAATGCCCTACCTGCTGTACTATCGCTTCAGCCTCAATATAATAATTCTTATATTAACAGTTATTTATGGTTTAAAAATATATTATCATCTAAGTATTCTAGGAATGCAAATATGTATATAAAAACATTAAACACCACTTTTTAACTTTAACTTAAAAGTGGAAGCATCTCAGATCAGTAGAAATTTTGAGTGTATGTGGCACACCACTGCTTGGACCTCCAATCAATCCCTTTTACCATTGACTGCTCTTACTAACATCATGCAGGAAGAAGACACTGACATCTCAGATACCATCATGCTTAAAGAAGTTTAAAATATTGATTGTTTAATAATCACAAAATAAAATATACGCAAATACTTGAGGATTCTGCATTATCAAATTCTCTAATATTCTCTCTGAAGCCCTCAACGCTAATTTTCTGGAGGGAGGGTAGAGGGAATATGGTGTTCTTAACTGAGACCATCAGTTAGACCATATTTGCCAAAGGTCATCATTTTATAGTTTCTCACATTTTGGCGGGGCAGGGGGCTGGGTGGGAAGGACACAACCAACAGTGCTTAGGGCTTACTCCTGGCTCTTTATTCAGGGATTACTCCTGGCAGGCTCTGGGTTCTGGGGATTGAACCAGGGTACAAGGCAAGTGCCCAACCAGCTATACTCCCTCTGGGCCCTTCTCACACATTTTATGTTTATTTTTGATTGGAGCGATAGCACAGTGGGTAGGGTGTTTGCCTTGCATGTGGCTGACCTGGGTTTGATTCCTCCGTCCCTCTTGGAGAGACCAGCAAGCTACTTGGAGTATCCTGCCCACATGGCAGAGCCTGGCAAGCTCCCTG
Organism: Sorex araneus; assembly: GCF_027595985.1. Lineage (NCBI taxonomy): Eukaryota > Metazoa > Chordata > Mammalia > Eulipotyphla > Soricidae > Sorex > Sorex araneus. The sequence continues at coordinate 115,245,286 of NC_073307.1, forward strand.
TGGTGTATTCGATATGCGTAAAACAGTAACAACAAGTCTCACGATATTACTGGTGCCTGCTTGAGCAAATCGATGAACAATGGTACAACAGTGCAGTGCAGAGCAGTGCAATTATTAAATATTCCACTCCCCTCTAAACTTTAACAAACCTTTTGGTAAAGTGCAGGCAGAAGAAGTATGTTTAATGTAGGTCCCTATATCTATCATATCTTAATTTTTTTCAGATTTTTTTCTACAAATAACAGAATCTCTAACAATGTTCTAAACCAGAACTTTTTTTTTAAAAGAAAAAACTTTATTTAAACACAATGGTTTACAGAGTTGTTTATAATACAGCTGTTTTGAAATTCAATGTTCCAACACCAAGCCAGTGTGACACTCCCTCCATCATTGTCCCCTACTCCCTGGTATTTTTTAAAATTTATTTTTAATTAGGACACTGTGATTTACAAAGTTGTTCATAATAAAACTGTTTAAGACATACACTGTTTTATAGCACTATTCCACCACCAGTCTCCCCATAGTCACTGGTATTTTATACTCTCATTCCATGTCATATTTTTCTTTTTTCTATCTAAAAATTTTTAATTGAATCACTATGAGATACAGTTACAAAACTTTCATGTTTGAGTCTCAGTCATACAATGATTAAACCCCCCATCCCTCTACCAGTGTACATTTTCCACCACCAATGTCCCCAGTATCTCTCCCCACCCCCCTCCGTCCTATACCTTCCTCAACTTCTACGGCACACAATTTCCCTCTTACTCTCTCTCTCTACTTATTAAATCAGAACTTCTTAAACTTTTTCTGCTCTTGAGCCCTTTTCACCTAAAAATTTTTTACTCAATCTTAATGATATAGTTATATAAGTAAACCAGTTAACAAGATCAACCTTAATTATATAGTTATATAAAATAAGTAAATCAGTTAATAAGGTGATTTATTGATTTTATATAACTATATAATTAAGGTTGAGGTGGAGGATGGGGTGGGGGTTGTGGGAACATTGGTGGAGGAGAATGGGCACTGGTGTAGGGATGGGTAAACGATCACTGTATGACTGAAATGCAAACACATTTGCATTTGTTTATAAGCTTACACTGTACTTCACGGTGGTTCACTAATAAAAAATTTAAAAAAAATTTTAAAAATTTAAAAAATGAGATAAATCATAAAGCAAATTTAAAACATTATTTTTAAAAGCTACATGAATGTATATGGGGTTATGACCCAAAGTTTAAGAAATTAGGTTTTAAACAACAAAGGTGTTTTTTTAATTTCACATATCTAGTAGCTAGAGACAGTCAATTTGAGTTGGTTCTGAAGTTTTGTAGTCATCAAAGATGCAGGTTGTTCCATTTTTCTATTCCTCCATGTCTCAAAATCACAGGATGGTTACCACAGTTCCAAGATTCAAGTTCATAAATACCAGTATCCCAAGAAGCAAGAAGGGGGACAAGACTAAAAGAACATTATTATTTTTAGTGCTTTGTATTTTTTACAAAAGAAAATCTTCATTGGAACATTTCTTCCTTCTACCTTTGTGTCCTAAGCAGACTTCCACTTCCATTATTCCAGAAATGGATCACTTGTTTTCCTATGTTACTAATAAAAAAGAACTACATGATCGTGACTGATCTAAGCCAGTGATTTTTCAATGTAGGGTGATTTTTATCTTGCAGGGAACATTTGGCAATAACATCTGGAAACATTTTTTGGTTGTCACAATATAAGAAAGCTGTTACTATCACATAGAAGGTAAAGGTAAGGTCAAGGCATATTGCTAAACACTCTACAAGGTACACCATAGCTTACTACACTTATGTGGCCCAAGGTACTGAGGTTGATTACATCTAGTATGAACCAATCAGAATTTATCTCATTTCAGGGATCTGGCACACTGCCATGCAAACCAAAATCAAGGTTTTACTGGCAAGGATGAAGAGTACTTATTTATATGCATTATCTAGAAAACCCATTTTCAGAAATAGTTTACTTTTATTATCAAAAGGATTGTTAAACTCTCTGTCCTTTGCCATACACAGGACAAAATTTAGAAAGACCAAAGAGGTCTCAGATATGTATATTAGAGAGAACTGCTTCAGAGGCACACAATCATGAAAAGAGAAAAGAAAGTGGAATTTAACAAGTGAAAAATACTATTGCAGAGTATTAGAAGAATAAGAGCAATAAAAATTAAACTAATCAAAATAGTTCTAAAATAAATGTGGTCACTAATGAATAAAAATGGGTAGAAACAATAAATTAGAAAATAGTACATTTGTGGTAGAATAATGAGTAATTAATATATACACATATATGTCACTGTCACTCTCACTGTCATCCCGTTGCTCATCGATTTGCTTGAGCGGGCACCAGTAACGTCTCTCATTGAGAGACTTATTGTTACTGTTTTTGGCATATCCAATACGCATGGGTAGCTTGCCAGGCTCTGCCGCACGGGCTCGATACTCTCGGTAGCTTGCCGGGCTCTCCGAGAGGGGCGGAGGAATTGAACTCGGGTCAGCCGTGTGAAAGGCGAACACCCAACCGCTGTGCTATTCCTCCAGCCTGTGTGTGTATATATATATATATTATATTTCCAGGGGTCAGAGCCATAGTACAGTGGGGTAGGGTGTTTGCCTTACACACAACTGACCCAGATTCATCCCCAGCACTCCCTATCGTCCCCTAAGTCCACCAGGAGTAGTAAATCCCTGAGCATAGCCAAGTGTGGCACACACACACACACACACACACACACACACACACATACCTAATGGATACTGTGAATATTATTTTACACAAAAAGAGTTTTAAATATTATTTAGTTAAGATGTGAGATGGGGAGATCATTTTAAATTAATGTTGCAGGCTAAATGTAATCACAAAAGTCCTTATAGGAGGGAAGTGCAAGGGTTAGAGTCAAAGTCAGATATGTCAAGAAGCAGAAGTTGAAGTGATGTGAAGAAGGGACCATTAATCAAGGAATGTAAGTGGTCTCTTGAAACTAGAAAAGGCAAGGGAAGGCTTCTCCTCCTTCTTCCAGAAGGAATCCAGTCCTGTTGATACTTATTTGAGACTCAACACCCAAAACTTTCATTTATTATTTTTAAGATAGCAAGTTTAGATTGATTTGAAGCCACTTAATTCACAGTAATTTGTTACAGCAGCAATAGAATAACCAACAACAGATTGATACAGAATAAAAACAGTATGAGACACTATAAAAGAATCTGTAGAACTTGGCACTTCAAAGATAAGAGGAATCAGAATGAGAACAAAACAAAGGCAATACCTAGCTAAGCACAAGTTAAGAGTTTCAAAGTTTTTTTTTTACTTTCTTAATGAAAAGGAAACTGGATATTTCTATAAAAAGTTACTGCTTATTAGTTACAAATTGATTGTATGTATTAGCCATGGTTCTTTAGAGAAACAGAACTAATAGGATGTGTGTGTATTTTTAAGCAACTGTCTTATGAAACTGGTGATGGGGATGAACAAAATGAAGTCTGGCTCACAGCCTGCAAATTCAGGTTAGGGTTCATATTGCTTAACTCAAAAAAGATATATGCACATCTATATTCATTGCAATGCTAAGTATAATTACCAATATATGGAAACAGCAAATTTACATAGATAAACTGCATATAATGCTATCACAAATGGGGAAAGGGGATGGAGAGATAGTACAGTGGGTAAGCACTGACCTTACACACGACTGATGTGGGTTTGATCCCTGGCCTCACCTATAGTCCCCTGAGCAACACCTGGGTAGAGAGTCAGGTGTAACTGCAGTGCATTGCCAGATGTGACCCCAAAATCACAAATGGGGGTGGGGTGGGGAAAAATAAACAGAATGTGTAAAAAAATTACAAAGGCGGTGCGTGCGTGCAGGAGGGAGAGACGAGATGATATGTGGTGTCATTCTGTTGTCCGCAGGCACGCGGGGCAGTTCTCTCTCGCACGCGCCACTCGTGTTCGGTGTTCTTGAGCTTCTGTGTATGGACCGGATCAGGACAGCTCCTCCTTGTGCTCTGCTTCTGTGTGTGCCGTGTGCTGTCTTCTTTCTGTCTCTCTGTCTCTGTCTCTGTAGTCTCTCCTCTGTTCTCTTCAGACCTCTCTCTGTCTCTGCTTCTGTGTCCTCTCGTGTGTCTCCTTCTCTGTTTCTTCTGTCTTCCTTCAGTTTTAGTTTATATAGCAAATTACATAGGGTGGTGACACAAAGGTGTGTTGAACATTAACAAATCAACAAAGAAGGGTAATACCATTTCTCGAGGAGATTAATAAAATCTCATCTAAGGATTTAGATGAGATTACTAGGAGATCCACTCAAGGGTGGGGTCCAAACAAGGGTGTGTCAGGGTGTGAGCTAGTAATCTGCTTAAATAGTTATTAGTAAACTTACTTCTAATATTTCTGGCAATGTCATTCTGTATGAGCACAGTAAGAGATATATCAGACTTAAAGTTTGGTTCTTCCTGAGGACATTCACTATATATTCCAGACCACACTCCTCAGGCCAGCTTAGTCTTCTTAACCCCAGCAGGGTCCTAGTCTAATTGTTACTTTTGGATCATGACACTGACCATGTTCTCAACTTATAGTTGAGTATTGTGGCGCTTTGGCCTGGCCCATTTCGATGTTGAGGTAGCTCACAGCTTGCCCTGGGTCCATTTCGTCCCTCGTCGGGACCCTGATTTTGGGGTACTAGGAACTAAGGGCAACTGAGTTGAGAAAGCAGATGCCCAGGAGTAAATATTATTGGAGTCAATCAGCTCCCAAGTTACAAAGCATATTATTAACTGTCTTCCTGTGTCCATACAGAAAAGACATTGCTTTAAGGTAAACTAAGTTCCTTGTGGCAAGGCTAAAAGGACAAATCCCATGTTATCCTACAAGTATGAACAGAACTTTCCCAAAGAAGAAATATAGGTGACCAAAACACATATAAAAATAATGCTCTGTATCACTTAAAATGGGGGAAATGCCAATCAAAATAACAATGAGATATCATCTCACATCAGTATGTCATCACATCATAAAGAACAAAAAACAACCTGTATTTGGCATGGATATGGGGAAAGAGAGATTCTTATTCACTGCTGGTGGGAATAACAACTAGCTCATCCCTTTTGGAAAGCAACTATGCCACTATAATCATGCTGGTTGAGCCCTTTTGGACATCAATATGGGCACTTGTCAAAAAACTGGGCATTGAGCTGTTAATTCCACTTCTTGTCATCTACCCCAAGGGCCCAAAAATTATAGTCAGAAAAATTATAGTCAGAAAAGACATTTGCACTCCTATGCTCATTGCAGCACTATTCAAAATAGCCAAAATCTGAAAACACAACTGTGCAGGAACAGATGACTGGATAAAGAAGATATGGCACTGAATATGAACCCTAATCTGAATTTGCAGGCTGTGAGCCAGAATTCATTTTGTTCATCCCCATCACCAGTTTCATATACATAATGGAATATTACTTGTCATTCAGGAAAGATGAAATCGTGCAACTTGCTGCTCTAGCTATATGGACAGATGTGTTAGAAGGAGAGGGTTAGGCACAGAATGATCTCTCTCATAAGTGGGACAAAAGGTAACAAAGTAGGGGTATAAAAACTTCCCAAAGGCAACAAAAGTTGAGAATTGATATTTAGTTTAGGAGTTTGTGGGGAGTTGTTTTTTCATTTGGGGGACAACACCCAGTGGTGCTCAGGGGTTATTCCTGGCTTTGTACTCAGGAATCACTCCTGGTGGGCTTGGGGAACCACATGAGATGCAGGAAATTGAGTCCAGGTTGACTGTGTGCAAGGCAAACACCCTATTTGCTGTATTAGCTCTCTGGTTTGAGAACTGGTATTTAGTAGGAAGGTTACCACAGGGAGAGTAGGTTTGTGAGAAACACTGGGACAGTGGTGGTGGGAAGTGAATATTGGGGGAGAGTGTGGTGCTAGAATCTTAAGTACATTAAACCCTATAATTAACAACATTGCAAGCCATGCTGCTTAAAATAAAATAAAATAAAATCATATTTTCCAGAAAACTATACATAATTAAAAGAGGTTGTGATATATATCTCTATCTATCTATCTATCTATCTATCCATCCATCCATCTATCTATCTATCTATCTATCTATCTATCTATCTATCTATCTATCTATCTACACACAATGGAATACTACTACTTGGCCTTAAGAAAAGATAAAATACTTTTTTTTTGCTTCAAGGTGAATAGAACTAGAGTGTGTTATGTTTAATGAAGTAAGTCAGAGGGAGGACAAATACTGGATAATATCACTCATATGTGTTATATAAACTATTTAGAAGCATGGGAATAAGGTTTCCAGATAATAAATCCTTGTTCTTTGATTACAGGCTGAAGTTACCAAGCACTAACCAAGCAGTGTGTCTGTGTGTATGTGGGTGGGGGGGTGTGGTGGGGGACTTTTGGAGGGCTTGGGATGGGAAAGAAGAGGTGGACTAGATAGAAGTGACATAATGACAGTAGTAGAGGATCTTTGGCACTGGTGGTATGAAGCTCAGTAATTTTATACATCAAAAACATAAACATGAACACTATCATAACAGTGGTACTTCAATTACAGTTTAAATTTTAATTATAAAAAAGGCAAGCATGTTGTAATTTTGATAATTTTGTAGGGCAGATGACCACAAAATTGACTGACTCTGGTTCAATCCTTGGTACCACATGTTCCCTCAAGCACCACCAGGACTCAAACTAGTAGTAGCTTGAGTACCACCTGGTTTATCCCCAGTCCCCCACCACTTACTGAGCCCCCCACCCTTGCCTCCATCTCCAGAAAAATAATTTTTTTTCAGGAAACTTCAGTCTATGCTTGTAAGGCTTTTGACTAGATTTGGTTCACTATAATATTATTGAAGATAAACTTACTCAGTCTACTTATTTAAATGTTAATTGCATGTAAATAAAGTGATAAAAATAGCTAGTGCTAGGCCCAAATAGCATCTCATGGAGTACTGAATCATCTAGACTGCTTGGCTGAGTAGCACTGGGAGTGGCCTCTAGACCTTCTGAACATTGTATGGCAAATGACCCGTCCTCCACTCCCCAAGTAGTTACTGTTGATTGTGTACTATATGAAAGGCACAGTGATAAACAATATACAAAACTATTTATTACTTTCAGTATCAGAAAGTGTTTCATTGGCAGTCAAGGGTAACTTGCCACTAATTAGGCAGTCATAGGAAAGTCACTTAAACGTCTTTTCATCTAAAAGTATTTATTTGTGAAAGGAGAGAGTGGGTGGGCAAATTATTGGGATCAGTTTTAAAATAGTGTGAATGTGGATAAATGTAAAGCATTTACAGCTGTTATTAAAACAATGGATGGATAAGAAATTTTAGAGGTCAATGATGTGCAATGTAAAGGTAAATGCTTTAGAATTAGACAAACTAGATTAGAATTTGCAACTCATGACTTAGTTATTTGCCTTTTGATAATTTAAAAAACTTCTTCTGTTAAAGTTCCTCATCTGTAAAATAGAGAACAGTATACCTGCCTAGTCATGAAGTTTAGAAATAATATCCATGAAATGTTTGACATATTAATACATCTTCACAAAATAGGTAGGTATTATTACTGATTATGGAAAATCTTTAATTAAATTATTACTATTTGGGTTTTGGGGCCATATGGCAGTGTTCAAGGCTTATTCCTGGCTCTGTGCTCAGGGATCACTTGTGGAGAGGTTCAGGGGATGACATGGGATGCTAGGGAACAGCCTCATGTAAACCTGGGTCAGCCTCATGCAAGGTAAGAATGCTACCCATTGTACTATCACTCTGGCCCCTCTTTCATTTTATTTTTTTCTCAAACTTTAACAAATACTTTACATGGTGTTTAACATGTCCCAGATATTGTTGTGCTTTAAAATCTTAACTGAGAGGCTGGAGAGATAGACCATTGGGTAGTGCTGACCCACATTACATTCCCGGCAGCACATTTGATCCCCCAAGCATTGCCAGGAGTAATTCCTGAATGAAGATTTTATTCTTGGGAAACTGAAGTACAGAGGTTAAATAACCTGTCACAATCATATACATAGTCTGTGGTGGTGGCCAGAATACTATATAGTTTAATTCTAGAGTTGGGGTTCCTAATCACTGTATTATATTCTCAAGCCAACCACTACCTATTTCATAAAGGAAAAAAACCTGTAACTGGCTGCTTGAAGAAATTTTCCAGAACAATCAAATGGCTCCGCACAGAGAGAAGCTAGTAGTATGTGTACTTTGCTCTAGAGAATGGAGACTGAGTCAACATAAGTTGTATTTCCTTAAAGAGCCATGCATTTATATATACTGTAAATATTTTATATGTGTAGGTGTGGTTTGCTATCTGAGGTCTTTACAAATGTTTCTAGGAGGAGGCCTTTTCCTAGAAGCCTAAGGGTGTTCTCAAAAAGCACTACCCAAAGAACAGGAAACAGATTAAGAAACAGTGGTTTTCATCTTGCTGGGTTAGAATGATAATGAACTAGTGATTATTTTGGGGGGCATCTGAAGCAATTCTATTATGAAAAAGGAGTAAATACCTAAGAAAGAAAAAAAGAAAGTTAATGAAGGACTGGAGCGATAGCACAGCGGATAGGGTGTTTGCCTTGCACACAGCCAATCTGGGTTCGATTCCTCTGTCCCTCTGGGAGACCCCGGCAAGCTACCGAGAGTGTCCTGCCTGCATGGCAGAGCCTGGACAGCTACCCATGGCGTATTCAATATGCCAAAAACAGTAACAAGTCTCACAATAGAGACGTTACTGGTGCCTGCTTGAGCAAATCAATGAATAACGGGATGACAGTGGTACAGTGCTACAATGAAGGAGGGGGGAGAGACTAATCTCCAAAGTTCTATGAGATATCCCTACCTAAAAATGAGACCCAAGCAACAATAATGTTACCCACACAAAAAAGGGCATAATGACCATTTATCTAGATGTGGGAAGAAATTGAACAATATGATGATTTGTCCATTTCACTATCATGCTTATAAAATTGACAACATAATATCTAAAGAAATGTTATAAACATATTCCCCTTCTTCCTATGAGCCAAGTAACACCAGGACATGTTTATCAGTCAACTATATTCTCAGTTGAAAATAGAGGGAAATAAAATATTACCTTTGTCTTCTAAGGGCTTGGGGACTGCATCCAAGTATTCAGTGGACACAGGCAGATTAACAGGAGAAAAACATACTAATTTATGTCAGCTTTATGTGACATGAGAGCTATTGAATGGAGGAGAAATGGAGGAGACATGAAGAAAGGGTAAACATACATATTTGGAGAGATATCACAGTAAGGAGCTTGCCTTGCATGTAGTTTACCAGTTTTGATCCTCAGAAATGCATATAGTACCCCGAGTGATCCTGGGCACCATGAGTAAGCCATGAGTAAGCCCTGAGTATTGCCAGGTGTGGCAAAAAACCAAAACAAACAAAAAAACTTCTAAAATAGGTTAAAAAAATAGGCAATTGTGGGAAAATAACTGAACTGTGTTGGGAGGCCAAGGGAAAATAATAATTATTCTTTTAAAAAGGTGATCCCCACAGGACTCACAGCAGACCTAGCCAGTCCTCAATCAGGCCTGTTTTGAGAGAGAATTCTGCCTATACCACACCAATCCTTCTGAGAAATCCTCACAAGGCATCTGTGGCTCCTTAAGTCAGTAAAGGCACTAGCCTGATAATGTGAACAGCAGCACCAGCTCCCTGAGACTACCCAGAACTTAGTGCTTAGCTTTCTTTGCTTAGCTTACCCTGAGTCCCATAAAGGACAGGAATATGGAAAAATGAAGGGAATTCAGATACATCACTGACTGTGGGCAAAAGTCCAGGAAAGTCCTTTAGCAAATCAGAATTTTTTTTTAACACTCTAAAGGATGAACTTTTAACTTTTTAACACTTTTAAGAACTTTTAAGGATTTCAGAGCAACAATGCTCTGATGCGCTTGATGAACTTTTAACACTTTTAACACCTTTTAGGATGATTTCAGAGCAACAATCTTCTTGATGCTAACAGGACAAAGTAAATTTTTGGAAGTAGATTCAATAAACTCAAATAAATATTAACTAAAAATAAAAATTCACTTAAATAGAATTGAAGTAGCTAAAGGATACAGTAGCAAGTCTCAGCAACAAAACAGAAGAAGCTGAAAATCAAATTGGTGACCTCTAAGACAAAGAACATCATCAATAAAGAAGAGATAATGAAAAAGAGATTCTTTAAAATGAAGAAAATTTAAGATACTCAATATGGAAAACAGCAAGAGGAACAACCTCTAAATTATAGAAATTCTAAAAGGAAAGAAAAGGGAGAAAGGAAAATGGCTGGTGGAAGAAATAAAAGCGGAAGAAAGAAAACCTTGTGTTACCAAAATTACAAGAACCAAAAAGAGAAATAGACAACCCGGCGAGAGAGGCTAAGCCTCAAATACAAGGGCAATAATATAAAATTAACATCATAATCCTCAAAGGAAACTCTATTAGCAAGATGGGAATATAATGTACTGAATGAAAATAATTCAATGTACTGAATGAAAATAATTTGCAACTAAGAATGGGAAAATATTACATGCTCATGTATTGAAAGAATTAATGTTGTTTAAATGACCATTCCACCCAAAGCAGTATACATATTTTATCCAATTCCCATCAAAATTCTGATACATTCTTTAAGGGCCTAGTACAAACACTATTAAAATTTGTATGGAATCATAAAGTCCCTAAAAAACCAAGTCATTCTGAAAAAAGTGAAGTTGGATGGTATTGCATTTCCTGACTTCAAATTATACTGTAATGTATTAGTAATAAAAATGGGGTAGCATATAAATAAAGATAGGCTTTCAGACCAATGGAACAGAAATGAGAGTCCAAAGATAAATGGTCAGATCTATGGACAATTAGTCTATGAAAAAGTGGTTAAGTATGTGAAGTGGAGCAATAAAAGAAAGACTTTAAAACGAATGATGTTGGGACTGGGAAAAAAGAGAGAGAAAGAAAGAAACTGGATCCATATCTCACACTATACATAAAATTTAAATCAAAATACATTAAAGACCTTGAGATTAGACTAGAAGTGATAAAATGTGTTGAGGAAAACAAAGGCAGAACTCTCAAGGAATAAGAGGTTAAATTAATAGTTATTAATGTTATCATAAAATGAAATATCCCTTTCAATTTATTTTATTAAATAGTTATGAAGACCTCTCAAGGTCTTCTGGACCTCGTTACTTATCATTAGTGATTTGATGTCATAGACAAAGACAAAAATAAACAAAAATAAACAAATAAACAAATACATCAAACTTAAGACTTTTTACATGGCAAATGAAAGTTGGGTTAAAATAAAAAGACAATTGAATAGAATATTGAACAGAATATTAAAATCCTATTGAATAGAATAAAATATTTGCACACTAGACATCAGATTAAGGGCTAATGTCTAAGATATATAAAACACAATCCTCAGCAAACAACAAAAATGCAAATAACCCCATCAAAAAATTGGGAGAGGAGATAAACAGACATTTCTATGAGAATATACAAAAGATAAGGCCAGTAGGCAATGAAAAAATATTTATTGCTATGTATTAGGGAGTTACAAATCAAAATGACGATGAGATATCATCTCAACACCAGTGAGAATGGCATATATTAAGAAGACTGAAAACAACCAAAGGGGCATAGTGAAACTGGGGCTCTGGTGAAAAAGGAACTCTCATCAACTGTTGGTTGAAATGTCATCTGGTTCAGTCTTTATGAAAAACAGTATAGAGATTTTTTTAAAACTGAAAATAGAGTCCCCACATGATACAGTAATTTCACTTATTAGCCTTTACTTCTCTAAACACAAACATAACGATTTGAAAAGTAATATGCACATCTATGCTTACTGTAGACCTTAATACAATAGCTAGGTTATGGAAACAACCAAAATGTGCAAAAAATTAAAGAAGTTAATGGTTGAAGACGTCGTGGTAAACACACACAATGAAATATACCCCAGCTACATAAAAAGACAAAATCTTACAGTTTGCTGCAAGTTGGATGAAAATGGAGGGTATAATGCTAAGCAAAATAAGTCAAAAGAAGAGGGGCAAATCCCAGTGGTTTGCATTCACCTGCGGCATACACAAACACAAGGTGAAGAAACAGCAGTATCTAATGATGACAAACCCATGGCCTTGAATTACAAAATTGAGATTACCAAGCAGAGAGGTGGGGAGAGGGTGGGTGTAGAAGAGAATGAAGAGGTAGACTGAAAGTAACATCAGGACACTGGTGCACTTTGGTGGCCTTGGCCACTTTGGTGGTTGGTGATGAGGTCCAATAATGGTATACATCAAAACCATAAATGTTATACCAGTACAAACATGTGGTCTAAACTATAAGTTAAAAATGGAAAAAATATTTTAACAAAGTCCTTCTGTACAGAATTATCTCAGCTTTGATTTGCCATTGAAGAAGTTTCTTTTCTCCTGATTCACATGGGAGTTTCTCTTTTTTTTTCCCTCCCCAGGAAGAAAAGAGAAGATAAGAATGCCTTTTGGGGGGACAGAGCAATAGTATAGCAGGTAGGGCACTTTCCCTGCATGCACTATTCCATATGGTTCTCCAAGCACCTCTAGGAGTAATTACTGAGTGCATTGCTAGGAGTAACCCCTGAGAACTACTGGATGTATCCCAAGAACCAAACACCAAAAGCAAGGAAGCAAGCAAACAAGCAAGCAAGCAAGCAAGCAAGTCTTTTCTGGCTTGCTCTTCAACTTCAAGTCCATGTTCTCCCTTGAACGTATTATATTGCTTGCTTGTCTCTCAAGGGTGTGAGGAGATATTTCACTGGTTTAGATTTGCATTCTACTAATAAGTGGTAGTGGGTGGACAATATTAGGAGGAAGATTTACTTGAGCTCTGAAGACAATGGAAGTTGAAACAACTAGAGCCCCTTGTGGTCTAGGATCTTTCATTAAGGTAGAATTCCTTGAGAGTTAGCAAGGTTGAACAAAGAGAATGCTGCAGGGTCACTTTGTGTATTTTATTTCTGGTCTGGTTACCTGACTGAAGCTAATGCTTTTATACCTGACTTTCAGAGAACAGAGAGGATATACTCACTGGTAACAAAGCTAAGTTTTCAAGACATAAAATAAATTGAAAGGGATATTTCATTTTATGATTTTTCTTCTTATAATAAATACAACAATAGACAGTGGCAAGAAAAAGTATAACACAACTTATGATCAACGACTACCCAACAAATTTACAAGAGCCATAATTCAAAGAACTAATTTGACAAACACTTTCTTGTCAATCTACATTCATAAATTGAAAATGATAAAACTTGTATTACTCCTTCTGCATCTGGCTTTCACAGGCAGAGATCTGAGAGACCAGAGTGATTTTTACCAGCTGACAAAAAGCTGGCTTATGTCCCAGAACCTCTTTATCTCAGCATTTGTCACAGATTTTAGTGGAGGCAAAATTTTGCCTTAAGGTTTTGATTGGGGGTGGGGGTTAAGAATTAAACTGGCAGTGTGGTAGTTAAACCAGTAGTTAAGAATTAAACTGGATGATAGTTCCAAGGGCTGGGACACAAGAGGCATTCATGAAGCCCTGAGCTGGGCCGTCACTCCATGATATGCCATCCTGAACACCACTGCATGTAACTCTGGAAGCCTCCAAGCACTGCCCTGGCATCCTTCAGCACCTCTGGACCAGAAGAGCACCACACAGGGCAGGCATTGAGTAGGAAGTAGATGGGGGGCATAAACATAGCTTGGGAGATCTACCACTCATCCACCAAAGAATTCAACTCAGGTAAGAAAGATTAACAGGAGAAAAATGCATAGATTATAATGTTTATATGACATGAGCACTCTTAGAAGATGGAGACACAAAGAAGTGGCACTTCGGTTTAGGGAAAACATCTCATGGAGTTTTATCTCCCCTTTCAGGGAAGAAAAGAGCAGATTTGAATGCACTTCTTGCATCTGCTCCCTTTTAAGTGTTTTAAGTACAAAATAAACTTTACGCCAAAACAGCAGATTTAGGAGTGGCCTATTCTACTATCTTTCAAGAACCAGAAGTCAGTGGTTAGCAAATCCAAGAACATAGTTCAATTTTTGTTCCACCTGGATTAAAACTGTTGAATAACTGAGTATCAGATGATTCACCTCCAAGTGAAAATCAACATTGCACAAATTTCTGAAGCACTCAGAAAAGTTTCTGGCGTTAGGTTTCACCTTCATTTTAGAGATTAGGCAATGAAGATACATGTGTGTACTTGCTCAAACTGTCAATTAGCTGATAGGCTACTGAAAATGTTAGAAAGTGAGAAGATTAAAAAAAAAGGTTTAAAGATATATTTAAAGCAGGTCAATTCTACTAATTCTGTATGTTATAATAGAGTATAGGGTAAGGTAGATATAACCAAACAAATTTCAGAGAATAACTGCCACTTGGATCTCTTGAACTGAGTTATCTGAAATTTCTATCCTGTAAAAGATAGCCTGTCTAATGCCTTTGAGATAGTTGTGATGGATTCTCCACAGAAACTACAAAGAAAGTTGTTTCCTGTAGTTTTGTCAAAACAAATGTAATGTGAAACAGTTCTTTTTAAATACTACACATTCTCCCTTGTCATGAAATCTATAAGGATAAAGCTCGTGAAAATTATTTCAAAAAAGGACATTCTGTGATAATTATTATGGGGAATATTAATAATTATAAAGGTAGGAAAAATGACTTGATAAGTATGTAAATAAATGTAGCATAGTAGAAAGAGTATGAAGCTTGTTATCAAATTCCGGACCTGGATTTCAATCTCACTTCTGCTTCTAAGAGCTATGTCACTTTAGCAAGCTGAATCTCAATAATATTCTTTTCTAAGAAACTAGAAAGAATAGATGAATACTTGCAGAGTTTCTGTGAAGACAGAATGAAGACTCTCATAAAAAACTGTTAAGATAGTGACAGAAAAAAATATATAAGTAGGAAAATAATGACATAGAAGTGTTTCTTCAGAGCAGAAAAGGATTTGCATAAACATAAATATTTGGCTGTACTTTTTTAGATAAATTAGAAAATTAAGGATTCACATATAACTGTAGCTACCCGTGTGCAGCATGTATTTTTGGTATTATTTATAGATATTTCTCATTAATATCAGGGATCTTTCTGTAAGCTGAAAGTTGTGCATTTTTTAATTTTAATTTTTTGGGGGGATGGCCACACCAGACATGCTCAGGGGTAACTCCTGCTTTTGCACTCAGGAATAATGCCTGATGGTGCTTAGGGAACCATATGGGATGCCAAGTGCCCTAATGCTCCAGCCCTTAATTGCACATTTTTTGACTTGGTATAATCTACCCTCATTATAGAACTATGCTTCTATGCAAGAAAAAAAATCATATCCAGGTGTTTCATATTTGAATAAAATTACAATATAGTTGATTTCAATACAGTCCATTTTTTAGGACTCTTGTTGATGACAGGAATGACATTTGAATGAAAAATTACTATTTTTGATGTTTATTAAATTTTATAGGTTAGACTTTTGACAAATTCTGTGGAGACTATTAAATCTCACTGTCATGTCATCCCGTTGCTCATCGATTTACTTGAGCGGGCGCCAGTAACGTCTCTCATTGTGAAACTTATTGGTACTGTGTTTGGCATGTCCAATATGCCACGGGTAGCTTGCCAGGCTCTGCCGTGCGGGCACAATACTCTTGGTAGCTTGCCAGGCTCTCCAAGAGAGGCAGAGGAATCGAACACAGGTTGGCCGCGTGAAAGGCGAATGCCCTACCACTGTGCTATCACTCCAGCCCATTAAATCTCACTTTTCTGTAATACTTGAACTCACTGAATTCACTTCAAGAATGATGGCACAGCACATGGGACTCAAGTCATTCAACAGGCCTTTTCCATGAGATTGTAACATACTGAAAATTGGATCTTTAATTTGTTTGTTTGCTTTTTGGGCTATACCCAGATATGCTAAGATCCTGACTTTGCACTTAGCCAGTTCAAGGAAACTTGTGTATGTGTGTGTGTTTCGGGGGGAAGGAGGTTTGGTTCTGGGGATTGAAATTGGGTTGGCTACATGACAGGCAAGTTCCTTATCCGTTGTTCTATTTCTCTGGCCCCATAATCTTTAATTTTAAGTCCTTCTCCTTAAGCTCACTATCTAGTGGATCTTTTCTAGAGATACAAGTTACATAGCCACTGTACTGAGTCAAATAAGGAGTCTTTATGCTCTAATTTCTAGTTTTGAAAATCATACTGTGCTCACTAGGCAATTATTTAATTTCTTCCTTTCTCTTCAGAAGTATTGATTTATGCTTTTATAGTTAAAAATCAAGATATTTAGACAATTGAAAGATCCCACAAAGAAAGTGTTCTTGATAAATAGTGCAAAATTGCATGTGAGATGCTTAGAATTCTTAGCAGTAGCTAACTTAAAGTTCCTGAGAAAAAGCCTCTAAATATAGGCTGAGCTAGAACCCTTTATTGTTTACCCTCATCTTGCATATTTGAAATTTGATTTGTGCTAGATTATCTACTACATGAGAGACTGTAGAAAACACCTCATTTATGTGCCTATTTCAGGGATAAATAAAGGCATTTATCTGAATTGGAACAATTATTTTAAGTTTTTTTTTTTGGTTATGGGCAACACCCAACAGGGCTCAAGGACTACTCAGGGCCAGCTCCTGGCAGTGCTGGATTGTGGTGGGTTGGGAATCACCTGGTGTAAAGGACTTAAGCCCAGGGCTCCTGTGTGCCAAGCATGTGTTCAGTCTGCTGAGCTAGCTCTCTGCCCAGTGAACAATTTAATGACTGAACTTAATGATTATGAATACTGTAATTTTTGTTTTACTGTTTGGAGCCCTTTCACGGGCTTGAATTTGGCAAAGAATTTGACAAGAATTTTATTGATTTATTTAGAAGTTTTTCATTTGATGCTGGCTATCTTAGAATTGTGTTACTAGACTGAGTTTCAGGAACACTCATTTTGCTTAACCTAGTGAAATGTGTCAACCCTCGGGGTAAGCAGCTGCGTGACCTTTTTGTTGTGTCCTCCTTGGGAAATGACTGTACTTGATCTTGGACTATGAGTTCCTCTGGGACGGAAACCATTATATTCAAAGGCAGGTCGCCTGGGTTCAGAATTGAGATGGCCACGTGTAGGAACCTAGGTACACTTCCGTAGTTTCCACTTGGGTGCAACATCAGCGGTGCTCTGGTGCTAGGCCCTGAGAGGTGACTGGCACAAAACAACGCCAGGCCCTGAAAGGAGCTTCAAGTTCCCAAAGAACAACCACAATGCCCATCTTCCTGACTCATCCTTAAAGCATCAGACCTATTCATGTATACAAGCCATCGTGCCAGGATGTTTCATTCTCTCACTTCTCCTCAATTCTCCCCCACTCCCATCAATTTTCTACAATTCATAGTCTTTGGCCATATCATAATAAAACTGAAGCCTGAGAACTTAGATCTAGACTCGTATCATTACAGAGGAATTCCCACAATCCTTGCATTATTTAGAAATGGGAGATCTTCTACACAAAGTACATTAAAAAGTGCACCTGGCTTGCTGGTGCGCTTTGACGACTCTATCTACATTTCGATACACAAGCCCCTGGAGCTACCACCCAAGTCCCCCCCTCCCACTTCCCCCCTCCCCCCAGTTCTCATCAGGGTTCCTTCGCGGGGCTTCAATCCCCACAGCGGTAATCATTACTCTTTCACCACGGGTTAAGTTTTGTACGGAGTTATTTTGGAGGGAGTGGGATTATTTAGCCGACAGTTCCTTGGGGGCGGGACAAGACGGCAGCACGGTTCCGTCCCTAAAGCGTTATCTCGGGGAGGTTCTGGGGTTCACAGAGCAACGGCTCCGTTCTCGCCGGCCCGAAGCAGCGTCGAAGCCGGGCCCGAGCAGGCCAAGTCGGAAACATGCCACAATGGCTGCCCCGCGGAGGGCCGCGCGGGTCTCAGACGTCCCATCTTCCTCACCTTTCCAGAGGACGCCCCAGCCGCGCGACTGGCAAGCCGGGCGTGGCGCTGGGCGCGGACCCGTCGGAACGCGAGCGGTCGTAGCGGCCAATGGGGGCGCTCCTGAGCGCAGGAGGGGGAGCGGGAGGGGAGGGGGGCCGCGAGTCATTTGGTTAAACTTTCCCCCGCGGGCCGGCCAGCCGCAGAGCCCACCCCCGCGATCCTCTCTCGGCCCTCCCATTGGCCGTTGGCGTCTCACCCGGCCCCGCTCCCGCCCGAATCGAGAAGCGGCGGTGCGGTGGGAGGCCGAAGCCGGGAGGAGGGCGAGAGCGGTCCTCGGGCAAGGGAGAGCGAGGCAGCCAATCAGAACAAGAGATAGAAAAGAGGCGCCACGCCAGCCAGTCATCTCCCTAGGTACGGGCCGGGGCCGGCTGACGTGAGTGTGGGCGGCAGCCAATGGGCGTGCCCCTGTCCCTCCGCTCTTCAGCAGCCGGTCGGGGGCGGTGGGAGAGCTAGTGAAGAGAGCGCGACGGCGGCGGCGGCGGCGGAGCCATCGCGGGACAGTGAGGGAGCCAGCGGGGCCGGAGCGTCTTCGTCTAGGTGAGAGGCGGCGGCTGTGTGACTGGGAGCGACGTGGGCCGCGACTGAGGGAAGTGGGGTTGGCCGGCGGGGCCGAGGCGGGGGCGACCCTCGCTGCCCCGCCCCCGCCCCCACCCTCGGCCTCCGGGAGCCGGGTGGTGCGCTTCAGCTCGGGGGCGTCTCGGAGCGGCCGGAGCGGGACGCAGTTGTCCCGAGGGCCCGCGAGCGCGCCCGGTAGGGTGGGGCCTGGTGTGTAGCCGCGGAGCCCGGGGGCGCCGCCCGGGGTGCGGAGGCCGCGGGAGTGGTGGCGAAGGTGGGGCGGGGTAGTTCGCCGCGGACCGGGCTCGGGTGCGCTTGAGGTTGGCAGCCCCCACCAGCCCCCGGCTGCCACGATTTGGGGGGTCTGGGGAGGAAGAAAGTGATGTTTGGGCCGAGGGTGATGCTGAGGAGAAAGGGGGTTGGGGCGCCGGTGCGGAGCCGGCGGAATGTTCCGATGGGCCTCGCGGATGGAGGTGGCGATCGGGAAAGGGTGGCAGGAAAGGGGCCGCGAGGGAAGGGCAGGACGGCAGGCTCGAGTTGGGAACGTTCCGCGGTGGGGGGCGACTGGGGACACACGGATCTGGGGCGGGGGGAGGCAGAAGAGGCACCTACGGAAACCGGAAGATGACTGAGTGGAGGTTCGGGGTGAGGTGTGGATGGAAGGCTGGCGGGCTCCGCGGGCGAGACGGGCGGCCAGGGAGCAGAAGCGGGCAGGGAGCGAACGGGTTTAGGTTCTTTTATG
Source organism: Sorex araneus (assembly GCF_027595985.1). Classification (NCBI taxonomy): domain Eukaryota; kingdom Metazoa; phylum Chordata; class Mammalia; order Eulipotyphla; family Soricidae; genus Sorex; species Sorex araneus. Next base: position 115,264,693 of record NC_073307.1, read on the forward strand.
TGCGGTCGCAGAAGGGTGTGGATCTTTTATGAGTAATTAAGCAAGAGCCACTCTGTTCTGGTAGAGCCCGGAGAGTCGAATGTCTCCGCCAGCCAAGTTCACAGGCAGGTTTCCTGCTCGCTCGGGGCCGAACCCACAGCCTCGCCCCCTCTCTCTGTACCCCACTTGACAGCCACTTGTTTTGCCCCAGAAGTTGGCTTCTGATGGGGTGGCAGTTAACAACCGCTTAATTATTGAGCGTTTCAATAAAAAGGAAGGGCCAGGGATGTAGTTTGGTGGTCCAGTGTTTGCTTGCCTTGCATGTGTGAGGCCGTGGGTTCCATCCTGGAGTTTCTAACCACACACACACACACACACACACACACACACACACACACACACATTGGTGTTTAAACCACCGTCGGAAGATACTTTAGAAAATCTGCCCTACTAAACACACACACACACACACACACATTGGTGTTTAAACCAACGTCGGAAGGTACTTTAGAAAATCTGCCCTACTCAACACACACACACACACACACACACACACACACACATTGGTGTTTAAACCAACGTCGGAAGGTACTTTAGAAAATCTGCCCTACAGGGGAGTTTCTGGGCTGTGTAGTTCAGTATGTGTAATGTAGAATAAAGATGATGCAAGATGCAAGTAGCAGAAGTGAGCACTAATTCATAGTTGTACTCTTGCCATCCTTAGTTTCACCTATTTTGATAAAGAGTTTGTCCGCTATGCTTGGAAATTTTTTTTGATCTTGGATGGAGTTTTGTAGCTAAATAGATTGAGAGTTTCTCTTATGGGGAGGAGGGGGGGAAATGGGGCATGCTTGTATAACTGATACTACGTTTCTGTTTAAAGCTTTTGGGACATACCTAGGCTATATGCTCGGGGGTCACTCTTGGAGGTGCCACTGGAGAATCATGCATTGCCAGGGATGGGGAGGTGGGTGGCTTTTGCATTCCAAGTGTGAACTCTAATTCTTTGAACCATCTTCCTGGCTCTGAAGCTTTTGGAAGTTTTATTTATAGAGTTTCTATAGAGGTTGAGGTTGAGAAATGGAGTAGGAAAGAAAGAGACCCACTATCACATTGTCACTCTGAATTCTTAATTTCTGTTTGAGGATATGAGGAAAGGGAAGAGTTAAGCACTTCTGGACAAGGCGTAGAAAACAGGAACCAAAGAAGGCTTTTTGTTGTCTAGGATGTTTGTTATGAAGTCAACAAAGCGTGATAGTTAACAAACCATTTTTGAGGATGTAGAAATAATTCTGTGCAAGTAATTTCTTGGTAATGCATTTCACTGATCACATTTTACTCTTAGTATAGCAGAATATCAAGTGCCAAGGTGCTGAAGTGATTCAGAGCAGAGGAATAATCCAAGTTGTATGAAGTTAATCAGGAAAGGTTACCTAGAGAAGGTGAGTTTTGAGCTGTCTTTTGAACAAGGAGTGGGATATGGATTATTGAAAGTTATGATGATTGCATTCTAGGATTTGGACATGCTTTGGACAACTTTTTGCAAGAAGGATTAAAGATCTGGAGGAAGATTTGAAGCTATAGAAATCAAGTTTATTTGTAGCTTAGTTGTTAAATGATGGTTTTATATTGTGACTAGGAGAGAAGAATTTGAATAGTTGATGAATTAGAGACAGCTAGAGGAAAGAGTACAAACATAGTTATGAGAATACAGTGAAGGAAAGTTGGTAGGAGAGATAGATTTTGTGTTTATATATCAGAAATAGTTTTGACTTTTGATAGAGCAGAATTTACTGTATGCAACTTTGTGCCAGATACTGTCTTGAGCTTTCCAAGCTTTACAATCCTTTGATGTCCCTATTATACAGGAGAGAGAACTGATAATTACAGAGATTTTATTTGTTCAGGGTTCACATAGCTGGTAAGTTGTAGGTAAAAATAGGTTGAATCAGTAAATATTAAATGAGCTTTATGCTCTTTCTGCTAAATGTTGCAGATTCATATTTGATAAGATCCAGAGGCCCAACCTGAGCCAATTTTCAGAGATTATCAGGATTAACAGACAAGAGCCAGTGAATAAAGAAAGGAAGATTGGTCAGACTTTTGTAGACACTGAGGAATATACTGCTCGTCTAGGGTAGAAAGAGGAAGTGGTGAGCAGTCAAATATGTAGCTGAAATACAAGACCCAAAATTGAGAGGAAGCTTTTATGCTAAGTAAGAAAAGAATCATGTAAATTTAATTTCAACAACCCCAGAATAATGATATTGAAATATAGGGTGGTAGTTGTGTTTAATCACAAGTGTTCTTTACAAATAATTTTGGTACAATTACCAAATTGGTTAATTTTGTAATTGTATCTTTCTTTGTAATACTTTAAGCTTTGCTGGTAAGACATGGGTATTTTAAAATTGATTTGTACTATTTTTTTTTCACTTTTCCCAATTAAAAAGAAATATTATTACTTATTCTTAATAGAAAAAACAATTTAAATAAAATTAATAGGAAATATATAGGGGGATTAGTTTGAACTATGTTTGAGGTGAGAGAAAAGATGATCTTCCGGTGCCTCTTTGGTAGTCATGTTACTATCTTGGGTGAAATGTTACTATCACTGGTGAAATGTATAGAAATCACATACTGAAAAATGACATTTGTTAATCTTAGGGTTCAGGTTTGTTAAATTTCCCAGGATTATGGGCCTCTGAAATGCTGTTTTTTTAGAGTTTATTAAATAAAGATTGACAAAATTACTAATACAATTGATTGACTTTAACTTTTTCATTATAATCTTCCCTCTTCCCACTCATTGCTTCTGTAGTTCCTCTCTTCAGTGAGTCTGTAATGGGCTTTAGAGGCACAATAAGGAAATACAAAAGTGCTGATTTCATATTTAACTAATTTAACTTAAGCTTTTTATTTTGTGGTTCTGATTAGAAAAAAGAAAAGACAGATTTGAAGAAAATTAGCTTTATCAAATAACTATTCTGGGGCAAACAAGATTTGCTTAACAATAGTACAAATTTATCCCAGTCTTTAACATGGAGGGAAGAATCTTTTAAGTCAAGAAAGGACCTAGATTTTAGTTTAATTTTGTTTGATCCATAGGATCATGGGATGTGTTCTATTGTGTTCTTTAAACAAATGATCCCATTTAATTCTAATAATTTTCTGAGGTCGATATTCAGTTTAACAGATGAAGAGAATGAGCCTCAGAAATTAGTCGTTTTCCAGAATTGGTAGAGGTAGCTGCAAGCTGAGCTTCAAACCATGCTTTAGCGAATGCAAAAACTCATGCTTATGAGATAAATGACAAGAGATGTATTATATACAAGTTTTAGAAAATGCCATATACATAGCCTTAGGTAGATAATTATTTCATTAGATGATGGGACCTTTGTTCTCTGTATTTATACAATATGACACTTGAAAAGATAGTTCTTCAATGATAGTGATTTTTGTATGTCTTAGATAGGGGTGCACTATGTTATATTTTGAGTAGTGATTCCCAAAGTGGTGATAACACTGCAGGGGGTGAAAGGTGGGTAACCGGAATCATTTCGGGGACTTATGCAATGGGGGATACATTGTATTTGTTCAATTAAAGAAGGTAGGTTTCGAGGGCATTGAATATTTTTTCTTTCTTTTTTCTGTAAAGAGGGCAGTTGGCCAAATAAGTTTGAAAGCTCTGCTTTAGTAGAGGACATGTTTTCATAGTTTTTGTTTAGTTTTTTTTGGGGGGGGCATACCTGGCTGTGCTCAAGACTTATCCCTGCCTCTATGCTTAGAGATCACTTCTGGGGGGTGTTGGGGGTCAATATGGGTTTCCAGGGATTGAATTTGGGCTTTCTGCATGCAAGGCAAGTGCCCTATCTGCTGTGCTATCTTTTTAACCCCTATTATAATATTTTTTGTGACCAAGATGTATTTTATATTTATATTTTTAAATATTAATGAAATAGATGCTACATCTTAAAGCTGGTTATATCTCAGAATTGAGGAAAAGTAATCTTTATGTGAAACTATTATAACAGTTTCCTATGTGCATTTTTTTCCTTGCCTTTCTTTGCTTAGCCTGTTATTTTTTTTAGTATAGCATACAATTAAAATATACATTAATAATAGTCATTTTTCTACTTAGTGAATGTTATGAGAAGAAAATAATTTAATGTAGAAAATTTACAATATACTGTGATATCAGTAGATCTGGGTTTTAATTTTTGTTTTGTTAGTAATGTGTTGTATAACTTGAGGCAACTCACTTCCCTTTATGAGCTTTAGTTTCCTCAATTGTAAAATGGAGGATGAAGGAAACTTTTAGCTTTGTTTACCACTAACTAACTACATTTCCTTTCTCTTTCAAGATGTGGATGCCTTACCAAGGAAGTAGCTCAAAGGGTTGGTGTGCATTTTTTGCTGGGAGAAGCAGAGTTTTTAAAGCACGGTATTATGGAAAATTGCCACTATAAAATTGTGATATTAAATATATTAACTTTTTTTGAGGGGTCCCACTGCTTTCAGTGCTTAGGGACCCTGTGGCATCAGGGATTGAATCCTGGGCTCCTGCATGCTATGTATTGGCTCCAGCTTTTTGAAACACCCATATAGCATATCAGAACATTTTATGAACAAATTCATACTTGGCTAATACTAGTATCTTTATGTTTAGTCATGGTAATAACTAAAAAAAGTCTAGGTTTTTGCTTCAAAATATAAAAGAGGTAGCAGAATTAGAAATGAAACAAAACTGAGAAGTTGATAATCGGTAAAGTTGGTGATACAGGTACCAGGAAGGTGATACAAAAAGCTGGAGCCAGTATATAGCATGCAGGAGCCTCAGGATTTTATCCCTGACACCACAGGGTCCCCAAGCACTGAAAGCAGTGGGACCCCTCAAAAAAAAAAAGTTAATATATTTAATATCACACTTTTAGAGTGGCAATTTACTGTAGTGAAGGGACAGCAAAATTGAGACTGGATATATGTATACAGTGTAACAGTCTCAGATGATCTATTAAAATTGGCAAGAGAGATTCTATGCAGGAAATGACACTTCTGAATGAAAGTAGCATTTTAGGCAGTGATCATGTGTAGAAAACACAGGTAGAAAAATTACATTTAGCTTTATACAGAGGCTTTGTTGTTGAGGCTGCTTATCCAGTGATGCTTGGGGCTTTCTCCTGGCCCTGTTCTTGGGGATCACTCATTCTAGTTAGTGCTTTGGGAACGCTCTGTGTTGCTGGGCATAAAACCAAGTAAGGTTGTGTACTTGGCAAGTTTTTAACCCTTGTGGTCACTCCAGTGCCCGGAGTTTTATCTGAATATATCTTTAAACTGCTACCAGATATTATTGACATACAGATCTTGCATCAGTACTGAAAAATAAGCCAACTGCTGTATTAGATTTAGGACCCACACTTTGTGAATTTTATTACTGTGTATGGAAAATTATTTAACATAGTCCACTATAAAATCTTCTAAATATGTGTTTTAATGTGTCTGTTTTGTTTTGTGTGTGAGAGAGATATCAGCTTTCAAGAATAAGTCATGGGATTTTATTCATTTTGGTATGTGGGAGGGTGTTTTTTGTTGTTTTTGTTCATTTTGCTTTTGGGCTCACCTAGCAGTGCTCAGGGCTTACTCCTGGCTCTGCACTCAGGAATCATGCCTGGTGGACTTTGGGTACCATTTGAGGTATCAGGGATTGAACCTGGGTTGGTTGCTTGCAAGGCAAGTACCCTACAATTCTATGACTCATCACATATCCTTGGGGGTCTGTAGAGTCTAGTATGATAATCCATTAAATGTATAGGCAGAAAGCATATTGCTAAGATTCAATTCAAATTTTTATCTGTGTTTGCTGCTCATCTTTTATAAACAGGTGTTTCATTAAATGATAAAATTATAAAACTCAATGCTTTAAATGCTTAATTTGAAAAAAATAGCCTTAACTGTTGGATTCTTGGTGGTGTTGGGGGCATTGGTGGTGTCAGCCAGTTTAACAAATATGTAGGAATGATTTTACAAAAGATTTTAGAATATAGTACTTTACATAATGACTGTTCTATGCTCTGAATGGGCAGAAAGTAGATAGGACTTGAGAATAGGGGCTGGAGAGATAGTACAGGGGTTAAGGAGCTTGCCTTACATACAGCTGACCCTGGTTAGGTTAGACTCTTAGTCTCCCAAGTACTTCTGGGAATGAAACCTGAGTGCAGAGTACAGAGTAAGCCCTGAGTACTGTTGGCATATCCCCCAAAATAAAAAGTCACCCCTTAAAAACGAGTCATGCTTTGCATGCAGAGGCCCCAGATTCCATCCCTGGCACCATGTGATCCCTGGAACAGCCTTGAGTATTCCTAGTTCTGTCTCCTCTGACCCTAAAGGGAATAAATAACATTTTTCTCCAGAAATAAAGAAGCCTCTTTTATCTTGTCTTATCCATACATCACTAAAATATGTGAAGGAAGGAGCTGATAAAGTACTTTGAGATTCACATTTGTCTTAAAATAACTTCAAAAGATGCTGCAGTGACTTAGAGATGTGTATTAGGCTAACAAAGGTTTGATTCATAGTGGAATCCCTGAAATTGTGATTTTTCTTTTTCAATCATTCATCTAGTTTGAAACATAGTCCTAAATAAATTTCTAGGAAATAGGTGGAGTTGAAATATTGTTGATTGCATTTAAGATATAGTTATCAAAGTGGCAGAATAAATGATTTAGTTGCTAATAATGACATTTGACTGTGCAGAGCAGAGTACAGACTGAATAGGTTAATACTGGGAGAATTGCTTTAGAGTGATAACCTTTGTGACCTGTTGGAGTTAATAATTCTCTGAAGTGTCTTTTTTTTCTGGAGGGGGGCACAGTGTTAATGCTCAGGGGTTATTCCTGGCTCCACATTTAGGAATCACTCCTGTTGATGTTTAGGACCATATAGGATGCTAGGGATTGAACCCAGGTTGGCTGGGTGCAAGGCAAGCACCTTACGTGTATGTATGGCTCCAGCCCTAATTCTCTGCAGTATGCCACTTGGAAATAGCTTATTCAGATTAATCATAATAGGTATATTGATTTGAGAAGTAGAAGAGGATTTAGCCGTCAATGGATTGACTTCCCCTTTGTTTAATCTGCTAATGATTAGAGGAATTAATTGGCTGAAGATTAAGTGGTTAGAGGCATTATAGACAGTTTAGATAATCATTGCTTGGCTTGATTTTTAAATGTCCGTTGCTCTTATTTGTTTGGGCTCTTTTTTAATTCTGGGTCTCAGGCTTTTTGTTCTTGTGTTGGTACTAAGATTTGACAGGTGTAGAGCAAATGCTGTACTGCTGTATCCTGATTTGGATCTCAGTTTCTGGAGAAGGAAGTATCTTGACTGATTTTTTTTTTTTTTTTTTTTTTTGCTATATGACTTTGTTTCTCAATCAATGAATTAATAAAAAATTTCTTGAATTTGTATTCTGTGTTTCTTTACTGTATTCACTCTCACCCCATTGTTAGCACAATCAGCCTTTACCTGGATTATTGGGGTAAACTTGAGACTAATTTAAGTTAGTTTCACTTTGGAAAGATACTAAGAATCCAAAATAATCATTGGACATCATAACTAACTTTCTGAGCTGATTCCTATCAGACAACACTTAGTTGCAAGCTTTGTTTAGAGTATCGGCATTGTTTCAAAAAGAAATTAGTAAATTTATTTTGAGGCTTTTTAAAATAGCGTTTCAGCGTTTAGTTTGCTTACACATTAATGGGAGTGCTACATTCGAAACCAGAGACCCGAAGAATCAGTGATACCCACATGCAGAGAAGTTATTCAATAAAAGGCTTTGATTCTGAGATCTTAACCAACATTTCTGGTATGGGGCCAAGAAGACCTGCCCCTACATTAGTGATTCCAAATTTTGGTATAAGTCCTTAGAAGAGTGACACTCAGATCTGTTTTAAATCTTGCTTTTAACTGGATCATTCTTTAGTTCAATTTCCACTTTCTAGTAGAATAAGAACTGTGACGATATTAGTATTTGGGGGAGACAGATTTTGATTATGGATAGTTCCAACTTGAATTATAGGACAGAAAATACTTGTCTTAAAATTCTTGGATAGCTATAGGCCTCAGACCCTAGCAGTACAATTATACAAAGAATTCTACTGGTTAAGTAAAATGCTAAAATAATAAAGTTCCACTAATGGTGATTTTTTTTGGGGAGGCCAAAAAAATCAAGCAGTGCTAAGGAGGCCTGGATTGGGGTGGGATGGGGAGGCCCATTCAGACTGGGGAGATGCTTCAATCTGATGTTCTTAGTCTGTGGTGTCACAGATTATCAGGGTCACCCCTGTGGTGGTGTAATACCCAGCAATGCTTGGAGGACCATAGGTGCTGGAGATTGAACCAGGACTATGTTTGGGGTACCATAGGTTGTCTGGTATTGAGTTTACCTCACACATAGGTTGGGCTTTAACCCCTTAAATTTTAAGCTTCAACTCTCTGGTCCCCAACTAATGGTAATTTTAAATGGAAGAATAGTAGTGGGGTTGGAGTGATAGCACAGTGGGGAGGGCGTTTGCCTTGCATGTGGCCCACCCAGGTTCGAATCCCAGCATCCCATATGGTCCCCCGAGCACTGCCAGGGGGACTCATGCACTCAGTAATTCCTGAGTGCATGAGTCAGGAGTAACCCCAGTGCGTCACTGGGTGTGACCAAAAAGCAAAAAAAAAAAAGAGAGAGAGAAGAATAGTAGTAATAATTGAAAACCATGACTAGGTAAGACAACACAATTCACAGCAAGTGTCCCTCTGGAAAATTTACAGTATTCTAGTTTTTGAGCATGTTCATGGTAGAAACTTTGCAGCATTGATAGTTGCAGTTACTATTTATTATATATAAATTGGAATTTTGGGTCCATGTGAATAACATGCTCTTTTTTTGCTTTGTTTTAGTATTTGCACCATACCTATCAGTGTTCAAGAATAACTCCCAGTAGTGCTCAGGGGACTAAGTAGTGTTGGGGATCAAACCTGTTCCTCCTATATGGGCAGTAGCCCTTTGAGCTGTCTTTTCAGCCCTTATCTTTGCAATTCTTTAATAACTGGCTTAGTAGTTTATTTATAAGTAGTCATGCGGATTGAAGGAAGGTCATGCTTTCTAAACATTTGTAGTCTATGGGAGGTTTGCCCATTTTCTGAGAATTATTACCTTACAGGACTGATAAGGTGATCACTGAGCTTTTCAAGATTATTGCTTCTCTGGTTTAAATTGTGTAGAGCTGGACTTGAATTAGGTTCAGTGGGTTTCTTTACCACAGGACATTTTGTAGGCTTTGATATGTTAATATACTCTGTTAATCTCCTGATTGAGGATACAGTTTCCCAGCCTTATTTATCACTTTGAAAAATACCTTAGAGAACGGTAGTCTGTTTTCAGGGTTCACTGCTGAGAACAGATTCAGAAGGCTGTATAAGAAAGTGACCCAGGAGAAACAGAGGAAATACAGACTACAGCAGGAGCTCATATTTCTGTTGTTAAGAGCTTTTAGTTATTTGCTAAGTGTAGACTTTAAGAAGTCTACACTCTTTTAATTGTAGAACTGCATCTGCTTCTACAGTAGTGAAATGTTAAGTTAATTAATCTTCATTAATAGACTTTGGTAATTTTAAATTAGACTGCATGAATAGTAACTTTTTAAAGTCCTTTTTGGCTAAATCTTTGGTCTTCATTTGTTCAGTATAAAATTTTTTGTTGACATTGTTTTATTGCATAATTTTAAATATTTTTATATTAGTATTTAGGTATAGAGTCAGATGCACACATTTCATGATTTTTAAGCAAAACAAAATATTTCCATTTTCTCTATTATATTGGAAAAGTTTGAGAAACACTATCTTTGTAATATCCATGAAAATACTAGTATTGCTTTTGTATATTAATACTATATACTATATTTCACCTTCCTGAGATTGAAAGCATTTGGTTAAAAATTCATGTCTTAACTTGAAATATTTTAATTCAGGTATGTAGTAACTAGCACAGTAGTTTATGTATAGAAAAAAAATTACCTATGACTAATGAAACTTTAAAAAAAAAAACTGGTTTCCTCCAGAATAGAATTGAATACATGTTTTTGCAAGTAGTGAGATCAGTGTATTTGCTACCAACCCATGTTAATAAGAGCACTGCTCTTCTGTTGGCTTTATAGTTGAAGTTACCCCATTGACACAGGCCTTCAGAACAGAAACAAAGAAAAATTTCCTGAAAATTTAAAATTTTCTTGTTAAAAATATAATTTAAATATATTTAGTAATAAAATTAAATGATTTAAATAATGTGTTTAATGATAAAAGTTTTAAGTTTTAGAATTAATGTTTCCTTCCTAATGGATGAGAGTGTGACTTCTAACAATGTCTATTTGATTTTTTTAAGTAGTCAAAGGAATTATGAGTGTTTTTGTCTTAATATCTAGTATTTTCCAGGATAATGAGTTCTTTGGAGGCATTTAAACTCTATTACAGTGCTACACTTGTGGAGCATAACTATACAAAAATAGTTATGTAGGTCTTGAAAACAAGTGAATTCATTGAGATTTTTTACTACCAAGAAGTACCTTGGACATTGGGGAAAATAGGATACAGAGAGTTAAATATTGGTATATCAGTGTCTGTGTAGGCAAACAGAGTGGCCATTATGAGGCTTCAATGGGTGCTTATACCAGGGTTGGACACTGGCATCTTTTATTGAAAAAAAGAAATGTTAACCCAAGTAGCTGGCGTTATTCTTTTGTTTCTGGAAAAATGCCTTATAAGCCTTAATTTGCGAAAAGGGCAAAAAAGAATCCACTATTATTATCATCAATTGGCAACAGTAAATAATTTGTTCATTTAGAATTTGCATCTTGATCCTTTTGTTTATGATTTGCTTTTAGATTTGTCCTTTCATTTTGAGATTTAAAACATTAAATATTTCATTATTTTAAAGATATAGTAGCAAAAGAGTTTGGAAGACAGTTCAGAGTTTGGCATGCATGTTTTGCTTTTGGGAACCTAGGGCTTAATTCCCAGCATCTCATGTGCTCCATGAGAAACTTGCAAGCACCACCCAGTGTGGTTCGAAAAGGAGAAGAATTAGTAGAAAAGATACTAGCCCATTGGTTCCCAGTATGATACCTCTAGATGGGAATCTCTCAATACCTAAAAGGGATACATATCCACTCTTCTCTCTCTCTCTCTCTCTCTCTCTCTCTCTCTCTCTCTCTCTCTCTCTCTCTCAACCTATAAACTGAAGACTCTGTGATCTAATTAAAATGAATTAACCTACTTTGGTCGCTGTATCAAATTCAAGTGGTAACTGGTAAAAGTTTATAGTTAATTTGAACTAGGTAAGATGGCATTTTTATTCATCAAATAAGATTATTTGTGTGTAAAATATACCAAAGTTATGAGGCCCATGCTTTCCAAAGGAGTTTGAATGGCTAAGAATAGGTAGTAAGCAACTTTTTCTTGGCTCTGTGAAAAGGGTTCAACATGGATTCAATCATTAAAGTCTACTAAAGAATAATAAACAGTTACTTCACCATGTTCTTGTGGCAGATTGTGTTTTCTAAGGATTGCTGTAATATATGTATTTCCTGTTTCACATGTTCTTCCAGTGTTATCTTGACACTTCTCAATCTGAGATGGGGTTTATGCTTTGCCTCTCCTCTACCCTCCTTGCTTGAATTTGGGTGGTCTCAAACAGTAGAGTTCCACTATGTGAATTACAAGGAAAAGTTAGAAAAGATGAGGGAGTTACTAGCTTGCTAGAGTATTGGCCTTTTTCTTTTGTTTTGGCTACACCTAGCAGTTTTAGATGGCTCTTTTATTTCAGAGAATGAACTTAGTGCCCCCTACATTCAAAGCTTGTGCTCTAACCCTTTGTGCTTCAACTTGGTTCAGCCCTTCACAAATTCCTAATTTATTGTGAAGAATAAAATTATCATTATTTTAAGAACAAATTTCAGAGTGATTGTTTCATAATGATAATCAAAACACTACTTTTCTGAATCTGCTAATATATACTGAGATTTGACAGATTGTTTTGTCCTATTAATCTTTGGAAAAGCTGTTCTTAATTATTTAGTAGGTTGTATTTGATAACAAAACTGACTTGTGTGTTAGAGTTCATGATATACTTGCTATGGTACGAACCTTTGGGAAGCCTTTGTTCTGTATCTTAATTTTAGTTATTTTGATATTAAGCTTTCTCTTTATTTCCTTGGACTGCTATATCCAAGTACCACAAACTGACTTAATTTAGTAGAAATTTATTCTCTTGACAGTTTGGAGACAAGAAGCAGAAAAATCTAGGTGTCAGAAACACCATACTTCATTTAAAATCTGTCAGGAGGTTGCCTTTTATTTTTGTTTTGTTTGGGGTTGGTTTGGTTTGGTAAGCCGTAGCTGTGCTCAGGACCTGCTTCGGGCTCTGTACTCAGGGATCACTTCTGGCTGTGCTCATACCATAATGTGGGTCCTGGGGATCAAACTCTGCTTCTGGGGGTCATCTTTTATAGCTTTTTTCCCCTGGTACTTTTAGTGGTATTTGGTTTATAATTACATAACTTTAATATCTTGTTTTGTTGTCACATGGTGTTCTCCCTGTGGAACTTTCTTCTCATGGCCCTCTTAGGAGGATGCTCAGGATGTGGGATTAGAAAGCCAGCCTAATTCAGTGTGACATCATTTACATCATTTACCCTCTTCAGCTATCCTTTTTTTCCAAATAAGGCCACATTCAGAAGTTTTGAGAGTTAGGATTTCAACATATATTTTTAGGGAATAAGAATTCAATTCTTAACAAGCCCAAAGGGAGGTTAGTGTAATTATGTTTTAACCATTTGTGCATATTTTACTCCAGATTAGATGTGAATATGGTTTTTAATCAGTGCCCATGCTGCTGTATATTTTCATTGTTAATTCCCTTTCCCTCCAGTATACATGTATTTTATAATTTTATGAAAAATTATTTTTTTTTTCTGCATCACACCCGGTGATAATGCACTCAGAAATTACTCCTGTTGGTGCTTGGGGGACATACGGGATGCCTGGGATTGAACCCTGGTCAGCCACATACAAGGCAAACGCCCTACGTCCTGTGCTGTCAGTCCAGGCCAAAAGTTTTAATGATTTTAATTTTTAAAAAATTATTTGTTTAGGGGCTGGAGAGATAGCACAGCGGGTAGGGCGTTTGCCTTGCACGCGGCCGACCCGGGTTCAAATCCCAGCATCCCATATGGTCCCCTGAGCACAGCCAGGGGTAATTCCTGAGTGCAGAGCCAGGAGTAACCCCTGTGCATCGCCAGGTGTGACCCAAAAAGCAAAAAAAAAAAAAAAAAAAATTATTTGTTTATTTATATATATATTTATTTTTTAATTGAGTCACTGTGAGAACAGTTACAGGGCTTTTAGGATCGAGTCTCAGTCATACTATGCTCAAACACCCATCCTTTCACCAGTGCACATGTTCCACCACGAATAACCCCAGCATACCCCCTCTCTCACTCCCCTTCTGCCTGTGTGGCAGATGATTATCACTACTCTTTCCTTACTTTGATTACATTCAATTTTCGACAGGAAACTCACTATCGTTATTTGGTGTTTTACCCCCAACAGTCAGACCTGTCTGAATGACATCATTAGATTGTATGTTTTCTATTGTTGGTAACAAAGAGCATATGATGTTGCATGGTCCCGAAAGCGGCGCCCAGATTTGGAATTCTGGTATTAAGTCCGGAGGTATTTCTGCCAGCAGCCGCTGCATTCTGAGATTGGTTTCTGTGGTGCTGGGATCATGGCTGTTCAGGAGCGGAGGAGCTGTTCATGGGAGACCACTCAGGGTCTCATTTGGGCAGGAGGCAGGGCCAGTTCTGCCTCCCCCATCGCAAGATTCCCCATGCATCCCGTCCCATCACTGCAAACTCCTACCTCTCTGTCTAATTGGTTCTGAACGGTGGCGGTCGCCATGCTGTCGCATGGGGGAAAAGGCCGAGGGACAGAAACCCTTCCCCTCCCTGGGCTGCATGGGGCCATAGCTTAGTTCAGAGTCCAGGAGCAGCTGCTGCATTCTGAGATTGGTTTATGTGCCTCTGGGATAATGGATGCTCAGGAGTGGCAGATCCATTCCAGAAGATATATTTTTGTATATCAGGAAAGGTCTTGGTTTGGAGATGTCCAGTCCCACATACCTGAGCCGTGTTAGTAGAAGCTCAGTGTCGCCGGGGCTCCATCTGGAGAAGGCGTGCTGGCTGTTGTGTTGTTGGCCCCATCTGGGGTCCGGAGCATTCTCCAGCTTGCGGTGCTGCCGGAATGGCCCTTTAATAATTTTTAATTGTTTTGGTTCATTGATTCCTTTGGGAATTTGATAAAAGCAGTGAATTTTTCTTCTAGGAAAATGTTTTCCATGTATGCATGGAAATGTACACTTGTTCATGTAAACATTCTTTAAACACAGAGTTTGTATTCTGAATTAATTTCTGTTTGTTAAAGATAACTGAATCACTGTTTCCCTTTAATTTTTTTTTTTCTTTTTGGGTTACACCCCGCGTTGCACAGTGGTTACTCCTGGCTCATGCACTCAGGAATTACTCCTGGTAGTGCTCCAGGAACCATCCAGGGGAGCAGGAAGAAGAGGGAAAGGAAGAAGCTATATATGTGTAGGGTTTCCTCATGTTCATGCGACACAGTGCAGCTCTGTGGAAAATTTTTGTATTTATGTGATAGTATGATAATGTGTTTCTCTGTGTGTGTGTGTGTGTGTGTGTGTGTGTGTGTGTGTGTGGGTGCGCATGCACGCGTGTACGCACATGCATATGTGTATTTATCGCCTTTTGTTTCAAGTAAATTGTAAAGCACATCATGCTTTTCTCTGGAGAGTAATCTTGGTCTGTTGAGACTTGTGCATATAGACCTTTATGTCTTGCCACGGGGTATAATCAGTTTTTGACCTTTTGATTGTTATTTAAAGATATTTTTGAACAAGATAGTGGTCGAGGGTTTATAAGAGTTATAGAATTATAGTTTTTCTTCACTTCTGTTTTTTTCTCTAAAATAATCCTGTCCAAACCTCACTCCTGAACATCTTACTGGCATTTGGTTTTTAAAATGCAGAATTTTTTTCACATACCTTGAAAAGGATATAGCTAATGTTTTCTTTTTCATTAGCCTCTGACATGTCTATGTTTTTGGAAGCTTGTATTTGTTGGTTTGTTTTTGAAGTTGTATCAAACAAATATTTATTATCTATTTTGTAATGTTATCTACACAGTAGCTCTAGTAGTAGTGAAACCACCGACAATGGATTTTTACACTATACAGGTTTCTCACTGATGTCTTTCTCACTTGTATTTCATTTTTCTGATGCAGTTATACTACGATAAAAATATACCAGGTTTTTTTTTCTTAATTATCTAATGACATTCAGTACTACTATAAATACACACAAATCATTACACACAAATTTTAGAATAGCTGCTAGATAAACTTTAAAAAATGAAATTGTAGGTACAAAGATAATAGATCATTTAAAATTGGTATATAATGCCATTTTGCATATCCCCTAATTTATAGCTTTATGTTAAGAGACTAGATTCCCTGGGTTCACTTTCTTTTTGTTTTGTTACAGATTTTAGTTTTGTTTTGGTCTTGTAAGCCTCATAACTGAAAAAATGTATTTTATAGTTTAATTTGTTTCTTTCAGGGAGGGTTAGATTGAGCATCATTAAAACTAGCTAAATCATTTTTAATTTTTCCTGTTTACTTCTCTTTGTCTTTTGCCCATCTAAACAAATGTTTGTCATTTTATTATTAGATTGCAATATTCTCTGTTAACATAAATTTGTCTTTTATATTTGATACCATATACTTTAAAAAAATCATTTCTAACATTGTTAGAATTATGTTAATGTAAAATGAGGCGATTGCATGTGTATACTCATGCATGCGGAAGTAGGATTATTTATTTTTTCACTGAAGTATAATTGACATAAACATTAGTTTCAGGTGTACAGTGATTTAATATTTGTACCTATTATGAAATCATCATAGTAAGTCTGTTAAAAGTTTTCATGATACAGATCAAATTTTTTCTTGTGATGAGAACTTTTAATATCTCTCAGCATTTTTTAGGTAAGCAATTTCAGGATTCTGCTATATTTCCTTCCCTAATAATAAAAATTATAATAAAAAATTAAAACAATTATGCTACTTCCCTTCACAAGTTTGCTCTATTGTGATGATATAATACAGGGGTTATCCTTGACTTTGGTGATCACAGTCTTGGTGTAGTGCTTGAAAGGGGTCACACACATGTAGCTATGCTCATATGCATTCAGGTTGTAGTGCTAACTTATGGTCACATTTTTGGCAATAGTGCTTGCACATTGCACATTCTTTTGTGGTTCTGTGGGTTCCAGATAGCAGAACTACTGGACTGCACGTGGTACATTGTGGGCTGTGTAAAAACACAAAAAAGAAAAAAGAAAGGGGCGAGGAGGGGCGCACCTCACCGCACTGGGCACTGGGCTCCCGCCACCCAAGTTTGGTAGTCTCCAGCAGCTTCCCCCCACCCCGGGGAGATTGATGGCGATGATGAGGCAGGCGAAGAAAGGAACGGAGCCAGGCTGGTTGGTCTCAGTTGCAGTTTATTTCATTCCCATCTCCATTCTCCTCTGATTCTCCTCCTGCTTCTTCCTCCCCCATCCTACTTCATTCTCTTTCTCCTCTGGATCTGGATCTTGGTCTAGCTTCTCCAGATCTGGCCCTGGGACTCGCACTAGGACTCGTACTGGGACTGGCCCTGGGACTGGCCCTGGGACTCGCTGGCACTCGCCCCCAACCCACTCTCACAGCCTAGTTAAATCCCCCAGCATGAGGGGTTGGGGCTTACACATAGGTGTGGTCACAATCGATGGGTAAAGTTCTTTCCCTCAGGGGATGCTTCTACTAGGACACCCGCCCAAGAGTGGAATCCCATGGGTGTGTTTCTCCTCTCCTTGTCCAACTAACATATAAGTATTCATATTAATCATTTTGTATGGACATAGGAAGAGATGCATTAAGCTTATAGAATTGCTGTCCTGGGGTCATCTTTGATCTCAGACTACAGTGCTCAGGCCAGATTAGTCTTTCCTATCCCTAGCAGGGTCCTAGTCTCATCATTGCTTTTGGTCATGACATGTCCATGACCAAGCTCTTAACATATAGTTAAGCATTAGGCGCTTTGGCCAGGCCCATCTCGATGCCAGGGTAGCACACAACTCACTGCTTGCCCTGGGTCCGTCCCGTCCGTCAGGACCCTGCTTTTGGGGGTGCTAGAAAGTAAGGGCAGCTGAGGCTTAAGTCAAGAAAGCAGATGCCCGGGAGTGAATAATATTTGAAGCCAATTAAATCCCATGTTACCAAAGCATATTAACAATTGTCTTTCTTTGTCCATACAAAAAGGACATTGTTTTAAAGTAAACTATTCAAAAGACATAAGAGAGGAGAAAGACAATATTAATTTACAATACAAGTTCACTGTCCTAGCAAGATCTGACCTTACAAATTAACAGTCTGATTAGGGCAAGAGCTGAATAACTAGTTGGGGAAGGGAGCATAGAGGTGATTACATATAGACAAAGGAGTGGGAGTGACTCGGGAGCACCTTGATGGGCGTGACTGATATAACTAAGCTCCTAGTGGCAAGGGGAGCAGGACATACCTATGTAGTCTAGAATTGTTTAGAGATTATTACCAGATAAGCCCAAACTCTGTGGCAAGGGAGAAAGGACAAACCAGTGATATCTTACAGTGGGCAGCATTAGCAGTCAAACTCATGGTGTCATTCTTTTTTGAGGGGAGGATACTTGGGCCATACCTGTGGTGCCATAACTGGAGGTGTTTGGGGGTCAATGCTGCGTCAGGGATTGTGCCAGGACCAGCTGCATTTAAGACTATCATCTGAACCATATAGCCTCATTCTTGCAAGGCTTATGCAATTTTTGTCATTGAGATGTACCTTCACACCCCACTTCTCCCTCCTCTGTAGCATAGTACTATTAACTATACATTAGTCCCCATGACTTTTTTGTTTTTTAAATTGTTTTTGGTCCACAGTTGTGCTCAGGAAACTCGGAGCTCAAGAGTGATTCCTGGCAATGCTTGGGGCATCATGTGGTACCATCCGGAATCAAACCAGGGACATCTGCATGTAGGGCAAGTGCCTACTATTTCCCTGGCCACCATGACTGACTTATTTTATAGCTGGACATTTGTACTGGCTATTAACCTTGCTTAGGAACACCAGGACTATGGGTGAACTAGAAGTGGGGTGAGTGGGCCTAGTTGTGTGATTTAGAATGATTCTTAGCACCTCTTAGGAACTTTGAGAAATGGAAAATCTTAAGCTTATCCTAATCTTTTTTTTTATTAGTTTATTTTTAATTAGGGAGTCATCGTGAGGGTACAGTTACAGATCCATACATCTTTGTGCTTATGTTTCCCCCATACAAAGTTCGATAACCCATCCATTCACCAGTGCCCATTCTCCACCACCAGTAAACCCAACATCCCTCCCCCCTATCCTAATCTTTTGAATCAGAAACTGTTTAACAGTCTCTCGTTCATTTGTGTTTTTAATAAAATTTGGAAAGCAGTAGTGGGCACCTGATCTGAAAGATGGTTACATCTCAGAGTGGGCATAAAAACCGATCATTGAAACAGAAGAGGGATGGTGGGCTTATGGGATTCTAAATTGGACACATTAAAACCTTTGAAGTGTTGGATTTGGTACCTGAATGAACTAGAGACAGGGAGGCCTTGGATATGGCTTTATTGCTGGAATGTTTTCTTCCCCGAGAGTTGCAGAAGATCCAGAATTCATTAGGGTTGAAATAGTATTTTCAAATAAAAGCTTAAAGTTTAAGGACAGGTTCAGAGGTGAGGAAATTGGCTAGAGCTAGTTCAGGCAGGACTAGTAGAGTTCAGTTTGAATGTAAGACTCATTGTGAAAAGAGAGAGAGAGTGAGGGGAGAGGGAGGGAAGGAGGGAGGGAGAGAGAGTGGTAGGGGGTGGGGTTGGGGTGAGAGGGAAACTGGAACCACGGGGGGGGTGGTGGTGGTGGAAGGTATATTGGTAAAGGGACAGGTGTTAGAACATTATATGACTCAAATCCAGTCATGAACAACTTTGTAAATGTGTATGTCACTGTGATTCAATTAAAAAAATAAATGGAAAAAAATACTCATTGGGAAAATACTGCAACTGGGACAGTACTTCTGGTTTATGCCAGAGGTCCAGAGACTTTCTGGAAAGGGCCAGATAGTATTTCAGAAATAGTGGGCCATAAAGCCTTTATTGTGGCTACTCAACTCTCCTGTTGGAGTATAAATTCAAGTATGGGTGATTAACCAAGCTGAACATGGCTGTGTTTCAATAAAATTTTATTTGTTAAAATAGATACTTATCCCAGGGCCATAGTTCATCATCTTGTGGCCTAGGAACATACATGAGAATAGGAATAAACTAGCTTTTTGAACTGCTGGATGCTTTTAGAAGCTTATCTCTACTACATAATAGATTCTAGATTTAAGGCAGAGGACTATTCTATATATCTTGTATTGCTGGGGAAATCAGTGTTATAAAGCTCTATTAGATCTCTCCTCCTTGTATAGTGACTGAATGGGGGTTTAAGTTCTAAAGGTAGATCGAATGGCTGTTTTTGTTTGTTTGGGGGCAGCACCCAGTGGTGCTTATGGAACACTTGTATAATGTTTGGGAGGCCATATGTGGAGCCTGGTATCAAACTTGGGTCATCTGTGTACAAGGCAAGTACCCCACATACGAGGCAAGTGTGCTATTTGCTGTATGCTCTGGTCTCTCCAGTGGTTGTTTTAATCCTGTTGTACTACGTCATTTTACCTTGCAAATATGTTAGGTATTATTTTTCAGTTTGGTTTTCAGGAAACCTTTCTTAAATCAACCGTGACAATAAAAATTGGAGAGGCTCTTAGAACCATTTAAAACTGATTCTGAACTCTAGAAAAGGTGTTTTAAAGACATCTTTTGGAGGGTTATTCTCCACCCTCCCCAACCCCCCCCCCCCGCCCCCAGTCAGCAGTTTTTGACTTTGTACTCAAGATGACCATATGTGGTGCTGGGAATTTGAACCAAGGTTGACAGGATTCAAGACAAGACTTTAATCCCTCTACTTTTTTTCTGGCCTGACAGTTGAACAACTTTTAAGGGCTAAACAACCTTTAGATGGATCAAGAAGGGCAGGAGCTCATACCTTGTATCTGCAATGCCTTGATCAGCGCTCAGCCCGGAGTTTGATCCCTTACGCCTTTTGTTCTACCAAGTACTGCTGGTGGACCACTGCTGACCACTGCCAGGGTGACCAAGATAGTACCCAGCTCTGGGCCCTAGCAATATGGCATTGCTGTACTGCAATGCTAGGCTGAAATGACAGACCTGCATAGCCAGGCAGAGTATTGCTGGAAATTGTCCTTATTAGTGTGTGGGAGCTGCCCACTCCAAAAATAATTTAATCAGTGATATTATAGAGTGAATGCTCTCTAAAATTATACTGAACTTAAGAAATAGAAGATATTAGATTTGCAGAAGACCCATTTAGTGCCTTTTCCTTCCTTTTCAGAACTACTATCCTCTGATACCTAGGTTAGTTTTCTTTTATTTGACTTTCATACAAATGGGATCACATTGAGTATATTACTTTTAGCATCTTGGGTTTTTTGGCTAATATTTGACAGCTACTTAAGTTTCACTGCTACGTTGGATTTTTTTTGTTGTTAGAATAGACCATTGTTACTATTACTATTAATGAATATTTGAGGTTTTCTTTTAGGAAGTTTCATTTTAGGATATTAAATTATAATACTACTTTGAACCTAGTTTTTCACTTTTTGGTGTTTGTTAGTATTGTCAAATGGTTTCTCCAAGGTGATTGTTTACATTTCTGCTATACTGAAAGTATTGGAAGAGCTATATTTTTCCTACACCATCATCTACAAGTTTGAGGGCTCTAAAACTTGGGGAGAGGAAAATGGCATTATCTGGGCCTATTGCTCCTAATAAATAAAACAGCCTGAGTCTGTTGTCTGATTTCCTGTTTCAGGAAGCTTTTGCAGACTTGCTAAGCCCTATTTTCAGACAGTCGGTATAAGTAATTGTGTATAGGTAGACATATCTTATTGCTTTATCATACCCCTGGGTTTCATTAAAGTCTGCTGCTGCTATAACCATTAATTCTTTAACAAATGAAAAATGGGCATATGTGAGTATAGTAATATCTAGTCCAAAAGCTATAGACCTTATTTTGAATAGAAGGATTTTTCTTTCCCTTAGTCTAAAAATTACACTTATAGGGGCTGGAGAGAGAGTACAGCAGGTAAGGTTCTTGCCTTGTATAGGGCCAAACTAGGTTCCACCCCACACTCACTATGGTCTCCCAAGCCCCACTGGGATTGTCCTTGAGCACAGAGCCAGGAGTAAGCCTTGAGCACAGCTGTGTGTAGCCTGCCCCCACCCCCACCACTCCAATAAACAAAAATTAACACTCATAAGTAGATGATTTTTTTTAAGGAAAGAACTATTAAAATATTTTGTATTAAAATATTTCTAGCTGCTAAGAGGCCATACTGACTGGCAAGGAAGTAAAGGGAAGATGAATAAGGAAATGTATTTTCATGCCAAACCTTTTCTGAGTTCTATATTTAATCCTCACAATATGAAATGATGAGGTTTGGGGTGTAGATTGGCACAAATCCTCTACAGAACCTACCATACTAGTAAGTAAACTCACCATTTGGCCAGCTTTACTTGGCCCATGGGTTTTCTGTACATTGTGGCATTGGTTATTGAAAGACTTGTTTCCACAAAGGAAGGGCCTACCGTATTTAGTAGAAGTGGTTAATAGCAGGGCCTGATTTCATACAATACTAATAATAGCTTTGCTGGAGATTTTGTTATAACCCATGCAGGAAAAACTTCTACCAGAGGTACCTGGTAGTGCTTTGAAAATTAAACTGATAACAATTTTTAATGATAGAAATGTTGTATCTGTCTCATATATGTGCATATATATATATAATATGCACACAAAACATGCATTAGGGCCTCACAGATAAAGTGAAAACCCAAAAAGAGCTTTATATGCTGCTTTGATAAAGGGTGTTAAGTTTTTTAGACAAAGAAAAAGTAAACATATGGGGATATTAATGGAAAATAAGGGTTATTTTGGTTAGGTTTATTTGTATTGGCTCACCTGGTACCAACTTTACATCTTCAAAAATCTTGGAGATTTCTCATTATCACAATCTTTGTTTCTCTGAAGTTTCTGGCTTTAGTCAGATCAGGAAGACTGATCTCAGAAGACAGAATTCTGTATCTGTTTATTCTGAATTGCCTTAAACTCAGTATTATGTCCAGGTGACATTGTAGGTTACATATTCTGATTACCTGTGCCAAAGTACACAAAATACACTATTTTTCAAAGGTAGTTAAATCCAATACATATTTTCAAAATGGTTGGATTTTGGTAGGTGACAGTGACAGCTCTCCTGTATTGAGTTCTCCTCACCTACCTGAAAAGAGTTTTTCTTCAAACGGGATTACTGATTGAGAGTACAATATGTGTTTGTTTTTAAATGCCAGTAGCAGCCATATAGATCTAGGACGTAAAGTTTATTCACTGGCCTTTTTCTCTCCCTTCCCGTCCCCACCCCGCCCCCCCCGACAATTTTTCTTTATCTTCTCTCTCACATCCATTGTGGGTATTTGGAACAATCTTCAGCCCTACTTCTCTTGTCCTTAGCACCTGTGTTGGACGCTCTTCTTGAGTAGATCTGGATACTATGCCTGGGAGCCAGAGTTTATTCAGGAAGTAAGACTGTTTGGGTTCTGCTGTTCTGTGAACAATCTTTTAATGACCTTGATTTTTATGTTTTAATCCTGCTTTTTGATTCTGAGTTTGGCCTTTTCTGTTTGGGGATTGGGACAGCTCTTGCCTCCTTACAGTTCTACGCTTATTTTTGCTTGGGCTGTTCTAGTAATTCATTCTCTTTCTTTTCCTTTGCTTTCTCTGCTTGTTAATGGGGCTGTTATTTTCAAATTGTTAAATTTAAAATTTTATTTTTTAAGTTATGAACATTTTGGACATAAAACTGATGTTGTGTATACTTCTAATTTAAAACAAATGCAATTGAAACTTCTTAACCTCTCTTCTGGTTGTATTGCACTTCCTCTCATGCATCCATTAATATGGTGTGTATCTAAACAATAAGCATTGTCTTGAATGTAAGCTTTGAAATACTGCATGAATTCTGCATTCCCCATACCCCTTCCCAATTCATCATGGATCTTTTGTTTTAGTATAATTTCTTTTCTACTGTACCAGTGAAATTTGGATAGGAGGCTATCAGCCTGTGTATTTCTTACTATGACTTTTTTAAAGGGAAATTTAATCTCTAGTCTTTTGGCTGAATTGCCACTACAAACAAGTAGGGGAAGGAACTTGAAGTAAGTTATTACCTTTTCTTGTTTCAACTGGTGGTGATACAGTGTCTATGACACCTATTACATTACACAAGTTAAGCAATTGAGTCTTGTTTCTGACCTCTATTTGGTGTTATAAATCCCTTTGTAGACATAGAAACACCGTTCATTCATGTTTGAGATTTCACTGAGGCTTAAATAAAGATTTGGGCTTTTCTTGCTGGAAGGAATTTTTAGAGGCTAATACAAACTACTAAAGAAATATTCATATCCAGAGAAGGTGAATGACTTTCTAAGGTGAGCCAGTGGGAAAAATACAAGTATTAGAAATTATTGCAGTTCCCTCCATCTTAAGTGAAGGTTAGAGACTCTTTGCTAACATTTAACTTTGATTTTTCCTGTCTTTTAAAATACTTATTTAGGTATTTAGAGGTCTTTAGTATGTAAGAGTAAGCATAAATCTTCTGATACTTATTTGCTGTTGTTGTTTTTTTTTTTTCCTTTTTTTTTTTTTAGGATCAAAATGGTTTCAATCCCAGAATACTATGAAGGCAAGAATGTACTCATAACCGGAGCTACTGGTTTCCTAGGGAAGGTACTTCTGGAAAAGCTGCTAAGATCTTGTCCAAAAGTGAATTCAGTGTTTGTTTTGGTGAGGCAGAAATCTGGACAGACACCCCAGGAACGAGTGGAGGAACTCATTAGTTGCAAGGTAAGTGTGGAAATGAGCTTTAGAAGGAAAGAAAAAAGTGCTTGTGTTGTAATCATCAGTAGCATAATGTATTTCTTCAGTATTTTGAAAAAATAGGTAAAAATACTTCAGATTGGCAATAAATTGAAAATACTTCTTATCAATTGGAGATAAAAGCTTTCCTTTTTGATGAGAAAAACTGACAAATTTTAAGTAATTCAGTGGTAGTAGTTAACAATTTTAGAATATTTTATGTAGGACATTAATAACTGCCTGATATTTTAAATAATCTTAGTGATTCTAATTAAATTATAATAAGAGATTTTATGCTTGAATCACATTTTAAAAGTTGTCAACAAAATGAGCCTGAAGTGATTGCACAGCAGGTAAGGCATTTAAAAAAGTGCCTTGCACATGGCTGACCTGGGTTCTATCCCAACATGTCGTAAGCCCCTCCCCCCCAGCACTGCTAGGAATGGTTCCTGAGTGCAAAACCAGGAATAATCCATGAGTATTTTTGAATATGGTGCCCCACTAAAAACAAAACCAGATAAAATTTGTAGTCACTGATTATTTCTTACAGCAGTATTAAGATGTAACAAAGTCATGTATTCCTATATGAATAAATAACAGGATGACAAAGAAATGATAAGTACTATGAAATATGACAGATTTTGAACCTTTAGAAAAATATTACTAGGGAAAAAATGGACCTGGACTTAAATTATTTCACAGAAGTTTTTGTTTTTGTTTTTCAGTCTTCTATTTCCTTTTTTAGAAAAAACATAACAAAAAAATTGAGATTCTGTAATTCACACTACTGTTAATGATGGTACGGAACCCAACACCAAACCCATCACTAAATCAGCTTTCAGATTTTCTCAAAATGAGTAGATTTATCTTACCTTCATTAATACTGTTTTATATGGTGTTAAATGTATATTTTTAGTTATTAAGAAGGTGTCACGTAATTTATAGCCCTCTAGAATATCTCTGACATTTAAAAAATAGATACAAGGGTATAGATGTGGCTTAGCAGTTAAGTACATGCATTGCATGTCTGAAAATCTTGGTCCTATCCTCAAAATAGGTAAATACTGTAAAGTAAATGTTTTTTTAAAAAAGCCTTTACTCCAGAATTGGAATGGTGTATGAATGAAACCATCATTAGCAATATTATAAATCACAGTACCCCAATTAAGATTAAAAAACCTGGAAACCACTGAGTCATTCTGAACTTTCAAAGAATTGCTGAAAAGTGCCGTAAGATATGATGATCAGTTATAGGTTAGCAATTCCTTAGAGTTAATAAATAATAGGTATGGTTTGTATTGGTCTGTTTCGATCTTCAGTGGAAATCCATAATAGTGATTAATGTTTATTGAGTACTAGAAAAGGGAAAAGGTTGAATTTGAGATTTAACTTTGAAGTAGCATTATCAGTGTTGTTGGTTGGAAATGTCTGTTTTACAATCTCAGGTCCTTCCTATAAATGTTCAATGTAGTCCCGTAATACTGAATTAATATTTTTTTATTTTTTAGAACAATGTGTTTTGTCTGTTTAATTACCCTTTTGTATTATATTTAACCAGCTTGAGGCAATCGCCATTTTTGTTTTCTTAATATCTTGAAAGTGCCTGGTTCATATAAAGTACTTAGTGAGTATTTTAGTAGTTAAACTATGCATTAGCATTGAAGCTGCTAGCTAACAGTTGTGGAGGGGAAAACTGTTTGAGGCTAAAAGTCATCTAAGATGGTTTAAGTGGGCACTATATAGGTTGTAAAGGTTTTTCCCATAGATTAAAAATTGCAAGTAGCACTGCCTTCCCGTTGTTCATCGATTTACTCTAGTGGGCACCAGTAGCATATCCATTGTGAGACTTGTTACTATTTTTGGCATATTGAATACACCACAGGTAATTTGCCAGGCTCTGCCGTGTGGGCAGAATGCTCTTGGTAGCTTGCTGGGCTCTATGAGATGGAGAGAGGAATCGAACCCTGGTTGACCACATGTAAGGCAAAGGCCCTACCCAAACTTTAATCAATGTAAAGTCAAAGGCTAATAGAGAAGTAATCTGGAGTAGAATCTAAGTTCCTTTATAAAAATTGAGATTAAAACTTAAAGTTGAGTTACAAAAACTTAAATTTGACTTAGAGTTCATTATAATCATCCTGGGAACTGATTCTTTTTATTTATTTTTTTAATAAAAATTTTATTTTATTAAATCACCGTGTGGAAGATTACAATGCTTTCAGGCTTAGGTCTCAGTTATACAATGCTGAAACAACCATCCCTTCACCAGTGCCCATATACCACCACCACCAAAAAAAAAAAACCCACACAGTACACCTCCCATCCTGCCCCCCACCCCCTACCTTGTAACTGATAAGTTTCATTTTACTTTTTGTTTACTTTGGTTACATTCAATATTTCAACACAAACCTCACTATTGTTGTTAGGAGTACCCCACTAGATTCAGACCTACTGTGAAGACAAATGAGGTCATGCGGCCGCTACCGCGTGAATTGAATTTCTGTACTTTAACACTAAGTCCAGGGAGATTTCTTCCAGGTATTGGATCATTGCAGGCTTGAAAACCCAATCTGTGATCGTCTTAATATGGCGGACACCGTGCCCTTCATCCCCGGAGAGAAAGAGGCGAGAGAGAGAGAGAGAGAGAGAAATACCTTTCCCCTCCTGGGCGGGCACGGGGCCGAGGCTTAGTTCTCAGGCTGGAGACATTCTGCGAGGAGTTGCTGGGAACTGATTCTTTAGTTAAATTTATTCTTGCAAGTATGCCAAGCAATATTGAATCATCTGATTAAAATAACATCACTGGGGGCAGGAGAGAGATAGCACAGCAGGTAGGGCATTTGCCTTGCACATGGCCGACCCGGGTTCGATTCCCAGCATCCCATATGGGCTCCCGAGCACCGCCAGGAGTAGTTCCTGAGTGCAAAGCCAGGAGTAACCCCTGACCATTGCCGGGTGTGACCCAAAAAGCAAAAAATAAAATAACATCACTGTATCACTGTCATCCCCTTGCTCATCGATTTGCTCAAGCAGGCACCAGTAACATCTCCATTGTGAGATTTGTTACTGTTTTGGGGATATCAAATATGCCACGGGTAGCTTGCCACTCTGCCGTGCATAAAATAACAGGCATAGCGTATTTCTCAATTTTGTGCTGTTTCCAGTCTGCATCTTTTGGGGGTGGGATTGAGGCCATATCCAGCTGTGCTCAGGGTTTTCTCCTGACTCTGCCTTCAGAGATTACTCATGGTGGGACTTGCAGGACATTTGAGTAACTGGGGATCAAACTTGGGTCGGCTACATGCAAAGCAGGAGCCTATCTCACTGTATTATCTTTCTGGTACCCTTTTTTTTTTTTTGCTTTTTTTCCCTTTTTGGTGGGGAATGACTGTACTCAGGACTGTACTTCTGGTTCTAAGTTTAAGGGTTACTCCTCGTCGGGATGAGGGGGCCATATGCACTCTTGGGGATTGTGCCAGGGTTGACTGAGTGCAGGGCAAGGGCTTTACCCTGTACTGTCTACCCTACACCCCCCCTTCCAGTCTGCATTTTTATCAGCTTTTTTTAATCTTTAATATATTCAGTTTTAAAAAATTTAAGATTCTGTTGGAATATGAATCATGGTAATTTACTCAAGTAATGCCATAAATTAAGGTCTTAAATTTTGTTTGTTTGTTTTTGCTTTTTGGGTCACACTCGGTGATGCACAGGGCTTATTCCTGGCTCTACACTCAGGAATTACCCCTGGCGGTGCTCAGGGGACCATATGGGATGCTGGGAATTGAACCTGGGTTGACTGCGTGCAAGGCAAACGCCCCCTACCCTCTGTGCTGTCGCTTCAGCCCCTTAAGGTCTTAAATTTAGAAATATGAATAATTTTCAACATTGTTCTGATCTGTACTGCTTAGGTTTATCTGAGGAATAATATGGTGTGATTAACAGATATGGACAGTTCTGTTTAACTTGACAGAGTACTAGCTCTCTGTCCTTAGCAAGTTATTTAATTTTCTTGTATTTCAGAATCATAATGTGTAAAATGGGGATTAATAAGGTGGGTCTCCTATGTTGTATTCTATTCAGAATAATAGCAATTAAGAATAACAAGGGGCAGAAAAGATAGTACAGGGGTTAAAACACTTGCCTTGGGTCCTGCTGACCCCAGTGCAAATCCCAGGCTCCTCATATGCCCTCTGAACAGTGCCAGGGTCCCTTCTGAGCACAGAGTTAGAAATAGCAAAATAGCCCCATGAATATAATCATGTGTGCCCCTAACTCTGCCCACCACTCACACCCCCATTAATTAAAGTTGCTTTTAAAAAAAAACCCACAACAGGGGACTGGAGTGATAGTACAACGGGTAGGGTGTTTGCCTTGCACGCGGCCGACCTGGGTTCAATTCCCAGCATTCCATATGGTCCCCTGAGCACCACCAGGAGTAATTCCTAAGTGCATGAACCAGGAGTAACCCCTGAGCATTAACCCAGGTGTGACCCAAAAAGAAAAAAAAAAAACAAAAAAACCAACCCACAACAACCTTAGATTGGCATACTTGAAGTTTTAAAAGTAGTGATCTTTATTGGGGGAAAGGGTTGGAGGGGGAGTGATAGTGGATTTTCAAAAGTTGAAAACTGCCCTAAAATATTTTTTTCCTTTGATAGCTCTTTGACAGATTGAGAGATGAAAATCCAGATTTTAGGGAGAAAATTATAGCAATCAACAGTGAACTCACCCAACCTAAACTGGCTCTTAGTGAAGAAGATAAAGAGATTATCATAGATTCTACCAATCTTATATTCCACTGTGCAGCTACAGTAAGGTTTAATGAAAATTTAAGGTAAGTAAAGGTACTTCTATGGTATTTGAACTTCAGAACATAGTTAAAAGATTTAATTTTAATTTTACTTATTTAAGTTGCTAAAGTGATCTGAAACTGCCTTGTGTTGTTTCTAGTTTTATTTTCTTATAGAGTGTTAAGAGAATACCCTGTATGGTATTTGTTTCTGCTAGTTAAACAGCATTGAGTAGCTAGTATTTTTATTGAAGGAAGTTATCATGAATTTTTAATTTTGTTTTGTTTGGGGAGTCCACATCTAGCAATGATCAGGGCTATTCCTGGCTCTGCATTCAGGGATAATGCCTGGTAATGCTCAGAGGATCATATGGGGTGCCAGGGATTGTACCCACTGTACTATATCCCAGTTGCTAGTTATCCTGAACTTTAGTATGGGATGGGTAAGAGGCAAGACATGGGAACTATAAACCAAAGGAAAAAAAGTTTACATTTGGTTGGAATATGCCTTAAAAACTAATGGTTCTCCTTACACCCTCCCTATTCTCCATAAACTTCTCCAATCAGAAGTTTATGCCCTAGCAATTTTATTTTTCTATTTGATTTCTCTTTCCCTCTCGGAGAGCTGGGCAAGTTACCAAGAGTATCCCGCCTGCATTGCAGTCTGGCAAACTACCCGTGGCGGATTTGATATGCCAAAAACAGTAACAACAAGTCTCACAGTGGAGACGTTACTGGTGCCCGCTCGAGCAAATGGATGAGCAGCGGGACGACAGTGCTACAGTGCTATTTGATGCATACCCACCAGAAAAGAAAAAGAAATTCAGCTAAAATTTGCTGAGTAAGGCAAAATAGCATAAATTTAGATTGTACCTTACCTTTATTTTAATACTTGCTCAGTTTGGAAGCTGGTCAGAGGGATAGTACAGGGATTCAGGCACATGCCTATATAAGGCCTGTCCCATTTCAGTTCTTGGCACTGTGTGGCCCCCCGAGGCAAGCACTGCTGGATGCAGCCCAGCAGTCCAACCAAGAGAAAGTGGATAATCCCTAGCACCACACAGCCTGAGCAGCACCATGTTCTCAGTCTCTTACATTGAGCTGTGGGCCCAATTGACCACAAATCACTGGGAGGTGGTGGCCCAGTGCTGGTTTCACTATTAATTTTTTAAAAATGTTTGAAATTGAGAACTTACATGCAGTTTGCTGCAATGTAGATGGATCTGGAGAGTAATTATGTTGAATGAAAACAATTCAGAGGGAGAGTAGCACTCAGAATGATCTGTCTCGTGGATTGTAAAGAAATCTCATAGGGGAATATCAAATGCTCACTAGCAATTGAAAGGAAGAGCAGAAGAACTGGTCTTCAGTGGAAGCTTTACACTGGGACAGGGGTGGGGATGGTTAGTTAGGGAAGGGAACACTGAGACAATTGGGAAGTGTAAAAGTGCCTGCCACAGAGACAGGCTGGTGGGGGCAGGAGGGAAACTGGGGACATTGGTGGAGAGTACTGGACACTGGCGAGGGAATTGGTGTTGCAACAGTATACGCCTGAAACTTAATCATAAATACCTTTGTAACTTTGTAATTCACAGTTGCTCATTAAAAAAAGAAAATAAAATTAAGTATTTATTGTAAAGGGCTTTGAGGTTATTTTCCATTTAGTGTGGAAGTATAAACTTTAATTGATATAAATGTGATAGTTCAGCATCACGCAATTACAATATGCTTTGCCTATTTTCTCAGTGAAGGCATTGTACCAGTCCATTATGTTTCTGATACAGTGCTTTGTAGTTTTCAAGGTACTTACTATTTTTTTTTTTAATAGAATTACCATGCACTGTAGCATTGTCTTTCCGTTGCTCATCCATTTGCTTGAGTGGGCACCAGTAACGTCTCCATTGTGAGACTTGTTACTGTTTTTGGCATATCCAGTGCACCACGAGTAGCTTGCCGGTCTCTGCTGTGCGAGTGGGATACTCTCAGTAGCTTGCCAGGCTCTCCAAGAGGGACGGAGGAATCAAACCCGGGTCGGCTGCTTGCAAGGCAAATGCCCAACCCGCTGTGCTATCGCTCCAGTTGATTGACTTTCAGGAACATAAGTACCAATACCAGCCTTTTCACCAGTGTCTCATTATTTTTTGTTTCTGTTATCCACATTAATATTACCGGCAAATTAATTTCATATTTGAAATGAGGTAGTTTTTAATCATTTATTATTTGGTAATGATTTAGTTCTGTGTAGTCATTATATGTTCATATATTGAAATCTTATTAGAATGTGTACTTTCATTTTTATAAAATTATGCACGTGTGTATTTGTGTGTTTAAGGTTGAATATTTGCCGATTATATCTTTGGACAGTGTTATTACTGATAGGTTTTTAATATCCAGTGATTAGCCTAACAGATCCTTCTCTCCTCTGGAAATAGTGTTTTTCCCATAATTCTAGATTCATTAATTATTTTCATAACCAAAAGGAAAGAGTAGCCCAAAAAATCCCCAAAAAACCAAAAATGGTTTTCAAGGAAAAAAATGATAGTGGATAATTGTGATATAATCTTTGGATTAAGGGGGACATTGATTTAGACATTGTAAATTAGAATAAAACTCTTCAAGGTAACTGTTTGAGGAGAACCAGAGTATCATAATGTGACTACAACTTTCTCCCTCTTTCTGTTTCCTTCAGGAGTAGGTAGTTTCCATTAATAAAAGAAAAATTATTATTATTATTATTATTATTTTACTAGGTAAGTCATAGTAGAAGGAATAGACAGGTTGAAATTTAATTATCATTTTCTGTCATGTCAAGGTGTGTATAGGACTTGCCTCATCTGAGGCAGGGCGTGTTTTCTGTGTTTTCTAGCTCAAGTTATTTCTTTTTTTTTTCAGTGACCCAGAAACAGTCTCCATCCTCAGAAACCTGTAACATAATATCTTTGTGTACTTCTTACTCAACACTCCTCTTCCTATCCCCATTGTTTTGCAAATGCAAAAGAAAATAGCACATTGCCTTACAAATACAGTTGCCTGTCAAGAAGACAGTGTCCCCTCTGTGAAATGTCTTATTTATTAGGTTTCCATTTGAATTTAAAATTCTCCCTTATTTGAAATAAAGAAGTAATAGATACACTCATGATTTTAATACCTACATCTGTTGATTTCATTCAGTTATTTTTCTTCTAGTATGTTTTGGTAAGCTTTCTGATACTACTTACAAGAGAAAATAAAACAAAGACATTTTTGCTTTAATGAACTCTTTTCAGCTGGTGATGGCCCAGAAGTTGTCCAGTCCTCAGGAAACGGTAACAAAATAGTCTTCCAAAACAGTACCCTCTCCATCCCCATTGTTTTACAGCATGATAGACATCAAAGCACTGCTTTACAGTTAAATGGAACAGATACTCCCTGAGACATTCTGACCTTTCTGTATTGAAAATATAAGAATTTTGGAAAGGTTAAATCTTTAAACTTTAACACAAAACTTTTTTTCCTTGCAACCTATTTTTAAACTAATACTGGTTTTCATAAAATATAAACAGAATTTAAAATTTTACTTACAGGAAACAACTTTTTAACTTTTTTTAGTTATAACTGTGATTATGATGTTTTTTAATAATGTTGTATAGCTTAATTTATAGATGTCCAATTAGTTTTAGCAAAATTAGGGAATTTTTACATTTCCTTTTTTTTTTTCTTCTTTTTGGGTCACACCCGGCAATGCACAGGGATTACTCCTGGCTCTGCGCTTAGGAATTACTCCTGGCAGTCCTCAGGGGACCATATGGGATGCTGGGAATCGAACCTGGGTCAGCCTCGGGCAAGGCAAATGCCCTACCCACTGTACTATTGCTCCAGTCCCTACATTTCCTTTTTAAAATATGTTTAAGAAATTAGGTTAGAACAATTTTTTTCCTCTGAGTTAGCATACCATAAAGTATAGTGTAATTACTAGCACTAGTGATACTGAATATTTCAGTTGTTTTTCTCTCAAATAAACTATAAAGAAAGAATTACAAAAGCTATTTACTTTCTCATTGGCTTCAGTAATATTTATTGAATTTTCAGGACTGAGATAGGCATAATGCTAAATGTACTTTTGTTTTATGATGTTATTTACTTGGAACAAATTTAAATTCTTTTGGGTATTCTGATTTCCAAATTTTTATATTTGAAGGGCAGAGTTCCCTCATATCACCAAAGCAGAACTGCAGTTGCATGTTCTCTAATACAATGTGTTTGGGGTTTTGGTGGGGGAGAGGGGTCGGGGTACCACACCTGGCAGTACTCAGTCCTTATTCCTGTCTTTGCATTAAGAGGATCATATGTGATACCAAGTATGGACCCTGATAGGCTGTATGCAAGAAAATACCTTACCTGCTGTACTGTCTCTCCAGGCCCTGGAACTATCTAATTCTTACACTGTCTACCTGGAGTTAGTATCAAGTTCCACAGGTTAGGAATTCAAGATGCAGCCCTCCCCACTTACAAATCAAATGTCCATCAGTATAGTTTGTAACTTGTTTATCTGACCAAGTAGAGGTATATCAGTTATTCTCATGATTTATAGTGCTCATAATCAACCATGTTCTCGTGACTCATAATCAGCTCTCTCTTTGGAGTTGATTAGTTTACTAGAGTAATTCACAGAACTCAAAAATGTAAACTTTAATAAAAATAATAACTACAGCCTTTGTCATGAAAGGTTCTAAGTCAAGAATACCCAGGTAGAAAAGATGTTTAGGACATGGTTTGGGGAAAGGAAAAGGAGTTTCTGTGTCCTTAGTGAGTGCTATTTTCCCTACAGTTCCATTCATTCATCAACTTGAAAGTATTCTCAGTGCCCTCCTCCTTTTGAGTTTGCGTTGAGTCTTCATTTCATTAACTTGATTAACATCATTGGTCACTGGTGATAGATTCACTTTCCAGACCCTTTTACTCTTGTTTGAAAGTTGAACTAGCATTAGTGATACTGAATATTTCAGTTGTTTTTCTTTCAAATAAACTATAAGCAAAGAATTACAAAAACCTGGAGAGACAGTACAGCCTGTAAGTTATTTTCTTGCATGCAGCCAATTGGGGTCCATACTTGGTACCACATATGATCCTATGAGTGCAGAGACAGGGATAAGAACTAAGTAGTGCCAGGTGTGACCCCCCCCAAAGCCCCTGCAAAAACATGATAACCTTTTAGCATCTCTGTTGCAAACCATAATGCCCAAAAGGAAAGAAAGGGTGGGGGAACGGGGGTGGGGGGGCAGGGCCAGGCCAGGTGGGAGGGAAACTAGGGACATTGGTGATGGGAATGTACACTGGTGAAGGGATAGGTGTTGGAACATTATATGACTGAAACCCAGTCATGAACAACTTTGAAACTTTCTATCTTGTGGTTCAAAGTTGGGTTTCCTGGCAATCAGTCCATCTTTTTAGGTACAATTCAGAATATTAAATTTATTAATATTAATATTTAAAAAGAAAAGAATTCCTTTATCACTGTCTATACTTAGGAAATTCCAAGGTCTCTGGGAGCTTTGAGCCAAGAACTTTGAATGAAAACTTAATGTATTTCTTACTCTGAATCACATTTTTAAAGCAGTATATATATATAGATAGTTTGAGGTCTGGCAATATACCTTGTAACCTATGTACCAAATTTTTTATAATACCTCTTTGAATTTTTAGGTAGTCTTTAAAAAAGTGTTTGAATTTATTGCTATAGAAGGACATATATGTAACTTTATAACATAATTATGTACATATTTATATAATAAAAAATTTATGTCAATGAAATACTACATTTTGGGACTTTTAGCTTTTTTACCCCATTACTGACTCCCTTAGCGTATTAAAATTAAGTAAAATTAAGTAACCATTCCAGTTTATTCTTGTGTTATACAGCCAAATCACAAAAACAGTATACATTAGAAAATCAATTATGCAAAGGAAATCTAACCTGACTTCAAACTGCATGTATTGGGGTCCCAGGGATAATACAGGGTGTATTACCTTATACAGTGCTTACCTTGCACTCTGGTTGACCCCAGTTTGATTCCTGGTACTGTAGATGGTCTGTGCCAGGAGTGAGCCCTGAGCATAGAGACAGGAGTAAACACAAGAGTCAGTATTCCCAGAGCACCACTTCGTGTGGCCCCTGCCCCCAAATGTTTTTTTTTTAATTCAAAAAAAATTTTATTTTTGCTTTCTGGGTCACACCAAATGTTTTTTTAAATGTATGTATAAAAGCAAAAGACTGACGTTATATGTGTATTTCTGGATAATTAAAATGTTGAATTTTTATCTTTTTAAAATCTGAATATAGAGTTTATTTCATCAGTAAATCTTTTAAGACAATGATACAATGGATCTTCATATTGAAATAAAACATGCAAAGTCAGCTGAGGAACAGTTGTAAAACAGCAACCTATGTTCTTGTCTGTCTGTAATGGAATTGTTTTTTTAAATATGAAATAAGTGATGTAATTCCCAATTTTTTATTGTCACTTTTTCACAGAGATGCTGTTCAGTTAAATGTGATTGCTACACGACAACTTATTCTCCTTGCACAGCAAATGAAAAATTTGGAAGTATTTATGCATGTATCAACAGCATATGCTTACTGCAATCGAAAACATATTGATGAAGTGGTCTATCCACCCCCTGTGGATCCCAAGAAGCTGATTGATTCTTTAGAGTATGTTTGTTTAAAATTTATGTACTTTTGCAACATCTTGAATCTCAAGTTTATAGTACTTGATCTATTTTTAAGTAGAGAAGGTGATATAAAAGATCCCTTTTCTGTCCTTTGGTGATTTTCAGTCTCTTCCTTTCTACTTCTCCACCCACCCACAATTACATACACATTTATATTCCATAGTCAGCAAATTATTTTATATTTGCTCACTCTTTTTGTCATACCCATTTATATCTAAATGACTATTGAAGTTATTATGGAACTTTTACTTTTGATCAAGTGTGAGGGCTGGAGGAAGAACTCTGAACGACTTATTCCATGATATCAGGGCCTCTAATATTTAGGAAATTACTTCTAGTTACTAATATGCAGCTGATATCCATAGAGATTAATTGCCTACTCAAAAACAAGGTTCTAATTTATTACAAGATCACCCAGATCTTGTTTTGCTTCGTGGAGTATATTTACAGAGAAGCCATTAGTTACTAGTAAATCAGAGGGCCTTAGTTTTTTAATTGATACTCCTAGTATTATTTCTGTTTTTAGAACTAGGACTCTATAAGCAATTACTGTATGAAAAGTATTTGTGAAGATTTGATGTATAGCGAATAAGTGAAATATGTTTATACTGTGGCCAAGATTTAATTTGCTTCAGCAGTGCTTTTTTATCAAGTGAAGCAGACAGGCTCAGAGAAAAAACAAAAAGGGCATTATTTTCTTTATAGATTAATTATGGAAGCATTCCAGTCAGCCAACATATCTTCATATATTTGTAAATACTTTCATAATATTTCTTTTTCTTTTTAAAATTTGTTCCCTCTTTTTTCCCCCTTTATTATTTTTCCTTTTTTTTGTTGTTTTCCATTAGCTCTCCATTCTTCCAGAAATGTTACCCACTCAAGTCAAATTATTTTCCTCCCAAGAGTGCTGCATAGTGTTCATAGCTGCCTCTAATTTTTTTCTTAAAATGAGCAATAGGTCTTTTATGCTAATTATTTTGAGGGAGCAGACAAATTGTTAAAAATGAATGAAAATACACTAATATACTTTCAGGGTGATTCCCTGGTTTGTTTCCCGATCCCATTTTATTTAACAGTCCCAAAAATCTGCCTCATTTTCCTCATAAATTAGTAAGCCAATGTACTTAAAAAGAGTAAGAGGACTGTAGAAATAGTACAGAGGTTAAAGTACTTGCCTTGTGTGGTGACAATCCTGGTTTAATCCCGGCACTGCCGGAATAAGCCCTGTGTACCAGTAAGATACACAGGGCACTAGGGTACACTAGCTATCACCTAGATGCTAAGAGAAGATAAATTAATTCATATCAGCTTTTGATACTTATTATATGAGTTATGAAAGAACTTGGTTTTTAGACTTTTCTTGCAGTATAGAAGATGTGAACCTGGAGTTGAAATTTAATGAAATGAAGACTGATTTATGTTCTGTAGTAAAATTTGGCAAATCATTTGAGTCAGAGCAGTAGATGTGTTTGAATGTGCAAAGTTAAGTGACTTTTCATTTTATGGTGAAGCATCTGAAAATAGTTCCATATGCAATTTGTTTACCAGGTGGATGGATGATGGCCTCGTAAATGATATCACACCAAAATTGATAGGAGACAGACCCAATACATACATATACACGAAAGCATTAGCCGAATATGTTGTACAACAAGAAGGTGCAAAGCTAAATGTGGCAATTGTAAGGCCATCAATTGTTGGTGCCAGTTGGAAAGAACCATTTCCAGTAAGTTAAAAATTTTTATAAATAGTTGGAATTGGGAATTTTAAGTCACAATTTTAAGAATGTGTTGGCAGTTGTTTAAAAGCAGGTGTTATTTACTAAACATGACTTACTATGATAAAGCTGTTTCAGTTTATAGAAGAGACTTTTTTGGTACATTTATTTTTAGTATATATAGAATTGCAGATCAAAAGTGTAAAAGCCTTTATTGAAAGGTAAGTTAAAAGTTCTGAAGTTTTGAATGGAAGGACAGCGTTTCCTCTCTTTCAAGTTCATAGACACTTACTGCACTTTTTAAAAAAATATTATTTTTTTATTTTTTGAAGTTTAGGTAGCATACTACAATAGTGTTAAAATTTATGATATTGATATACATGCATCTTCACCATCACCAAAGTGTCCAAGACTACTCAGCACTGTGCCACATCACCCCAAGTCTGCCCTTTTTTCCAACCCTTTTTCCCTTTACCCACTGCTTGGTTTCTTAGTTCTCAGTCACAGGCTGAGAGTATGTCCTCATTCAGTATTGTCTTTTCTTTGTTTTTATGTATCAGTACAACACATATAAGTGAGATCATCTGTAATTGCCCTTCTCCTTTGGACAGTTTTTGCTCAAAAGCCCATCAGGTCCATCGTAATTGTAGCAAGCTGCAAGAATTCATTTTTTCTTACAGTAGCTGCATAGTATTCCATTGTGTGTGTATATCACTTCTTTATTGGATACCACTAATAAATATTTTAAAATTAAGAAATTGTGTGGACTCTGATACGTCAATATTGACTTTTAAAATTATTTTCTCATTTTTCTTGTTGAAGTGAAGGGAACAGAAGTGAAAATATTCTGCATCTTATTTTATTGACATTTTAGTGCCTGGAAGATGCCTCTTTATATATACAAACCACAGGCCAAGAAGATACAAGCAATTTCTGCGATAATTTTCTATAGAAAATCAGGGTGAAGTATTTTACAAATCTCTAGAATAAGTGAAAATTAACAAATAAATTGACTCAGGAAAAACCGAGGTCTGCCTCTCTGATGGTAACGAGAATAGCATGTTTTGTTGCTTTGACAATCTGTTCTCTTTTATTCAGTAAATTTGAAGATTTCACTATTTCCCCTAAACTGCTGGATATTAGATCAGTAAATAGCAAAAGATAAAATAAACAAGTTTAGTAAACATATTTAGTAGATACAAGAATTTTTTATTGCAATCCTCTGTAGAAAATTGCATGACAGTTTCTTAGAAGAGAAAAAGTAGAATTCTCTTATGACCCAGCAATTCCACTTCTTGGCATTTGCCCCTCAAACCACAAAAACATTAATTCAAAAAGATATATGAATACTCATGTTCATTGCAGCACTTCACACAGTAGCTATTATGTAGAAACAACCCAGATATCCAGTGACAGATGAATATATAAAGAAATTGTGGTATATATGCACAATGGAATACTATTGCTGGTTTAAAAAATAGATGAAATCATGCAGCTTACTTCATTATGGATGTAACCATAGGGTGTTATGTTGAGCAAAGTTAAGTCAGAGGGAAGAGGTCAGATACCAGATGATCTCACTCATCTGTGGAATAGACAAGAAAATAGACAAAGCCAATTACCAAGCAGTGATGGGAAATGGGGGCAAATGGTAGATTGGACTTAGATGTACTTTGATGGTGGTGGAATGCAGTAATTTTGTACATAGATGTCACAAACTTTAAAACTGTTGTTAATCACCTAAACTGTAATGAATGTTTCTTAAAAAATTCTCTTTGCAGAGAGAGAACAGAATAGGTAATTCTTTGAAAATTATTTAGCTGTTTGCTATTCTTTAGGAAGACTGCTTCTCTTTGGGATGTGGATATTATTAACTGCTAGTTTTTTTTTTTTAATAAACTACCAAATATATAAATTAGATTTATTTATTTATTTATTTATTTTTGCTTTTTGGGTCACACCCAGCGATGCTCAGGGGTTACTCCTGGCTTTGCACTCAGGAATTGCTCCTGGCAGTGCTTGGGGGACCATATGGGATGCCGGGGATCGAACCCAGGTCAGCCGAGTGCAAGGCAAACGCCCTACCCGCTGTGCTATCGCTCCGGCCCCTATAAATTAGATTTTATGGTATATTTATTAAATTTTAGTTAAAAATCTCTAGTGTTATATTTCTAAATAAGTTTTTATTTTCTTTTTGGATTAGGGATGGATTGATAACTTTAATGGACCAAGTGGTCTTTTTATTGCGGTAAGTAAACATTTAGCTATATCTTAATATTCTTATTTTTTTGTTTCCTATATATCTTTGTATATGTTAAATATGCAAAGGATATACATTAAGCTATTGTTTTTAATTTCAATAAAGGCAGGGAAAGGAATTCTTCGAACAATGCGTGCCTCCAACAATGCCCTTGCAGATCTCGTTCCTGTGGATGTAGTTGTCAACACAAGTCTTGCAGCAGCCTGGTATTCCGGAATTAATAGGTATATGAGAGATAATGTTTCATTAAAGCTATAGTAACTCAGAAGATGGCTCACTGTAGTACTTGGTATTCTGGAACCCCAGGTTTTATCCTTGTCACGACATGATCCCCCGGGCATCACTGGAATTGAGCACTAAGCTGAGAGTAGCCCTACACCCCTAGAACCAGTGCTGTAGATTAACATAAATTGATTTCCTCAGACACATATTTCTCAGCATTCATTATTAATTCCTGTTGCAAAAAAATGGTTTGTAACAGTTTGCAGTTATCCCAAGTTTGAAATTTCATTTAAAAATCCTAAATTATTAATATCTCCCCAGGATGATTTTTTTAATTCAAACAAAATTTAGTATGAACTCAGCATATATAAAAGAGCTAAAATTCATAAATTGGCTTGTATATGTCAGGTATGGTACAATAAGGCAATAAAGTCTAATACTTCTCCAACTGAACTACTTCCTTTGCCAAATTACTAGTAGCATTACAGGTGACAACTTAGTTTTAAACTTTTTAGTGACTTTTTTTCCCAATCTGTCCTACTTTTGAAGGAAATATATATTACTGTATGAATATGTAGCTTCTGGTGAAGACAGGTATTCACTCTGTCATTAATTTTTTTGTTTGTTTTTGGGTCACACCTGGCGATGCACAGGGGTTACTCCTGGCTCTGCACTCAGGAATTACTCCTGGCGGTGCTCAGGAGACCATATGGGATGCTGGGATTTGAACCCGGGTCGGCCGCGTGCAAGGCAAATGCCCTACCCGCTATGCTATCACTCCAGCCCTAAGTCATTAATTTTTTTAAATTAAATCCTCTGAAAGGAAAATAATAGGGGAGAGTTTAGATTTTTTGTTATTTTCCTTATATTTGAAAATAGATACTCCTACTTATATAAGGAACAAAAATATTGAAAGAAAATGTACTTTGATAATTATTTGGTAGAGAAGAGGGGATTAAGGGTAGTAGTAAATAGTCATCAGATACAAAAATTAATCCTTGATGGGTAATTTTTGGGCTGGACCCATAGCACAGTGGGTAGGGCATTTTTCTTGCATGCGGCTGATCTGGATTCAATTCCTCCATCCCACTCAAAGAGCCCAGCAAACTACCGAGAGTATCCCTCCCACATGGCAGAGCCTGGCATGCCTACCCGTGGCATATTTGATATGCCAAAAACAGAAGTCTCACAATGGGGATGTTACTGGTACCCACTCGAGCAAATCAATGAACAACGGGATGATGTCCTACAGTGCTATGTATAATTTTTTAAAATAGTATGAAAAGGCATCCATCATCCTCAGAAGTGATAGGATTTACATTGGATAAGTTTGGTATCTTTTTGTGTTTTATCTTAATTTTTTGTCTTGCAGACCAAGAAACATCATGGTGTATAATTGCACAACAGGCAGCACTAATCCTTTCCACTGGGGTGAAGTTGGTATGATTTTACTTGTGTTTTTGAATGTCAGAATAAACATGAGAGAAGTAAGAATGTTCACTGAATTTTTATGTTAGAATAACCCATGAGATATTCAGGCTACCAGGTTACCAATTTATTCTTAATTTAATTACCATCTTATTATATCTACCAATGTTGCCTTTGTGTCACAAATTTTAAAATAGTCTTTTCCTTCTCACCTTTGACTGAATCTTACTGTTTTTCTGCTGTCAGCTACAGCAACCTTCATAGATAGTTGTAGTGTGGAAGCAATACCCTTTTTTCCCCTCACGAGCACAACCCTGTTGCTGTTTTTAGGCAACATTTTTAATAGCTACAAGAGTTGCTATATCACGGGAGAATAGCTAGTGGTCCCAAGAGTAATAAATGGTAGTAAGATATTTTGCCAGGATATTTTGTTATGTTTATTAATTTATATAAATTCACAGATTCATAGCAGGTAATATGAATGTTACTTGTTTTAAAATAGAAATAGTCTAACTGAAAGTCTACTATAGTACAATTATTATTTTTAATTTACTAGCTTATGTTTCAAATTTTAAGCAAAATACACACATGGCACTGATTTAATAAAAGGTCTTATTTTACCTCTAATTAGGCAATTTTTGTTACCCTTGTGACAGCTTTGAATTTTAATGTCATTTGTCCTTGGGGCTTTTTGTGGCATTTTAAATTCAAATATGATGATTAACCATACGAACATACGAGAGAAAATCCAGGGTGGTATTTTAATTTCATAATAATGATCTTGTTTTACAAATTTTAAAGCACTTAAATTAGCATTTTTTTGTAATTTTTTTGTTTCTAAGTTTAGTAAAATTCAAATTGAGCATTAACTTTTAGTGAATTATCTCAATATACATTTCCATTAAAGTATTAACATAGATAATAATAGATTTGATTGTGTTGACATTGCTTAACCTAAATTACAGCAGAAGTTAATTTTGGGTTGTTTTAAGCTTGTTGATGTGTGTTACTTTGATCAATTTAATTATTCATAAGCAAAGGATGATGATCTTCCTTTTCTTTTTAAAGTAAGTACAGTAATAAGAATCTGGAAAGAGGAACAGAAAGAAAGAAGCTATCATGAGAGGTGAAATAGAGAAAGTGACATTGTAAACTGACATAGGTAAAATATTAAAAGGATTTCTAAGTGAATTTTAGCCAAAATTCATTCATCTAATTAAAATCCACAAATAGTGGCAGTTCTGAAACCGCTTGAGTTCAGCAGTCTTAATGCCCACATTCTCTTAGCTACTTTAGAGAGTAGTTTTTCAAATAAGAGCACTCTGACATCTTTGGTAAATTATTTTGCTTTGTAAAAAACATGACTTTTTTTTTTCAAAACTTCATTACATGGTTATTATCAAAGCTGTTACACAA
This sequence comes from Sorex araneus, assembly GCF_027595985.1. Lineage (NCBI taxonomy): Eukaryota > Metazoa > Chordata > Mammalia > Eulipotyphla > Soricidae > Sorex > Sorex araneus. The sequence continues at coordinate 115,307,465 of NC_073307.1, forward strand.
CTTCTCTTCCTCAGAATATCATGTAATTTCCACTTTCAAGAGGAATCCTCTCGAACAGGCCTTCAGACGGCCCAATGTAAATCTAACCTCCAATCACCTTTTATATCATTACTGGATTGCTGTAAGCCATAAGGCCCCAGCACTCCTGTATGATACCTACCTCAGGATGACTGGAAGAAGCCCAAGGTAATGGTGACTAGCTCTGTCTTATCTGTTCCTCTGACTGTTAAACAACCCATGCTTACACTAAAATGCATATTAACTCTGTATTTGTTCTGCTTATGATAAGGCTTAATGGCCTTTTGTGAATGGAAGACTTTATCAGAAAAGCAAAGGTAGTGTTGTAATTCATTCTTGGATGATACGTTATTATCATGTACTGGTTTCTAGGTCTAAGTTTAGGTATTTTTTCTGAATAACAAATAACATTCAAAATGCTTTGACGCTTATTTTTCCTACAGGATATTATCTTATTCATTACTTCAAGATGAATCCTTTAAACCAAGTATTCAGGCGCCCCAATATTAAGCTCTGTTCCAACAACTTATTGCTTCATTATTGGAAGGGTGTCAGACATACAGTACCTGCATTATTGCTCGATCTTGCACTCAGGTTGACAGGTCAGAAACCGTGGTAAGAAGAATAGCAGTAAATACACTCTGTATTGGTAAGGTGGTGGAAGCTTGCTGGAGAGACAAAAAGTCGCTAGCATGAGCTTTACCTTTAGAATTACTAACCTGATTAATCACAATCACAATCAGGATGTTGGGGCATTTCTTAGAAATTGGGAGTATTTGGGGAGACTATGAATATCATTTACTAGACCCTTGATCCTCCAAAATCCCATGGTATAAGAAATGTCCAACGTCCAGGTCGTCATTGTTATTATAAGCTGAAATAGAGTCCTTCTGTCTTCCATAAAAACTTAGGGGTGAGTTTTACAGGGGATAAGGGTAAAATGTTTTCTTTGTGTGGATTGCGCAGTTTTATATGCAAAAACATAGGGTACATTTAGAAAATTACTTGAAATGTCTCAGGTGCCCATTCAGCTTATAATATGATAATTACAGTTTTTGACTAATTTCCCAGGTTGAGAATGTCATAGTTTTTAAAACAAACTTAATAAAAAATGAAAAGTTTATATTTTATAGTCTTTCTTTCTTCTACCTTTTCTTTTTTTTATTGAATCCCCACAAACTTGAAGTCCTTTTTCACCACACTTACAGTAAAAGATATACTACAAATGTTACTATAACATTTTAAAAAACTACATTGACATTATATGGAGCCTTTTGAGTGGAGAGTTAGGATTTGAGTATTAATGTAAAAAAGAAGATACTGCTGAACTTCCATCAGTTGCTCAAAAAAAATAAAAATGAGGTATTTTTCAGTTATAGTGTATCAGTGTCTGAGTTACAAGTAGGGATTTCCTGTGAATTCATTTGACTTTTCTTTCTGTTAGATATGGTAATATGTGAAAGGTGTTCAATTGAGCAACTTTAGGATAGGCAAAGAAAAAATTGAATAAAAGATCCAAAATCAATATAAATTATATTCAAGTTTTTCTAGAGTTATCTATAAAGCACAATACTTGTCATTGGCAGCATTCTTTTGTGACCAAAAGCAGGTGAATTTATAGGTGATGTTAATCCTTGCTCGATATTAATAAAGTTGTTGTAGGATAGGATACAGCAAAACTAGGTTAAAAAAAAAGGAGAGCAGATTAAATGTATCAAAGTACCTTAAGGTAAAGGAGCCTAGTAAGACTTTAAAAGTGAATGAATAGCCAAAGTTCATAAAGGATGTTGCTCCATAATGATCTGAAGCTTAGTGACTTAAAATAGAAACATTTTTATTATTCCTTCTAATTTATTCTTAACTCAGAACTAGGTATTTGAGGACAGTTTTAGCTTGGAAGATTTCCTGTGTGTGTGTGGTCAGATGGAGCTGAAAGGGGGCCTGTCATGGAATAGCTAGTATCATTGTCTTTCATATCATGGAAGTATGAGAATGAGTTCTTATATGAAGGAGAACCAATGATCTCTTCCAAAAAGTAGTGATAGGTAACTGAACTATTTGCAAGGCCAGTAACCTACCTCTGGAAGTCATGCAGCACTATTCTACCTCATTCTTTCAGCCACAAGTGAGTCACAAGTCCTTTAAGATTCAAGGAAAGTGAATAGAATCAAAGTGATGCTTGTAAGTAAGTAGGAAGAAAAGTATTGTTGCAGTCATTTTTAAAAATTCAGTATGCTATAGTCACATATTCTGTGACTTCTGGTCACAGCTATTTGTATTCCTTTTTCATGGAATGGACTCTTCCCTCATACCCCTCATCTCCTCAATCTCCATCTTCACCTGGGTTCAGTATTTGATCAGCTAAATCGTATACAATTGTGGATGAGACTTTTTAGAAGCGATTGTCCAAGTGTATAGTTCAAGTATTTATCTGAAAATTTGATAACTAAAGTAACAGATTATCTGCTGTTCTGCAATATAAATGGTAGAGAAGCATAGGAAAACAACTTTAAAATACTTCAGACTATTTTGTTAGGAAGGCTGGGGGTGTGCACAGGCAGGCAGAGCAATCCCTTGTCCATAACTGTTGTGAATTGAGGTTGTTTACGTGTTGATGGTTTCATAGAGCTTTTTTTTGACTCTTCTCTGAGACCCTTGACTTTGCTTTCTGAGCTATCCTCTTAATAAAAAATAGCCTGTGTTTGCAGTTGAGTAATCTACTTACCCCAATTCCTGTCCATAAATAGTTGGGAGTCCCCAAAGCAAAAGTTTGCAAACTTCCTGTGTAAAGGAAACTTATAAGATATTATAAATATCAAATACTAATTATGTATTCTATTTATATATTAAATATATTATAACTTTTGTTACAAATATTAATATTGTAAGCTTTGCATGCTATGTTTTTCTGTCATGATACTCAGCTTACCTGTTAAAAATTCCACCACCTTCCAACAACTTAACTTTGTAACAATACACAAAATGTAAATAATAGGTATTAATATTTCACTAGAATTTTATCCATATAGGTGAGTTTGGCACCTTTCTGTCTCTGTCACTTGAACATTAAAACCGGATTTCCCATTTATTTGTTTCTCTACTCTACTCCATTAGACCAGAGCCATATACACAAGATCTCTTTGAAACTTGCTCTTCTGTATCTTGGGGTTCCTTATGAAGTTGTTATGTGACAATACCCTTAAGTATTAGATCCTTAAATTTTTCTATCCTGACTCTTAAACAGTGGGTTTCAGTGAGATAGGTTTATAAGATCTGGAAAGAGCCATTTGTTTTTCTGAAAGGTTTCTGGGATACTACTTAAGATATTTTTGAGGTGTTAAAAAGAATCTTACATCCATATTCTGGATTTGAAGGAATTTTTATCTTGTTTTTTGACTGTGGGGGTTCAGGAGGTGGTTTTTTGTTTTGTTTTCATAACACTTAATTGTGCTCAGGGTGTACTCTTGATCCTGAGTTAAATCTGGTTGAACTCCTGATTGATCCTGAGTTCAATCAGGAATTGAACCCAGGTCTGCTACATGCAAGGCATGTGCCCTGCCCACCACCAACTTTTAGAAGGAAGTTCTTAAGGAATTCTTGGTTGCCATTCTTTTTCTTCAAATTCCACTCAAGTTTTTGTTTACTTTGGGAGGAAGAACAGGGGTCCACACTCAGCTGTGCTCAAGGCTTACTCCTGGGTCCTTGCTGAGGGATCACTCCTAGTGTTGCTCTGGGGAACATATGTGTTACTGGGGATCAAACCTGGGTCTGCTACATGCAAGGCAAGCACCCTACCTGTTGTACTATCCCTCTGGCTCCTCAAATACTTTGCTTTTAAAGATATCTTTATTCTCTTTGAGGAAAGTTTCCTGACTAAATAACTGTTAGCACACACTATTGCTAGAGCCAGTATTCCATGCTTTAGATTTTTATTCCTAAACCCTCACTTCCAGTACTAAGATCTGCTCACATTATCTGTGCTGCATAGCAAATAGTCTCAAATTTATGTGTTATCTTAGAATAATACCACTGTTATGTCTCAAAATTTCTATGGGTCAGGGATTATAGAAGGCTGGTTAAATGGTTTTGACTCCAGATCTTTCAGGGGGCTGAAGTCAGATAGGGACTGGAGCAGCTACCCTCAAGGGAAATGATAATGGCTAGGAGGATGCAGACTGAACAACTGGGATGGCCCAGCATATTTCTCTGTTGTGTAGTTTCAGAGTCTTCCCATGTGATCTTTTCACACGGGTTAGTTTGGGCTTCCTAACAGAATGGCAGCCTCAGGGGAGTTGGACATGGCAACTGAAGGCTTCAAGGGTGAGTATTCCAGTGAACAAGTCTTAAAAGCTCTATCACCTTTTCTAATCTCAACCTTGAAAGTCAGCAGTTTCACTTTCAATTTATTCTCTTGGTCATAACTACCCTCACCTTTTGATGTAAAAGATAGTCAAAGTGAAATTATAGGTGAGTGTATAAGATGAAAAATAATACTGTCATCTTTAGAAATTAGAATCTGCTCCAAATTGGAAGCATCAAATAAACAATCTGACCTGAGGTTTATACTTTCCAGGACTTTCTAAGTATCAAATAGGTCATTGTCCTCTGGGAACTAGGAGTGTCACCAGCAAGAGAGAAATTATTTTGGCAATTTTACAACTATTAAGTGCAAAGTAAAACTAAATATTATATGCTATTTAACTTGTTCAGCTATTTACTGAGAAAGTTATTGGACTTTGTATTGAGAAATGCTTTCATCTACATCAAACCAGTATTAGTCATGTCATGATAATGTCCATTTTAGTCATTTACATTCTGAATGTCAGATAAAAAAATCTGACTTGCTTTATATCTTGAATAATTTTAAAATTTCATACAAGTAATATTAAAATTTTTTTTTTGTTTAGTCACTGAAATTGCTAAGTTATTTATGTTTGGGTTTCAGGAATACAATGTTTCAACACCAATACCTTCACCAGTTTTCTTGACAACATTTTTCAAAAACATGCATCGTGTGTTGCTACTTACTAGTAACTGGAGACTAGGCATGCATGATAGCAATTATATATAGGAATGGTACAAGTTTTCTGTGATTAAATATGATAATACATGTTAATAGCAAAATAGTTAAGCTAAATTACTCTACCTTGAAATTTAGCAGATATTTTGTCATTGTTAAAATTGTCATATTAAGAAATACAAAAGGCACATGAAATAATTTTCTGCATCACTAATCATCAGGGAAATGCAAATCAAAACAACAATGAGATGTCATCTCACACCACAGAGATGTATCAAAAAGAAAAGGAATAATCAGTGCTTGTATGGATGCAGGGAGAAAGGGACTCTCATTCAACTGGTGGTGGGAATGTCGACTGGTCCCAGCCTTTCTGGAAAACAATATGGACATTCGTTAAAAATCTAGGAATTGAGCTTCCATTTGACCCAACAACTCCACTTCTTGGAATATATCCAAGGGCCCTAAAACAAAATGAAGAAATGAAGAAGGCATTTGCACCCTGTGTTTCTTTCAGCACTATCCACAGTAGTCAAAATCTGGAAACAACCCAAGTGTCCAAGAGTAGTTGATTGATTGGATAAAGAAACTATGGTACATATACACAGTGGAATATTACTCAGTCATAAGAAAAGATAAAGTCATGTAATTAGTTGCTCCATGGCGGGTCCTAGAAAGTATCATGCTGAGTGAAGTTAGAGAAAGTGACACAGAATGATCTCTTAGATGTGGGATATAAAGAAACATAAAGGAGAAATGACAAATACCCGGAGACAGTGCAAACAAAGAACACGAGAACTGTTCTTTCCAAGTAGGAAACATGTCAAAACATCCATGGTGAAGGGAAGCATTAAACTGGGAAGAGAAAGTGGTGCTGAAAGGTGGTAAAGTGCTATATATGAAACCTATCAGTAACAGTACTGTAAACCAGTATAAAAGTATATGTGTGTGTGTCTGTGTGTATTAAAGTGTGTGTATATATAGAGTCATAGAAACAGACTGACTGGAGGGAGGCAAATGGGGTGGGGGTATTGGTATTGGGAATTGGACACTGGTGAAGGGGATAGGCGTTGTAAAATTGTATGCCTGAACAACTTTGTAATTTATGGTGACTAAGAAATAATTTGTCTAATGTGGCATATTTGAGTGCTAGGGAGATAGTTTAAGAACTACAGTATATGCTTTGCATGTGGAAGCGCCAGGTTTAACCCCTGGGACTATGTGATCCATTGAGTACCAAGCTGGAAGTAGTCCTCTCCCCAATCATTGTACCAGGCATAATAGCCCCTGGGTACATTAATAACCACTAGGTACAGGTGTAACCCTCTCCCCCAAAAACCAAGATTGTTTTAATGCTCTCCCACTCCTCAATATTTAATTTTAGCTTAGTTCTGACCTCTTTGAACTTGCCCTATTGGTGAGGGGTGAATTTGGGGGCCTTCCAAGCAGTGCTCAGGGGACACTCCAAGCAACACTCAGTCAGCTAGGCTACAATGGTTTAATGTTTCAGCTCAGTGATGCTGTGTCTACCTTGGTAGTATTCTGTGGCCACCAGGGCCACACCCACATTTAGGGCTGTCTGAGGTAGTAATTGAAGGTCTTGTGGTGCCAAGGTTTGAACTTATGTCATGTCCTTGGCACATGACACTGATTGCTGAGCTATTTCCCCAGCCCATGAATTGCACTTCTTTATATGTGTGATTCTTGGTGAAGGGTGATTTTGTCCATTTAGTGAACACTTAATAACATTTGAATATTTCTTGTCAAACCTGGAGAGAGATTCTAGTGGGTGTAGAGTGAATATGCCACCTACAGTGCTACTCCAACAAAGAATCATCTGACCTAAACTATAGGAATGAAGCTGAGACTGCTTTTGCCAGATCATTTCACATGATCATTAAGGTTTTTCCTTACTCTAAGAGGGAAAAGATGGGCTCAAGTGGCACAACACATGCAGTTCTAGGATTTGTCCCAAGGACCATATTGTCTACTGAGCACTGCTAGGTGTGGCCTTGGTGGCCCCTCCACCCCACCTCCAAAGATCTTGCTTTACTCTAAAGGATTGTGTTCTTTTGCAGGTTTTCAGAATATAGAATAATTATTTAGAACATAGTTGGCAGTATAATCCCCATCATCTGCTTTTGGGGGATATGTTTAACCAGAGTGATGGTACAAATATTTAAGTTTCTTTTTATCCCATAGTACTCAGCCTAGTAACTTTTGTCACTTGATAAAAAATTTGTGAGCTTTACAATTAAACATAGCCTTTGAAATTGTCTTTCCCCTCCAGTATTTTTGTGTATTATTTTTGAACGACTGAATTTTTGGTTGGTTTTAGGATTAACTGTCACTTGAATAAATTAGAAGATAAGACTACTTGAAAGTTAGTGTAAAAAGGCAGAAAAACTTCAGTAAGACATGTTGCTTATGTTAATCAACAACGTGTATGTATTCAAGTGTACATCTGGGTGTTACAGTAGATACTGATTTATAATGACAAACCATATCTTTTTGTTATCCCTCCTGCCTCCCCCCCAATACTTTCTATCTAGATGAATTTTCCTGCCGAATATATAGTGTTTGATTCCCAATAATTTTTTTGGTATTTAATGCAGGTTTTATTTTAGAACTTTATTTTTTGCATGAATTACAGCTTTTCTTTCATAGATATGTTTTCTTTCATTTTGAATTAAGTGTTTCTTAAATATATGAATGTTTTAAAATTGCTTAGCTGATGTTGTTTTGATTACCCCTCACCCACACCACTCAACTTCCAGTGTTCTCATTTTGTCTCATTTTCACTACGTGTAAAGGCTAACTTTGGGTTTTTCTAAAGTGCCTTGTAATGCTGATTCTTATTGTGGGAATATAAATAGAATCCTTCTAAAGTATTTCTCTGTAAAGTATTTTTCTTTTGTCAGAGTTAGAAAGTTTGGGTTTATTTGTTTCAGAAACACTTTTTCCTACTTAGGTAATTATCATCGCATAGATGTTACTGCTTGGGGGATAGGTAGTGTTTTGAGATCAATGACTTATAGTGATTCATGACTTATAAAATGATAGATTTTAAAATTGAGGTCTAACATTTTAAAAATAAACAAGTACTAAACTTCCCTATTTCTATAAGAATATGGAAGATTTGATGAGGTGAGCAAATATATTGAATTTCTATTTCAGAAAGCCTTCAGCCTGAGTCATTGATTTCATGGCACATCCAGACAATCAATGGTGGTACCTGTCAGCATAAGAGAGAAATTGTTATATATATGTATATATGCATATGCGTGTATATGTATATATATATGGTAGTCAGATAGTTCATTAAATTAAAACGAATATTTCTGTATACATGACTTTATGTTGTTGAGATAATATAACACTACATAGAAAATCTTAATAAATGGAGCTAAAAAAAAGTAAGGGAATACTACTTGAGAATATTCCTTTTAGTTCCCACTGTTAAAAATTTTTATCTTAAAGTATCATATTTCCTTTGAAAATTATTTTATCAGCAGTCCTCTCCTTAGGCAGCACTAAATTTACTGCTGTATGACATCTCCCCTCATTTTGGATATAAGATGCAGAAATATTCTTATTCTGGTTTGGTACTCTTGTTGAATTACATATTAAGATTGTACTGTTAATGCCTCAATATGGTACTCTGGGTAGTGATGACTTTTTTATCTTGTCTGCAAAATATGGATCTGTTTATTTTTCTTGTAATACAGGATGATGAAAACAATAACCCGTCTTCACAAAGCTATGGTGTTTCTTGAGTATTTCACAAGTAATTCTTGGGTCTGGAATACTGACAATGTCAATATGTTAATGAATCAACTAAATCCTGAAGATAAAAAGGCGAGTATTTCCTGTTTCATTTAGAAAATAAGTAGTAGACTGATGCATATTTAGAGACTTGAAGTAGTTATTTTGTGCAATTTTTGTTCAATATATAATCTCATCAGAACACCAATCATGATTATTGGTGGTAAAATGAAGTTACTTTAATTTAGAATTTATAATGTAAAAAAAATTATGTGTTTGAGAGTGGCAGAGATATTTTCATAGTCATTGAAAAGTTGGTTCTTTTCTCTCCTCTAATACCAGACTCAAAGAGAATTTTGACCTTTTTATTTATTCATTCCCACTGCCTCCCCCCATACATATGTTGTGTTTTGAGCAAAACCTATCAGAAGTAGTTTTACATCTCTTTTTACATTCTACATTTTGTGCTTTGTTTAAACAAGCTGTGTTCTTTTTAAGGTCACTATAGGTGCTTTTTAAAAAGCTTAAATGAAGCATTATCTATAGAGCCTCTTCCTTTAATATTTAGAACCTTTGAGGTAATTTTAACTGTGATTGCTACCCCACACTGGCAATATCGTTATATATTACTTTATTTAATTTTATTTTCTTAGTGAAGAAGATAATTTTTATTGAATAAAACTTGCTTAGAAAGACGTGAGAATAGAGAAAGAGGGGAAGTGTGTTCAAGAGGGAACACAGGCTTCTCCTGTGAAAATAAGCAAAGAAACCTAGAGACAAGCAAGCAAGATACATGTTCAAGGGAGAACGTGGACTTGAAGAACAAGTATAATGTAGAACTTTATACATTAAAGTATTATGCAATACTTTAGTTCTTAGATTATTTTGTTCAGTTTTATTTAGATTTATGTAAAGTATTTGCTTTCGTTCTGTGCTCTCAGATCTCTTTAGGATCATTTTCTTTCTGCTTGAAGTATAAAGTATATCCAGAATATCAGAATATTATTCCATAGGGAAACTATTTGTAGTGAACTGTTTTCTTTCTTTCCCCCTACCTTGACTTAAGCACCTTTAAATAAGTGTGTTTAAATGGATTTATCAAAAAATAGTTTAATAAAAGAAAATTGTTTTATCTCACAGTGGTGAGCATTGTCTGAGGCATTTCTAAGCGCCTTGTTGCTATAGTCTTCTGTGTTAATTGTTTTAGTTTACTGCACTTAGTGGGCTTCTATGCTACTTTCACATATAACTTGCTGTGCTCCTTCCTACTGGGCTGTTAGTATTGTGGAATTTGGAGGTGTTCCATGACCACGCACCCCAGGAGCTTTAGAACTGGATGATTCTTTGGCTTGATGTCTCTTGGGATTAATCTTGAAGACTTGATGCAGGGTCCTTTATATGGGGTGTGGGATCTGCCCTTCTCCCAAGAGGACCCAGGATTTTCAACCCAAGACTGATGTACCTAGGAGTTGCATCGGCCTGGCATCTCTTTTTAGATTGTGAAACTGAGCTCTTTTATATGCAAGAGGCTATGGGGTGTAAGTGCAGCTGTTGGGACTTTAGTGGGGCAGGAACTTGGTTCCACTCCCTCTTGAGAGGGCGCCAGTTTTCAGCCCAAAGACTGGTGTACCTGGGAGTTACATTTGTTTGGGATCTCTTCCGAGATTAGATTTACAAACTCTTATTTTTGTCTGACCTGCCATCTGTTTCACCCTTGTTTCTATAATATGATACTAACATGTCAATGATAATCTTTTTGTGGCATTGCTTTTTTTTTTTTTTTTGGTGCTTTACCTGTGGACACTCTCCACTCTCCTCAGCCATACAGATTTAGAGTATTCTATTATTTCTGCATGACTTAAGTCCCCATGTTTTCTGTTTTTCTCCCTATCAATGTGTGTTGTGGGTTAATTTTTTAATTTTGACACTGAAAATACAAATTTTCATTTTTTTACCTTTTTTTAGAAATACTATATAAGACCACTTAGGGGGGACCAAAGCTTTATAGTCAGCTGCCTTATTTGCACAGTCTTTAAAGCTGGTGTCATTTACCAGGATCTCAAATTGAAAGATTGTGGCTTCTGATAATTAGTGTTTACTGAAGTGGGCCGTACCATCTCTAGCTCCTGGGGCCATTACTGGAATGGTCCAGTGGAGGGTTGTAGAAGTTTCTAGTGCAATTAGCAAGGGCAGGGAGCGTATTTTCTGTTTATTCGCTTAAAGAAGGTAGATTTCCACGGAAGCACAGTAGGGTTTTTTAAATTTACTTTTCTCAAAAGGCAATGATAGGTGATATAAGTTTGAGAACCTCTTTGCTAATTTCTTATTTTCTCCCATAATTTTTCTCCTTCATTTTTTTCCACCCAGTGCATAACACATACTGCTCTTTAAGACAGTATTTACTCAAGTGAAGAAAAAGAAACTCCCCTCAGGCCCTCTTTGAGTTTTTGCCTCCTATATAAATAGTAACTCTCTTGATTTATAATACCAAATATTTGTTTTATTCACTTTAACTTTATACACATGATTTCATACTGTATTTTTTATTCTTTTGTTAATACAGATTTAAAGAATTCGATTAAGTAGACATTTTGAATTCTGAAAATTTTTAGATAGACATTGTGAAAAAAATTACCCTAAAAAGTGACCTTTACTCTATCTTTTTTTTTTTATTATTGTAGACCTTTAATATTGATGTTCGGCAATTACATTGGGCAGAATATATAGAGAATTACTGCATGGGAACTAAAAAATATGTATTGAATGAAGAAATGTCTGGCCTCCCAGCAGCCAGAAAACATCTGAACAAGTAAGTTTAACATATGTTTATATTTCATCTTTATTAAATATTAAGGTACTTTTTTGGATAAGCTGGTATATTGCTATGTCACTGTCATCCCATTGCTTATCGATTTGCTCGAGCGGGCACCAGTAATATCTCATTGTGAGACTTATTTGTTACTGTTTTCGGCATATCCAATACGCCACAGGTAGCTTGCCAGGCTCTGCCGTGCGGGCTTGAAACTCTCGATACCATGCTGGGCTCTCCAAGAGGGGCAGAGGAATCGAACATAGGTTGGCCTCGTGAAAGGCGAACACCCTACCGCTGTGCTATCGCTATACTTTGGAGTTGGAGCTACAATTTAGCTAAAGATAGTTGAAACTTTTATCTTTATCATCTTTATCAAGAAGCTCAGGTTAAATTTAGTTCTAGAAGACACTTATCTTTTTATTGCTACTAAAACTAAACATATTAGAAAATAAAAAATAAGAGTTCATTAAATATTTTTTGTGAGGTACACTCTGAGGTGCTCATAGCACTCTTCGCAATGCAGTGCTCTGGAGCTGTTCCTGGCAGTACTCAATACAGACAACCATGCAGTTCCAGGGATTGAACTTAGTACTCCTACATGCAAAGCATGCACTCCAGCCCTTGATCCATTTTCCCAGAATCTTCAAGTTTTGTTTTCTTCTTGACTATACTCAAAAATATTTTTTTAATCACTAGTATTTCACATTTAATTCTTTCAAATAATTTCTTTTCTTTTTTCTTTTTTTTTTTTATTAAATCACCATGTGGAAAGTTACAAAGTTCTCAGGTTTATGTCTCAGTTATACAATATTCAAACACCCATCCCTTCACCAGTGCCCATATTCCACCACCAAAAACCCCAGTATTATACCCCCCGCCCCCACCCCCTACCCCCTACTGTATAACTAATGAATTTCACTTCATTTTCTCTTTACCTTGATTACATTCCATATTTCAACACAAAACTCACTATAGTTGTTGGAGTTTCCACCCAAGAGAGACAGACCTACTACCAAGGAAGCATCTGATAATTAGTTTTCCATTGCTGGGAATGAAGAGATATGTAGCCCCACTGCTACAAGTACATAACTCTTTTTTTTTCTTTTTCCTTTTCCCTTTTTTTTTCCCCCTCATCCCCCTTCCTGCGCCTCAAAGTATGGTGTACGCCACGCCGCGTCGGCCAGCGTGGGGCTTTTGCTTAGTTCACAGTCCAGAGAGGTGGCTGCTACATTAATAACCTTCAATATTTCAACAAAAACTTACTGTTATTATTTGGAGTTTCCCCCCCAAGTCAGACCTGTTCAAAAGGAATCGTTTCACATTGCTGACAATTATAAATGTTAAATGTTAAGGGTTTGGATTTCTGTATAAAGTCCAGGGAAAATTCTGCCAGAAATTGCATAGCCCAGCTCACAGTCCCAGTGCATTGCTTTAAGAAGTCTCTGGAATCAAAGTCTTTAGGCGCAGAGGGTCCTCAAAAATATTTTTAAAAGAGGTAAAATAAGGTCATACTACAAAGAATATTTTCTTTGTAAAATAGTTACATTTATTCCCTTAGATTCTTTATAAAAGTAATACTTCCTGATTGGAGGAAAAAACCCTTCAGAAAATAGAAGAAGAAAAATTATTGTTAATTCAGAATTCAAACACAAAGTTAATTTTAACAGTAACTAGTTCTTATTTAAAACATTTTTATTGGGGTACCAGGGTTTACAATACATAAAGTTAATGGTATCAGTCACATGCTCAAAAGTCAGGTGAACAATCAATAGAAGAACTTACATATATAAAGAAAAGCCCAGTATATTCATAGCAGATTTATCAAACGAACCAGAAGAGAACAGAGAAGTATAATACAAAAGCTCAATGAAATGAACAACTAACCATGAATATTCTATCCAGCTAGATTATCATTCAGATTTGAAGAATGATACAGAGTTTCATGGACAGACAAAAGCTTAGGGAGTTAATAGCCTCGAAACTAGTTTTGCAAGAAATGTCAAAGAACAGGACAAACATTAGTGTCTCTAAAATGTTTGCTGAACATGATGGCTGCTTGGTGCCTATGTTACAAACCATAACACCCAAAAGGAGAGAGAGAGTAAGAGGGAATGTGTCTGCCACAGAGGCAGGGTGTGGGAAGGGGTGGGGGTGACAGGAGGGACATTGGTAGTGGAGAATGGGCACTGGTGGAGGGATGGGTATTCAAACATTGTTTGTTTGAAATGTAATCACGAAAATTTGTAAGTCTATAACTATCTCACGATGATTAATTAAAATAAAAAGAATTTTAAAAATATTAAAAAATAAAGTGTCGATAGAATGATGTATACATCAAAGATTCCTTTTATATTAGATGGGAAGCTCTGGGAGTAGTACAGAGGGCATGTTTGCTTTACCTACAATACACTTACTTCTTAGGATGGTATTGGGCACTCGGAGGGATACTCAATAATGCTTGTTGAGTGAACAAATTTTCATTCCCAATATACTGTTATAATTTTTTTATGTGTGTGGAGGTCTACTATATTATGTAGTAGACTGCTATCTAGAGTCTGAATAGTCAGGTTTGTGTTTTGCTAAGTTTCTAACTTAAAAGTTCTCAATTTTAAGGGACTGGAGCAATAGTACAGTGGGTAGGGTGCTTGCCTTGCATGCAGCTGACCCAGGTTCAATTCCCAGCATCCCATATGGTCTCACGAGCACCACCAGGAGTAATTCCTGAGTGCAAAGCCAGGAGTAACCCCTGAGCATTGCCGGGTGTGACCTAAAAAGCCAAAAAAGTAAAGAAGTTTGAAATTTTTAAATAAATACATATTTGAACTTTGATTAGATTAAAAACTAACCATTGTTTTGTTATGCCATCAGACATATTTAAGGAAATCTTATAAGTTTTTTATTTACTTTCCAGGTTGAGGAACATTCGTTACGGTTTCAATACTATCCTTGTGATCCTGATCTGGCGCATTTTTATTGCAAGATCACAGATGGCAAGAAATATCTGGTACTTTGTGGTTAGTCTGTGTTACAAGTTTCTGTCATACTTCCGAGCATCCAGCACTATGAGATACTGAAGAGAAGAATTAAGCATTAGAACATCTATGTATATGGTGGTCTGAATGAACAAATGTAAAATGTACTGAAATCATCTCACCTTTTGTCAAGACATTAAACCATCTTAGATCAGAGTGTGAAATAAATTATGGTACATTTTATGTAACATTTTAATGTTATCCTCATAAAACTTAATGAATACACTGTAATAATGCCAGCTCAAATCTACAGTAGCCACAAAAACCATAACTTAACATTTTGATCCCTGGGGAGAGGGGTGGGGAGAGGTAGGAATGGGGTAGTAGGAGCACTGACCAGTTTAACTGTGCAATTCTGGAACCATATTAATTAAAATATGCCTTAAAGTTGTGCATTTCTAATTCTGATATTTAGTGCAATGGAAAACATTTATTTGGACAGGAATGGTAGCTAAGTTGGTTGATATTTTGTTCTTCAGTGTTTGACTTTTTTTTTTTTTGCATTGAAGTGGATTTTATTTTTGTTAAAATTACAGCCAAACTATTTTTACATCAGTCCTGTAAGTTATTGAACTGTCTCTCAGACACGAAAGACATTCTGTAATTTTTCTTTTCCAATAAGAGATTTGTATATTATTTTTCTGTAAGCTGTCTTTTGCTTTCGTAATCAGAAGTCCGTTGCAACTCTAAAGTTCTACTGAATCTAAATGGTTTTGAAGATCCTTAAAAATATATACTGTAATTTGAAAGAAAATGTTATGAAATTCAGTAAGATTGTTAGTGCAAAAAAATAAAAGGAATACATTGTTCCCACATTATGACCAGTCGAAAAATAGTCTTGTGAGATTTTTGGATTTTTTAAGCTAAAGAATTTCTTGAGATTTTTGTGGGGATGTGACTCATCATACTTGTGTGTTCCTCCCTCTTGAAAAGCTTATGATTTGTTATCAGTAAAAACTGAAAGTGCATTATTATGGAAGAATGTATTTGCAGATTGTCATAACATTTGTCATGTGTGTAAACACATACTAATTTTTGACCTTGAGAGCTGAATTCCTTTAAGAGAAAAATACATAACATGATGTGTATAAAATTAAATAAAGGAATTTATTTACATACCACATAAAGTAGCAATCTGTTGAATGAGTTTGAAAATATCATTTATTTTTTCTGCATGTGGTTTTAGCTGTAGAAAAGAAATAAACTATAGAAACATGTAATAGCAACAGATTAATGTATATTTTAATGATACATTGTAGTTCCCTTTAACCCTGTGTAGTAGTTAATTCTCCTTACTGTTTTAAAATACATTTGATTTAATAGATTGATCAGCATAACATTCTAATTTAGCTGATCAAGTTGTACTATATATAAGTCAGCATTGTTATCTTGAATATGTTCAGTGAGGTCAATTCACAATACAAAAAGTTACATAGAATTTTGTCTTCAAATATCAATTTAAATGCAGTGTATAAGAAGTTTATTTTGTTAATGTGAGAAAAACTAAATGTAAAGGAAATCACCTTCTTCCATGCAGGTGTAATGTTGGAAAGGAAAAATGCTGCTTCCTTGTCGAAGCCAGATTTTCTGTAGTAAAACATTTAAACATTATTTTGAAATAAATATGTAATAAATATATAGAGATATAAAAGTTCTTTGGCTCATGATGCTAGTCTCTGGTCTAGGACCATACCTTGTTTAAGGTGTGAGAGACTGTGACGAGTGTCGATAATGGATTAAATGATGCCTTTGATTTTAAATTGGTCTACATAATTAACTATAGATGCTCTATGCATTGAGTATTCCATCTCTTTAAATATATTTCCATAATGTTTTAAAAACATGCTCACATTTGTTTGATTTTTATACTTTTGCTGAATATATCTAGAATTAGATGAATTGCCTTTATGTCTTGCAAAAAAATCAGGTACAACTTTGATAGGCATATGAAGTACATAGGAGTATGTCTTCTCAGCTGTGTCATTATTTTTGTAACTCAATTTAAAGAAATAGTAACTGGGAGGGTGCTGAGGCCATTGAATTTTGTTTTGTTTGTTAAATCTAATGAATAAAGTACTATGTCATACTGGAGTCTTGCAGTTCGAAAATTAATATGAAAAGTATGAGGGATTGTTAATCTTTATGAACTAGACTCTAAATTCAAAGATTTTGCAAACTTTTGCTTGTGTCATTCACTAAATATGATTTTAGTTCTTTTTGATTATATTTTCTACTCAAGCTCAATTTTAACAGAATAGGCTATTAAATAAATTTAACATTTCATTTGACTCGTTTGATAAAGCTGTATTGTATAAATTTTTTGTTTTGTCCCCCCCTCTGTTCACTCTGGATTCCTACAATTCTGGCATCTGTAGACGTCAATGTTGACATCATTGTGAATATATTGATATTTGATTTGGTAACATTAATGTGTCTTAAAACAACGCACGTGTATAGCAGTGCATTCTTTGTCTTAAGGATGGTATAAAATAAGCATTGTTTGAATTTATTTGTGCTTGGAATCAGGGAGGAAAACCTTTTTTGTGTTTTTTTAGGAACTAGTTTAAGGGCTTTTTGTTTTAAATGTAAGTTGGTAATCTTTTATAAAAAGCAAATTCAAGCATTATAGGGTGTCTTTGTAAATCAGAAAGTAATAAATGAAACCCTACATTTCCGTTACAGAATTTGTTGTATTTTCCTATATTCTGAAAATTACTCTGAGGTTACTTATAAGATAATGTCTTTGGGATTATAGGAAGCTGTTGTCATTTATACTTACTATCTTTTTTTATGGTATATTCATTATATCTTAATTTTATTTAATTCCAGTTTTTCCAATAGCATTTTAATAATTGAAAGTTAGGGTAAACATTTTTGTTAAGGTGTTATATTTGTGTATTTAGCTAGGATGAGGTGAATTTTTTATTTTCTGTACCAGGAGACTGCCAGATCCAAAGGCTGTCTCAACATTGAATTTATAGCTACAGTTTTACTCACTTACTCAGTTAGTATAAGAGATCATTCATTAGTAATACAGATTAACTAGGATAAAAAAGAGCATCATTCCCCAGCAGTGCTGGACTAAAGCACTGAGTCAATCAGGCCTGTCTGGCTGGACTATATATCACTGGAAGTGGTCCCTAGCCCCCTGAGTACTGTTTGAGAGGTGCCCCACATCACCCAACAAATGGCTATCAGGCTGTAAACAAGGGAATGTAAATGGTTTTCCAAACATGCTTCCAGCCTGATTCTAAACCGTAACTTGAAACGATTAACTTGACTTGCTCCTTTTTGAGGAAAACTCAACCGTTCGTGTGAGAATCTAGGAAAGGAAAGTTTGCTGCACAATTTGATATTAAAACTAACAATCTGATGAAAGAAATATTTTCTTACTGAACTTAGTTTTTGTCTTAAAGCATTTTCTATTCATGAATGTGTTTTTTTTTTTATGGTGGTATCTTAGCATATTTCTCTGCTACCCTTAAGATTCCTAAATAAGTCATCTTTGTCAATTCAGCATAGTTGTGCAAAATTGTTAAATAATTCTTTTTTAAATTAAAGACAAATTTGAGTAACACTAAGTTTGATGTGCTGCTTTGAAAGTTAATGAGTCTAAAGTTCATTTATTAGGACTGAGATATAGCTCAGCATTAGCTATATCTCAGCATGAGGTTTTGCCTTGCATGTATAAAGGATTGATCCCTGGGACCACAAATAAAATAAAACGTACTTAGAAAAATATAAGTGTGAGTTTAGTATTTTACTGTGGATCTGAACTCAGAGTAGGGCTTTAATTGTTTCATTGCAAATCATAGACAATAATTTGTTGTTGTTGCTGTTGTTTTGGAGCTATATCTAGCAGTTCTTAGGATTTACTGCTGGCTCTGCAGTCAGGGATCACTCCTGGAAGGCTCTGGGGACCATAGGGAATGCTGGGGATAGAACTTGGGTTGGCTGTGTGAAATGCAAGTGCCATTTCCTCTGTACTATCATTCCAGCCCCTCCACAGATAATACTTTTATTTATAAGGAAAAGAGGCAATGGAGATTTTTTGAATTTATTAAAGTATATATTTATACAAGTATGTATAAATATATATTCTTATTTTTTAAGTGTTTACACAGATTAAACTTTGTTAAACATTAAACTTCATTTTCTTTTTAACCATTCTTATTGAGGTACCAGGATATATAATACCGTTAAATATACTTTTTCTTGCATACATCATTTCAACACCATATCCATCATCTAGAGAACTGACTTCCTCCACCAGTAATCCAAGGGCCCATTGCAACCTCCCTTCCCATATAAACTCAGTTCTATAGACTAAATCTCTAGTTCTGATGATTTTGGCCATTTTTTCCCCCTCTATGTTTCTTTTTTATTTCACGGATGGGAAAGAGTTTTTGTTTGTTTGTTTTCTTTAATTGTGGAGTTTAGTTTCAGCTAAATTCCACAAAAATTGTAAAACAATGATGAGTTGGTAAAATATTTCTGAAATATGGTATCTTTACAGGTACATACATTTTTTAAATTTATTCTGTGCTAATGGATTTTAAAATTTATACAAAATAGATATGTCCTACAAATGTAGAATTTAGTAAGAGTATTAAGAAAAATCTGAATTGGCCTAAAAATAGTATGAAAGTGTATCTTATTCTAAGGAAGCGGATATTGGCCTTATGTTAGAAAATACAGATAATGGTTAAGTTTTTGCATTAATTGATGAAAGAACATAATAAAAATCTCTGAATGTAAAAACACTGGCATGACATAGAATATTCAATATAAATGAAACATTAATTCATTATTGAAAATGTATCAAATCCCTTTTTAAAATTTTTTTTAATTTTATTTTTTTATTGAATCACCATGTGGAAAGTTACAAAAATTTCAGGTTTAAGTCTCAATTATACAATGCTCAAACACCCACCCCTTCACCAGTGCACATATTCCACCACCAAGAATCACGATATACCTCCCCCCTTCCCCCCACCTCCCCAGCCCCGCACCCCGCATGTGTAACTGGTAAATTTCAATTTACTTTCACTTTACTTAAAAAATTTTTTTTTTTTTATTGAATCACTATGTGAAAAGTTACAAAGCTTTCAGGCTCAAGTCTCAGTTATACAATGATCAAACACCCATCCCTTCATCGCTTCACCACTGCACATGTTCCACCAACAAGAACCCCAGTATACCTCCCATCCCACCCCCACCCCTTCCCCCCCACCTGTGTGGCTGATTTTCACTTTACTTTCTCTTTACTTTGATTACATTCAGTATTTCAACAGAAAACTCAATATTATTATTTGGAATTTTCCCCCAACAATCAGAGATGCTGAGAATGAAGAGTATATGAGATCGTGCGGTCGCAAAAGCGGCCACGCAGTTTTGGATTTCTGGTATTTTAGTAATTAAGTCCAGAGCAATTTCTGCCAGAAATCGCATCATTGCAAGTTCGTACCTCTGTATAGTGGGCCTTATAAGATGGCGGTTGCCGCGCCGCCGCTGGGGAAAGGAGAGACAGACAGAGAAACCTTTCCCCTCCTGGGGCGGCATGGGGCTGTAGCTTAGTTCACAGTCTAGAGGCATTTCTGCAAGAAGCCTCTGGGTGCCGAAAGTAGTTAGTTGGCCTCCGAAATCATGAGCTTTCAGGAATGGAGGGGCCGCTCATGTGCGGCTGTTCGGGATCACATCTGGGTGGAGAGCAGCGAAAATGTATCAAATTCCTTGGGAAGCTAGAAGTAGATCTCTCTTAATCTAGTAGAGGGCAGCCATAAATGAATGTCATACTCGGTGCCAAGTGCTGAGAAGTTTGTCTTTAGAAAAAAATTTTTTTGGACTACATGGCACTGCTCAGGGGTAACTCCTGGCTCTGCATTCAGGAATTACTCCTGTGGGTGGCCAGGGGACCATCTGGGATGCCGGGGATCAAACCTTGGTTAGCGGCATGCAAGGAAAATACCCCACCCACTGTAATATGCTCTGGTCCTCTTAAAGGTTATTTGACATTTCTTTCAAAACTGTTGTCAAGGCTATGAATTGCCTAAGCAGTTGCCTATCCGTGAAGCTCTGGATAACTCCTCCTAATCTGAATGATAAATCTAGCTGGATAGCATATTTTAGGTGACATGTTTATTTCATTGAGTTTTTTTTACTATATCTCTCTATTCTCTTCTGAACCATAAAATCTTATTTGATAAATCTGTGAATCTTACAGGGTTTTTCATTTTTCTTTTATTTTGTGCTCCCACCCTGTGCTGCTTATTCCTGTCTCCACACTTAGGAATTACTCATGGCAGGCTCAGGGGATCGTATGGGGTGCTAGGGATCTAACATGGGCCTACTGCATTTAGGGCAAACACCGTATTCTTTGTACTATTGCTCCAGGCCCCGAACTTTACTTTTTTGATCTCGCTGTTTTAAGTATATTGTCTCTATCTTTGACTGTTGTCATTCCTTAGTACACTGTTTCTTGGAGTTATTCTCTTTTGAGTCTATTTTGGGCCTCTTAGATTGGGCCTCTTGGATTGGGTGCCTATATTCTTCAACTCAGGAAAATTCTTATCTATGATTTCTTTTTAGTTCATCAAATTCTCCTTTCTGTTCTTCAGACTCTGATATTTTTATATTGTTCCTCTTGAACTCATCCCATAGTTCTTGGATGTGCTCTTCATTTCTTATCACACTTCTCCCCCACCACCAATTTTTTTGTTGTTTTCTAGAGGTTTACTCTATCCCATTGTGAAACTCCTTATCTTTCCCTCAGCTGCTGTTATTTTGCTGCTCAAACTTACTGAGTTTTTCTTTTTTCTGTTTGGGGCCCACCCCTAGCTGTGCTCATGGGACCATATGGGGTGCCAGGGATCCAACCCTGATCAGCCGTGTGCAAGACAAGCATCATACCAACTATGCTCTCTCTCCAGCCCTGAATTTCTGTCATTTATTTGAGTTCATTAGATATCACTATGGTGTCACTAAAGTCATTCTCAGAGTTGGTTGGTAATGTTTGAGCTTCTGTGTTACTGTTTCACACTCGCTGAGCTTGGTGGAATTCTGTGTCTTCCCCACTGACTTTATTGTGCTCCTGCTGTGCTGAGGGTGAATCTTTGTTGATAACTCCCCCCATGCCTCCCCCTTCCTTTCCCCCCCCCCCACACACACCTCCCCAGAGTCTCTGAGGGATTAGGTTGCTCTTTTCCTTCTGCCTGTCTTCACCAGGTGACAGGAAGTGTAACTGTGAGCAATGTGAGATTTGATATATGCATATGTATCTGTAGAGCTGACATTCATATGCATGGCTATACATACAGGACCCCTTGCTTTAGGAAAGCAAGTCCAGTTTCAGGAGATGTGGAGCTGAGCCTACT
This sequence comes from Sorex araneus, assembly GCF_027595985.1. Lineage (NCBI taxonomy): Eukaryota > Metazoa > Chordata > Mammalia > Eulipotyphla > Soricidae > Sorex > Sorex araneus. The sequence goes on from NC_073307.1 coordinate 115,329,482, forward strand.
GATAAAGAGAGGTCATGTGTGGAAGTTCCTAGACTTAGCTGCGAGGGAGGAAAATACGCCTCTAATTCCAATACACCTCTAGTTCCAAATTATTTGATACACAAATAATTATGATGCACACAATCCTAAATCCTAAAGGGTAGGCAGTATGCCTTGTTTAGATCTGGCCCACTGAGCAATTATGTGAAATAATTGTATCAATAAACCACATGGAATCTCAGTAGACCAGACCAAACAAGACATACTGCCTACCCTTTAGGATTTTATGACTTTACAGGTAAGTAAACATAATTTTAAAACAACATGTGAAGAAAGAAAACAATACTGAAAACCAAGGAGAGTGATTTACAATTTAGTGGTCCAGGAAAAACTATATGTAAACATAATCTGAGGTGTGTTGTTAACATGCCTCCCCCTCCCACACACACAACACACACACACACACACACACACCCTCCCAGAGTCTCTGAGGGATTAGGTTGTTCTTTTCCTTCTGCCTGTCTTCACCAGGTGACAGGAAGTGTAACTGTGAGCAATGTGAGATTTGATATATGCATATGTATCAGTAGAGCTGATATATGCATATGCATGGCTATACATGCAGGGCCATACAGACTTAGTTTTAAGTCTAATTGGAAGAGATAATGGGATAATTAGCTTTTGAAGCATGGGAGGGGGGTTGGGGGAAGCATGTGTAAAGACTGGCAAGTGTCAGGATAACAGGAAATAAATGAATAGGGAAAAAGTCGAGTGAGGGAGTGAGGCAGCTGATGATTTTGCCTGCTTAGAATACACTGGACTATAGATTGATTGTTAATGAAAACTCAAAATACAGAAACAGCTATACCTAGTCATTGCACATCCAATTTCAATTAAATATGAGTGATGTTGGATTTACAATGAACTGACGACCTGTATTTTCTAAGTAAAGTCTGCATATAAAGAAATAAATCTGCGAATGTAGTGTCACTAATTCCTTTTGGGTGAGAGACTGGGTTTGAGCCACACCCAGCTGTCCTCAGGGTTTATTCCTGACTCTCCTTAGAGATCATATGTGATACTAAGATACACAAACCAGGGTCATTGTTGTGCAAGGCATGCACTTAACCCCTGCACTATCACTATCACTAAGAGTTTATGTTTGTGGTTTTGGTTTTTGAACCACACCTGGCTATGCTTAGGGCTTACTCCTGGCTCTATGCTCAGGTGTCACGAAAGTTAAAGAGCCTGGTCTTCATGACAGACCAATATGATGCAAAAGGATTACAATGCTAAAAGCAAGATTTTAAAAGTTCCTATTGAACAAAATACGTAAAGTAATATAAAACAAAATATTACATAAAAAGTCCTGCCCTATAGTGGCAGACTCATAAGTATACTCAGTAGCTTTGAGTATAATTTAAAGTCACAGTACAGGGGCTGGAGCGATAGCACAGCGGGTAGGGTGTTTGCCTTGCACGCGGCCGACCAGGGTTCTAATCCCAGCATCCCATATGGTCCCCTGAGCACCGCCAGGGGTAATTCCTGAGTGAAGAGCCAGGAGTAACCCCTGTGCATCGCCAGGTGTGACCCAAAAACCAAAAAAAAAAATAATAATAAAGTCACAGTACATTCTATAACCCTGGAAGAATGCATTTTCATTTCTTTATGTTACCTTTTATTTCTTCTAATAGTGATTTCTAGTTTTCATTAGATAAGCACCTTTAAAATTAATTGAGATTCTGTGGTTTACAATGGTTTCTCATGCATGTAAGTTCAACACCACACCCCCATCACCAGTGTACCCCTTTCCCCTCCCAAGGGCACCTCGCAAATCCCCTCCAACTCAATTGCGTGGATAAGTTCTCCCATTATTTTGCCTCTTTGTCACTATCTTGCTGTGTATCTTTTAATTCCCACATATGAGAGAGAGCTCTGTGTCTGTCCCCTTCTTCCTGATGAACTTCATTCAGCATAATATCCTCTAGTTCCATTCATGTTGCTGCAAATTGCATGATTTTGTTCTTAGAACTGCATAGTATTCCACTGTGAATATATACTATCACTTCTTTATCCTCTGTAGTTGGGCTTTTGGGTTGTTTCCATATCTTGGCTATTGTCACTGTCACTGTCAGTGTCATCCTGTTGTTCGTCGATTTACTCAAGCGGGCACCAGTAATGTCTCTATTATACTCAACCCTGAGATTTTAGCAGCCTCTCCTTACTCGTCTTTCCCAACGATTGGAGGCTCTTTCAGGGTCAGGGGAATGAAACTTATTGTACAAATTGTAACAATGAACATAGGTGTGCATGTATTTTTTATTATTATTGGTTTTGTGTTTGGGGGATAGATGCCAAGAAGTGATATCACTGGATTAAATGGTAATTCTGTTCCAATTCTTTTGATAGACCTTTCCATGTCTTTTGGATATTGCTTTCCAAAGCTAAATAGAGAAAATCCCCACCAACAGTGGTTGATTCTTTTCTCACCACAGTCCCACCTCACTGGTTGTTTCCAGACTTTTGGATATGTCTGGAAACTGTTTTTTGTTCATGCCTAGGTACTTGACTTTTTTTTTCTTTTTGGGTCACACCCAGCAGTGCACAGGGGTTACTCCTGGCTCTGCACTCAGGAATTACTCCTGGCGGTGCTGGGGGACCATATGGGATGCTGGGAATCGAACCCGGATCGGCCGCATGCAAGGCAAACACCCTACCCGCTGTGCTATCACTCCAGCCCCCTAGGTACTTGAATTTTTTTTTTTTTTTTTGCTTTTTGGGTCACACCCAGCGATGCACAGGGGTTACTCCTGGCTCTGCACTCAGGAATTACCCCTGGCGGTGCTCAGGGGACCATATGGGATGCTGGGAATCGAACCCGGGTCGGCCGCGTGCAAGGCAAACGCCCTACCCGCTGTGCTATTGCTCCAGCCCCGGTACTTGATTTTTGACATAATTATATGTGGGATTTTTTTTCTCTTACCTCATTACATATAAAAATCAACTGATTTTTGTGTTAGGGTTTTATAGCCTATTACTTTATAGTTTCTACTTTCTGTTAATTTTTGGGCAGAGTTGAGTATAATCTTGTATCCATGAATAGTGATAGCTTGACTTCTTTTCCAATTTGAATCCCATTAATGTCTAAAACTTGCCTAATTGCTGTAGCAGAGACTTTCAATATGATGTTGAAAAATAATGGTGATTGTGGGCATTCTTGTCTGTGTCTGATCTTATTGGAAAGGCTTTCAGTTTTTCTCCATTAATGATGTTAGTTGTAGGTTAATTACGTATAACCTGTGCCATATTGAGGAAAGTTCCTTCTATCATTTTTATTGAGTTTTTAATCATAAGAGTATTAATCTTGTCAAAGACTTTTATATCAGATGGAAAGACCTGGAGAGTATCATGCTGAGTGAAGTTAGCCAGACAGAGAGAGGCTGACACAAAATTATCTCTGTTATATGGGGGATAAAAAGAAGCATAATACCCAAAGAATATCCAAAGACAATGGAAACAAAGAACATGAGAACTCTATTCAGTAGGAAACATGTCACTTTGAGGGAGTTGGGGGATAGGATAGGGAATGCCTATGGTGAAGGGAAGCATTCAATCAGAGGAGGAGGAAGAAGAGGAGGTGGTGCAGAAAGATGGTAAAATGTAGCACTGTAGCACTGTCATCCCGTTGTTCATCGATTTGCTTGAGCGGGCACCAGTAACATATCCATTGTTAGACTTCTTGTTACTATTTTTGGCATATCGAATACGCCACGGGGAGCTTGCCAGGCTCTGCCATGTGGGCGGGATACTCTCGGTAGCTTGCTGGGCTCTCTGAGAGGGACAGAGGAATCAAACTTGGGTCGGCCACGTGTAAGGCAAACGCCCTACCCACTGCGCTATTGCTCCAGTCCAAAATGTTATGTATGAAACCTTATCAGCAGCAGTACTATAAATTATAGAGCATGATACATAAATATATATGTCTATGTATGCAAAAATATATAGCACTTCTCATAGACTGGTGGGTGGGAAGCAAATGGTGTTGGGGGGATATAGGTGGAGGGAAATGGCATTGGTGAAGGGATCAGTGTAGAAATAATGAATAATTTTGTAATTTTATGGTGACTAAATTTTTTAAAGGCTTTCTTTTATCTCGATTATGATCATATGATTTTCATCTTTTAAGGATGTGGTATATAATGTAGTATAGTGTAGCAGACACAATAAATCAATCAGTCACATTTATTTGCATCATCCTTGCATCCCTACAATAAATTCCAATAAATTCCACTCAACATAGCCTTTTAAGACATCGTGGAATTCAGTTCTCTAAGATTTTGTTGAAGATCTCTTTGCATCTTGCTCATCAGAGATATTGAGGTTTTTTTTCCTTTTTTTTTTTTTTTTTTTTTTTTTTTTTAGTGATGCCTGTTTTTGGTATCAAGATAATGTTGTCTTAATAAAAACTGGAAGAATTCCTGCTTCTTCAACTTTCCCAAGGAACCTAATATTAGGAAGTATACCTTTCTGGGGCTGGAGCGATAGCACAGTGGTAGGGCGTTCGCCTTTCACGCTTCCACGCGACGGACCCGTGTTCAATTCCTCCGCCCTCTCTATTCCCTCTTTCCTCAGTTTAAGATGCTCTTACCCCAAATATCCACAAGACTGTGCTCTCTAAACTTCTTTCATGCTTCTGTGCAGATATCTTTTTGTTTTGTTAAGAACCTATTAATGACTATATTTCATATAAAGGGCTGGAGCGATAGCACAGCGGTTGGGCGTTCGCCTTTCACGCAGCTGACCCGAGTTCGATTCCTCCGCCCCTCTCGGAGAACCCGGCAAGCTACCGAGAGAGAGTATTGAGCCCGCGCCGCAGAGCCTGGCAAGCTACCCGTGCTTATTGGATATGCCAAAAACAGTAACAATAAGTCTCTCAATGAGAGACGTTACTGATGCTTGCTCGAACAAATCGATGAGCAACGGGATGACAGTGACAGTGACAGTGGTTGTTAGTTGTAACGTGTCCCTTTTCATTTTTTATCTGATTTTTCATCCTTGATGGCAATTCTAGCTAAGGGTTTTTCAATCTTTATTTTTTAGGAAAAAAACAACTCTTGATTTCATTGATTTTTTTCCCCTATAAAATCAATTTTCATTAGTTTTTATTATTTACCTCCTATTTCAACCTTCCTTTGTTGTTCTGTTTCTCATATCATAAAATGTGAGGTTACGTTATTCATTTGAGGCTTTTTATATTTCCCAAAGAATGCTTTGGTATTTCCTTTCAGAACAGATTGTGCTTTATATGTTGCTCATGTCTTTATTTTCATTTGTTTTCAGTAATAATCTTGTTTCTTATTTCCCCTTTCACTCACTGGTTGCTTAGTAGTATGTGTTTTGCTTTCACGTATTAATTAGAGTTTTCCACGGTATTTTTTTTTATAATTTATTTCCACCTTTAACACATTGTGATCTGAGAGGTACTTACTATGGTATCTATTTTTTTAATTTTGTGGACAGTTGCTTTTGTGTTTCAGCATGTGTTGTATACAGCAGAAAGCCCCGTGTACACAAGAGAAGAGTGTTTCCAGATTTGGGGGGTATGCAAGAGGATGAAAGACTTGTGTTTGTCTATGATGCCCACCCCTTACACTTCTTTTTTTAAAGACAAAGTTTCTTATGGACAGTTTTGTTTAGTTGACCTGTCCAATCATGAGAGGGAAGTGTTAAAATCCGAATCTATTGAACTGTCATTTATACCTTTTTTAGATATGTTAGTAATATTTTATATATTTTGATACTCCATTGTTTGGTGCCTGCATATTAATGAGTATTAAGTCTTGGTTTCTAGATCCCTTGGTCATTATATAATGTCTATCTTTGTCGCTCTAGCCATTTAAAATTTGAGGTCTATTTTATCTAATATAACTATGGCCACCAGCTCTTCTTAGATATTGTTTTTAACTATATAATTATTTTCCAGCCTTTTTACTTTGAATGTGTGTTACTATGAGAGCTCAAGTGTGTTTCTGTAAAAAGCAGAAGATTGGATTCAGTTTTCTGATCCATCCGGCCACTCTGCCTTTTGACTGAATTCAAACTATTGGCATTAAGCCAAATTAATGATACTAAGGAATTTATTGTAGTATTTATTTATTTAGTTAGTTAGTTAGCTAGTTAGTTAGTTGCTTTTTAAGTCACATCTGGCAATGCACAGGAGTTACTCCTGGCTTTGCACTCAGGAATTACTCCTGGCAGTGCTCAGGGGACCATATGGGATGTTGAGAATTCAACCTGGGTTGGCTGCGTGCAAGGGAAACACCCTACCCACTGTGCTATTGATCCAGCCCCTATTGTAGTCTTTTTAGTATGGCTTTGTGAAATTTGTCCTTTTCACCCCTTTCATTTTCTTCCCTCTACTTTATCGCTTCATTTTATGCAGAGGTCAGGTTTTATTTGTCTTTTCTTGATTGTGTTAAGTATGTTTGTCTTGAAGTTACCTCTGGTGTTTTTTTCTTTTTAATTTTATTGAATCACTGTGAGATAGTTATAAGCTTTCATGTTTGAGTTGCAATCTCACAATGATTAAACACCCATCCCTCCACCAGTGCACATTCCCCACCACCAATATCCCCGGTATGCCCCTCCCCCTGCCTCTATGGCAGACAATATTCCCCATACTCTCTCTCTACTTTTGGGCATTATAGCTTGCAACACAGACTCTTAGAGGTCATGTTTGGTCCATTATCTACTTTCGGCATACATCTCCCATCCTGATTGATTCCTCCGGCTATTATTTTCTTAGTGATCCCTTCTCTATTCCATCTGCCTTCTCCCCTCTGCTCATGAAATAGTCTTCCAGCTATGGGGCAATCCCAGGCCCTTGTATCTACTGTCCTTGGGTGTCATCCTCATGTTATGCTACCCTCACTCCACAAATGAGTGCAGTCCCTCTATGTCTGTCCCTCTCTTTCTGACTCATTTCACTTAGCATGATACTCTCCATGTTTATCCATTTATAAGCAAATTTCATGACTTCATCTCTCCTAACAACTGCATAGTATTCCATTGTGTAGATGTACCAAAGTTTCTTTAACCAGTCACCTGTTTTAGGGCACTCAGATTGTTTCCATATTTTGGCTATTGTGAACAGTGCTGCAATAAATATATAGGTACAGATGTCATTTCTACTGTGCTTTTTTGCATCCTCGGGATATACCTTTGGTGTTTTGAGTCTTATTCTTAATAATTTAAAAGCAAGTGAGCTTCAAATTCAGTTCATTGTATTAGACTCTAGTTTTACTCTTTTTTTTCCCCCTACATTTGCTTTTAGTATCACACTATCTCCAAGTAAGTGGTTTTGTTTTGCTTTTTTTTTTTTTTTGCTTTTTGGGTCAGACCTGGCAATGCACAGGGGTTACTCCTGGCTCATGCACTCAGGAATTACTCCTGGCGGTGCTTGGGGGACCATATGGGATGCTGGGAATTGAACCTGGGCCGGCCGTGTGCAAGTCAAATGTCCTACCTGCTGTGCTATCTCTCCAGCCCCTGTTTTCCTTTTATAGAAAATTATTTGATGCTGCTTGTAGGACTAGTTCAGTGGCCAGAAACTTATTTTGCTCTTTGTGAAATTCTTTGTGTCAGTTTTTCAAATTTTAATGGTAACTTTGTAGGATAAAGTGTTCTTGTTTAGATTTTGTTTCAGTGTGTTGGCAGTGTCATCCTATTTCCACTCAGCCTGTAGGTTTCATTTTATAAATCTGCCATGAGTCTTATGAGATTTTTCTTATATGTCATTTTTTTTTTTGCTTTTGTCTTGCTGCTCTCAGCGTTCTCTCTTTGGCTCTTGCCATTTTAATTACATTGTGTCTTGCTATTCTTCTATTTGAGCGACTTTGGAACCCTTTGCATTTTTTGGGGATCCTAGTATATTATTTGCTTCTCAGGTTTGGAAAGTTCTCAGCTATAATTTCTTCAATAATTCTTCCCTAGTATCTTCCATCTTCTTTCTGAACTGCTAAAATGTGAACATTATTCCTCTGAAAATTATCCCATAAATCCCGTAGTTTCCTCACTTTTCATAATTATTTTTTCCTTCTGTTCTTTAATGATGCTTTCATGTATCTTATCCTCGAATTCTGTGATTTGTTTCTTTGACTTCTGCCATTCTGCTGCTGAGACCATCTATTGTGGTTGTTCTCCTACTATGTTCTTCAGTTCTGTGGTATCTAATGACGGTTTCTCATCCTTCTCTTTCCATGATGGAACTCTCTTCTATTGCTTTGCTCAGTTCCTTGAACATCCTTAACCATAGTCACTTTGAAGTCTTCATAAAGGAGTTTAGATAGCTCACATGTGCTCAGAGACCTTCACAGGCTTTTGTTTTCATCCATGAATGCAGGTGAGTTACTCTGCTTTCTTTGTTTTTTCTTGTGCACTGTGAGGGCTAGGGGTGAGGATCTGGTTTTGTCCCGAGTATAGGGTTCAGTCAGCCCCTAGTGATGGGTACTGAGGTTGCTTGGTTGCTCCAGACTACTGCTTGGAATTTGAATCCACAGCTACTACGTCAGCTGTATCCCGAAAGACTGACAGAGTAGTGCTGTCTCCCAATGTTCTCAGTTGCTGGGGCCTCACCATGGCCATTTTATAAATTTGGGCAGAAGTGCACAATAGAACCTGTTTTCCTTTGTCCTTGGAGAAAATATCCTTCTGATTCAGAGTGAATGCCTGCATTCAGCCAGATGCATTGTGAGGGTGGGGGCAGGGACAGCTTTTGTTTTCTCCTGAGACAAACAATGTCAGCCTCCACTGCTTTGCCATCAGCTTAGAACGGTTGTGGGTTGCTTTCCTGATCTGCTTGCCAGGGCCACAAATGTCATGGCCTGCTATAATTGCCAGTCCTGGACATTTTGTCTTAAGTCTTGCCTCCTACTATGCTTTTGGGAGAGTAGTGCTTTTAGTAGTAGAAAATACAGGGCTTGGGCCACATCCAGCAGTGCTCAGGATTATTCCTGGGACCATTCCTGGTGGTGTGCAGAGGATTATATGCAGTGCCAGAGAGCAAAGGTGGTTGGCCACATCTAAAGCAAATGCCTTTACCTGCACCTTCCCAGTCTACGGTGCTATCTCTGCATTTCTTAGGGTAGAGTTTTTAAAAGACCAGTGCACAGATATTCATTCTGCTGCTTCCTTTTCCCCTGGCAAGTTCTGTGCCTCTGCTATTTCGCCCCTTTCCTGCTCCCTGGCATCTCCTTCTCCTCCCCTTCTCCCTACCCCTCCTCCTCCTCTGCAGCGTTCAGGACTTACTAAATGGATGTAATCAAAACCAGGAATCAAAACCAGGTCAGCAGTGTGCAAGGCAGATGCCTTACCTAGTGTAGTACAGTCCAGGTCCAGAGTCATGGTTTTATTAGCTCTGCTACTCTGCCAGGAGGATCTGGAACTGTGCATTTCTGTGCACATCCTCTGTTCACATCCATCCATGTGGAATCTGTCAGTCATTCTGTTTATGAATGTGTTTTTTGCTTGGAGGACCCTGCACAATCTCAAATGGGCTTCCTTTTCCACCATCTTGGTCCCACTGTCATTGTGCTTTGTTCCCTCACTTCTTAAACTGTAGGTTATATGAATAAAAAAGATCATGTGAGTTTTTAAAAGTTTGCTCTAAAACACATTTTTTTCTCTCTTTTTTGTTTTTGGTTTTTGGGCCACCCAGCTGTACTCAGGATTCTGCTGGAGGTGTTTGGGGGGATGCTGGGAATTAAACCCGCAGAGTCAGCCACATGCAAGCAAGCACTCTACCAACTGTACTATCCCCTTGCCCCCTCCTGCACCTCTCAACACATTTCTGTGCTGGAGAGATAGCGAAACAGGTTGAGTGCATGTTTGTATGGAGGAGGCCCACGTTTGATCTCTGAGCACTGCCCAGATACAACCCCACAAAAAAAAAAAAATAAAGGGGCTGGAGCGATAGCACAGCAGGTAGGGCGTTTGCCTTGCATGCAGCTGACCCAGGTTTGTTTGATTCCCAGCATCCCATATGTTTCCCCCCCTCCCGAGCACTGCCAGGAGTAATTCCTGAGTGCAGAGCCAGGAGTGACCCCTGGGCATCAATGGGTGTAACCCAAAAAGCAATAAATAAATAAATAAAAATTAAAGCAAAATACATTTCTTTATGATATCAGTATGTTTGATTTGAATATACATATTTTATATACCTGGGGGAGTCACATAAAAATATCTTAGGCAGAAGGGGGTCACAAGTGGAAAAAGTTTTAAGTCCTGCATTCTTTCATATTTTCAAAGTTTCATTGTGCCTAGATTTCTTTTTAATGTGTTTCTTAACCAAAAGTTCTTTTTGGTTTTTGGGTCACACCCTGTGGTGCTGAGAGTAAACTGCTCAATGCCTTGGAGTCACTCCCAGCAATACTCAGGGGAACACATGATGCCGGGGATCAAACCAAGTCTTCTGTCTTGCAAAGCAAGTGCAATAACCCTTTGAAATATATCCTCAGTGTCCCCATATATTTTATTTATTTATTTAGTTAGTTATAAGTGTAGGAGTAGTGCTATTTATTCAGCCATTGGTTATGTTGTTTGAATTGGGCATGAACTCCATGTTACTTTTTTAAAAAAAAATTGAATCACCGTGAGATACAATTATAAAGGTTTGATGTTCAAGATTCAGCTGTACAATGATTGAACACCCATGCCTCCACTAGTGCACACTTTCCACCACCATGTCCCCAGAATATCCCCCTCCCCACCCCCCATCCCAGTCCTCACCCTGCCTCCATGGCAGGCAATTTCCCCAATACTCTTTACTTTGGGGCATTATGTTTTGCTTGAATTTTCCCACCACCATTCAAGCCTGTCTGCCAGGGGCAGATGCTAAATCATTTATTGTTCATTTTTAATATCTGGGGTGGCTCAGCTACATACTTCTGGAATCCTAGATTGTTGGGTTTCAGAGACATTTCTGTGGGGCAGTAATCCATTTTGGGATTCAATTGGGAGTCTCTGGACCATGCGGCATGGCGATTTAGTCCTGGAACCTGCATACCTGGCTCTTGCTTGTGGAAGCTCTTGGTCACCGGATTCCATCTGGAGTAGGCAGAGAGAGTATACCTGCTCCATCTGGGGTACCCCGGTGAAATTGGCTTGGTATGGGGCCCAGAGAGATTTCTGGCTCTGTGGTGTCTTCTGGGACTCTCTGTTGTGTCTCTGGACCAGGGCTATTATGCGCTAAGGTGGCACCCAGAGGCACATTGTGCTCTGACAGCCAGGCCGACAAATGGGTAGGGAGCCAGGGAGAGACAGCCTGGTGCCTCTGTCACCATGTGGCATGGAGATTTAGTCCTGGAACCCGAATACCTGGGTCTTGTTCATGGAAGCTCTTGGTTGCCAGGATTCCATCTGGAGTAGGCAGGGAGATTGCATCTGCACTGCTTGGGGTGCCCCGATGAAATTGGCTCTGCATGGGGCCCAGAGAGATCTCTGCTCTGTGGTGTCTTCTGGACTCACTGCTGTGTCTCTGGTTTTTGATCTCTTTCGAGATTTATTTATGGTTCTCTGAAGCAAGACCAGTAATAGAGTTTACAGAATGGTGCTGGAGTTGTTTTGTGGGGGTAACTGCCAGTGCTTTCATGTGTATTGGGAAGTGGGGGGAGGTAGCCTATCCCAACTCCATGAAAGCTTGGAGATTTCAGTCACAAAACCCGCATACCTGAATTTTCAGCAGATTATATCTTGGTGAGGTCTGTCCTGAGATGGTGGAGTCAGGCAGGGGTATGGCAGCGATTTTGGATTGTGGAAGCAAGTGGCTGCTGGGACCTTTTCTTGGGCAGGCATAGGCCAACCTGCCCTCCTCCAATTTACCCCAGTCTGTTCAGCCATGTGTGGGATAACTGTGACTTTTGGTCTCTTTCAAGATTAACTATGGTTTTTGGTCTCTTTCGAGATTTATCTATGGGTCTCTGAGATAAGGCCAATAAATGAGCTTAGATAGCTGAGCTAGAGGTGGTTTGTGGGCATAGCTCCCACAAACCTAACTTTTGGCTGTTTAATTTCTTGGTAAACTTGGTTCCAAGTTGTTGGAGTCCGGCCAAAGGCACAGTGGCAATTTGGGGGTGTCAGGAAGCCTGAAGTCACCATCAGGCTGCTGATGCACTCGCCCCACAGGTACAGGTTGACCTGTTGGCGGCATCATACCCCCCAACATATATTTTTAAGCTAACTTACTGATTAAGTGCATAGTGAAACAAATGCATTAAAAATGTGTTTTTAAGTGCCAGAGTAATAGTATAGTGGGTAGGATACTCGCCTTGCCTATGGCTAGCTTGGTTTTGATCCTCAGCACCCCATATGATTCCCTAAGCCCTACCAGGAGTGAACCCTGAGCACAGAGTAAGGAATCTGCTCTCGTACTGTTGAGTGTGACCCCAAAACAAATCCAAAAAAATGTCTTTAATAAAGTGAAGATGCATTCTTCTGGGGTTTTAGACTCCAGATCTGAGATGGAATTTTTCTCTTGATTATAGAATAACAACTTGGCAGGCTACAACGGCTTTTGAAGTTATCCAGATATTTGTGTGTTAGGATTTGGTGAACTTGGTAAAATATATTTGATTCTGTACTTAATCATTTTTTAGTCTTTTCCTGGAGGCTGTGCCAACCTTGAGCTTCTGTTTGTGCAGCCATGTAGTCATAGTCTTCTAGTTAGTAGTTTTCTCTTGAATAACCCTATAGTGCTCATTTATTTTATTTTATTTTTTAATTTAATTTTATTTTTTAAATTTATTTTTTAATAAGTGAATCACCATGAGGGTACAGTTACAGATTTATACATTTTTGTGCTCATGTTTCCCTCATACAAAGTTCGAGAACCCATCCCTTCACCAGTGCCCATTCTCCACCACAAATAAACTAAGAAGCCCCCCAACCCCCCCAATCCCATCTCTCCCCACCCCACCCTGCCACTGTGGCAGGGTATTCCCTTTTGTTCTATCTCTCTAATTAGGTGTTGTGGTTTGCAATAAAGATGCTGAGTGGCCATTGTGTTCAGTCTCTAGTCTACATTCAGCATGCATCACCCTTCCCCCGCATGGCTTCCAACCACATTTTACTTGGTGTTCCCTTCTCTATCTGAATTGCCTTCTCCCCAGAATGTGGGGCCAGCTTCCAAGCCATGGAGTCAACCTCCTGGCACTTATTTCTACTATTCCTGGGTCCTAGTCTCCCACTCTGTTATTCTATATTCCACAGATGAGTGCTATCTTTCTATGTCTATCTCTCTCTTTCTGACTCATTTCACTTAGCATGATACTTTCCATGCTGATCCACTTATATGCAAAGTTCATGACCTCACTTTTTCTAATAGCTGCATAGTATTCCATTGTATAGATGTACCAAAGTTTCTTCAACCAGTCGTCTGTTCTAGGGCATTCGGGTTTTTTCCAGATTCTGGCTATTGTAAACAGTGCTGCGATGAACATATAAGTGCAGGTGTCATTTCGACTATACTTTTTTGCTTCTCTGGGATATATTCCCAGCAGTGGTATTACTGGGTCAAATGGGAGCTCAGTTTCTAATTTTTTGAGAATCGTCCATATTGTTTTCCAAAAGGGCTGAATCAGTCGGCATTCCCACCAGCAGTGTAGAAGGGTCCCTTTCTCTCCACATCCTCTCCAACAGTGGTTGCTTTTGTTCTTTTGGATATGTGCCAGTCTCTGTGGTGTGAGGTGGTATCTCATGGTTGTTTTGATCTGCATCTTCCTGATGATTAGTGATGTAGAACACTTTTTCATGTGCCTTTTGGCCATTCATATCTCTTCCTTGGGAAAGTTTCTGTTCATTTCTTTGCCCCATTTTCTGATGGGGTTGGATGTTTTCTTCTTGTAGAGTTCAACCAGTGCTTTATATACTCTTGATATCAACCCCTTATCTGATGGGTATTGTGTAAATATCCTTTCCCATTCTGTAGATTGTCTTTGTATTCTGGTCATTGTATCTTTTGCGGTACAGAAGCTTTTTAGTTTAATGTAGTCCCATTTGTTTATCTCTGTTTTCATTTGGTTGGCCAGTTGCATGTCATCTTTGAAGATACCTTTAACTTCAATATCGTGGAGGGTTTTGCCGACCTTGTCTTCAATGTACCTTATGGTTTGTGGTCTGATATTGAGGTCTTTAATCCATTTTGATCTGACTTTTGTGCATGGTGTCAGGTCGAAGTCTAAGCCCATTCTTTAGCGTGTGGTTGTCCAGTTGTGCCAGCACCATTTGTTAAAGAGGCTTTCCTTGCTCCATTTTATATTTCTTGCTCCCTTATCAAAGATTAGATGATCATACATTTGGGGTTGTGTGTAGGGATATTCCACCCTGTTCCATTGGTCTGCGGGTCTGCCTTTGTTCCAATACCATGTTGTTTTAATTGTTACCGCTTTGTAGTAAAGTTTGAGGTTGGGGAGGGTGATGCCTCCCATCGTCTTTTTCCCAAGAATTGTTTTAGCTATCCGTGGACGTTTGTTGTTCCATATGAATTTTAGGATTGCTTCATCCGTTTCTTTGAAGAATGTCATGGGTATCCTTATAGAGATCGCGTTGAATCTGTATAATGCTTTGGGGAGTATTGCCATTTTGACAATATTGATTCTCCCTATCCATGAGCAGGGTATATGTTTCCATTTCCTCATGTCCTCTTTTATTTCATGGAGTAGCGTTTTATAGTTTTCTTTGTAGAGGTCTTTTACTTCCTTGGTTAAGCTGATTCCGAGGTACTTGATTTTCTGGGGCATGATTGTGAATGGGATTGCTTTTTTCATGTCCCTTTCCTTTCTCTCATTGTTTGTATATAGGAAGGTCATGGATTTTTGGGTATTGATTTTGTAGCCTGCAATTTTACTGTATAGGTCTATTGTTTCTAAGAGTTTCTTAGTAGAGGCTTTAGGCTTCTCTAGATATAGTATCATTTTATCTGCAAATAGTGAGAATTTGATTTCTTCCTTTCCTATCTGGATGCCCTTAATCTCTTTTTCTTGTCTAACAGCTATCGCAAGTACTTCTAGTACTATATTGAAGAGAAGTGGTGAGAGTGGGCATCCTTGTCTTGTCCCTGATCTTAGAGGAAAGTCCCTTAGTTTTTCCCCATTGAGGATAATGCTTGCCGTAGGCTTGTGGTAGATGACTTCGACTATCTTGAGGAAAGTTCCTCCAAAACCCATTTTGGTGAGGGTTTTCATCATGAACGGATGTTGCATCTTGTCAAATGCTTTCTCTGCATCTATTGATATGATCGTATGGTTTTTATCTTTACTTTTGTTGATATGATGGATTATGTTGATTGATTTCCGAATGTTAAACCATCCTTGCATCCTCGGGATGAATCCCACTTGATCATAATGTATGATCTTCTTGATGAGTTGTTGGATCCTATTTGCTAATATTTTGTTGAGGATCTTCACATCGGTGTTCATCAGGGATATTGGTCTATAATTTTCTTTCTTAGTGGTGTCTTTGTTTGCTTTTGGTTGTGTGTTTCATAGAAACTGGGAGAGTTCCTGGTTTTTCAATTTCCTGGAAAAGCTTGAGGAGAACTGGCAACAGGTCTTCTTTAAATGTTTGGAAGAATTCTCCAGTGAATCCATCTGGGCGTGGGCTTTTGTGTTTGGGGAGATTCTTGATTACAGTTTCAATTTCCTTAACATTAATGGGTCTATTCAGGTATTCCAAGTCTTCTTTGTTCAGTCTTGGCAGATTGTAGGAATCAAGGAATTCATCCATTTCTTTTAGGTTCTCTTGTATTGTGGCGTATAGACCTTCAAAGTAGTCTCTAATGATCTTTTGAATCTCACTGGTTTCTGTTATGATGTCCCCCTTTTCATTTCTAATTAGATTTATTAGGGCTCTCTCTCTCTCTCTCTTTCTTTGTGAGTCTAGCTAGTGGTTTATCAATCTTATTATTTTTTCTCGAAGAACCAGCTCTTTGTTTCATTGATCTTTCGGATTGTTTTTTTGGTTTCCATGTCATTAATTTCTGCTCTAATTTTTATTATTTCTTTCCTTCGGTCTGGTTTGGGTTCCTTTTTCTGGCCCTTTTCTAAGGTCTTGAGCCGTGAAGTCAAGCTATCTATGTGGGCCCTTTCTTCCTTCCTGAGGAATACTTGGAGAGCTATAAAATTTCCCCTTAACATGGCCTTAGCTGCGTCCCATATGTTTTGGTAGCTCATGTCCTCATTCTCATTTGTTTCTAAGTATTTTTTGATTTCTTCTTTGATTTCTTCCTGACCCACTCATTGTTCAACATTGAGTTATTTAATTTAATTTCCAGGTGTTTGATTTGGTTCTCCGCGTCTGTGTGTGTTTAGCTTCTATCTTCAGCACATCGTGGTCTGAAAAGATGGTTGATACAATTTCTATTTTTCCTATTATATTGAGGTATGTTCTGGGGCCCAGTACATGGTCTATTTTGGAAAATGTTCCGTGTGCACTGGAAAAGAATGTGTATTCCTTCTTTTGGGGGTGTAAAGCCCTGTATAGGTCTATTAGGCCTCTCTAGTCAATTTCTTCTTTCAGAGTCAGTGTTTCCTTGCTGAGTTTTGTTCTTGTTGATCTATCCAGAGGAGATAAGGCGGTATTTAAGTCTCCGACTATTATTGTGCTCTTAGTGATGTCCTCTTTAAAGTCTGTTAGGAGTTGTTTTAAATATTTAGCCGGTCGTTCATTAGGTGCGTATACGTTTAAGAGTGTGATTTCCTCCTGTTGTACATTTCCCTTGATACATAGAAAATGACCTTCCCTGTCCCTTCTAATCTTTTTCAACCTGAAATGTATGTTGTCGGATACTAGGATGGCCACTCCAGCTTTTTTAAGGGAGTTGTTTGCTTGCAGGATTATTTTCTATCCTTTGACTTTAAGTCTATGTTTACTCTGTTTGTTCAGGTGTGTTTCTTGCAGGCAGCAGAATGTTGAGTTTAATTTCTGGATCCATTTTGCCACTCTGTGTCTCTTGATAGGTGCATTTAGGCCATTGACATAGAGAGTGATTATTGTGATGGGGTTTTGTGTCATCTTTCTGTGGGGTTTGTTGTTCTTACGGGGTTCCTTCTTGTCTTACAGTAGCCCCTTTAGACCTTCTTTTAAGTTTGGTTTTGAATCTATGAAGTTCCTGAGCTGTGGTTTATCTGAGAAATAGTGTATGGTTCCTTCAAGTTTGAGTGAGAGTTTAGCTGGATAAAGTATTCTTAGTGAGGCGTTCATTTCATTGAGTTTTTTCACTATGTCCTACCATTGTCTTCGGGCTCGGAGGGTTTCCTCTGACAGGTCTGCTGTAAATCTGAGGGGTGCTTTTTTGTATGTGATTTCCTTCTTTGACTTTGCTGCTTGCAGAATTGTGTCTCTATCCACAGCATTCGTCATTCTGACTATGATATGCCTTGGAGTCTTTTTATTTGGGTCTCTTTTTGCTGGCACTCTTCGGACTCCTTGTATCTGGATGCCTGCCTTCTCCAACTCTGGGAATTTCTTAGCAATGATGTCTTTGACTGTGTTTTTTTCATTGGGGTTACTGCTCTGTGCTTCTGGTACTCCAATGATTCTTATGTTTTTCCTCTTGAAGTCATCCCCAAGGACTCTGATTCGCTCTATAGCCACTTTGAGGTCTTTCACCATTATTTGTTGTTGTCTGTAAGCTTTCTGCAGCTCATCCTCAAGGTCGCTGATTCTGTCTCTGGCTGTAGTCATTCTACTGTTGAGGGCATCTACTGAAATTTTTAATTCATCTACCGATTCCTTTATTTGTGTGACTTCCGTTCGTAGCTTTGAAATTTCTGCTCTCATTTCTTCCTGCATTTTTTTGGTAGACCATTCCAGTGCTTCATTCATCTCCTACCTTAATTTATTGGATATCTGTTCCATGGATGCTTGGAGTACGTCGACTCTCCTCAAGATTTCCTCTCTGAATTCTTTATCTGAGAGGTCGTAGATGTGAGTAGCCTCTTTTGAGGTTTCTGGAATCTTTTCTTCTCTCTCTCTTCGTGGAGGGGATTTTTGCTGCTTCTTCATACTGTTATGGAAGAATAGAGTTGGAACTTTGTATTGTTTATTCCTATTCCCTCTTGCTGAGGAAAGGGTCGATATTAGGGAGCCAGGCGGGAAGATGGGGATCACAGGACTCGGGGCGGGGTGGCTGCTAAACGTCCGATGTCCGGGTGGCCGCGTGGAAGTATAGTGCTCATTTTTTTAATTAATTATTTTTATTTTTAAATGAATCACTGTGAGGTGCAGTTACAGACGTATAAATTTTTGTGCTTACGTTTCAGTCATACCATGGTCAAGTGCCCATCCCTCCACCAGTGCCCTCTCCACCACCAATGATCCCAGTATTCCTCCAATCTCCCAGATCTCCCCCCGAAACACACACACCTCTGTGGTGGGTGCATTCCCTTTTATAGTGCTCATTTTTGTATCTTGATTGTGTATGTAATATGGACTCTCAGAGTCTGCTTAATTCTTAGTATACCAACAAGGTAGACTGAGATTTCTCCAGTTGATTAAGAGCTGTGGTTTTCAACCTTTTTGTACATGGAAATTGGCATCAGCTGGTAGATTAGAGAGTGAAATCTGCTGTTGTAGATTATTTATCTTGGGAACCTCTCCTAACCTCAAAGCATGATGCAAGCACTTAAAAGTGTTGCTAATCTCAGAATGTTTTATTTGAGGAAATCTGAAATGATAAGGCTTCCTTTTCCTTACAATCACTCAATTATGTTGAAAATCCTTTTTTGTCTTCTCTGTGTGCTCTTCATTGGGGTAGGGCCTGTTTTTAAAGGTACCTGTCACTTAGAAATTTCCTCAATAAATGTTTTTATTTAATTGATATCATGTTTGTCCTTTCTTCTATAGGTCACAGGATTATTAAATTTCCTGCTCTTTTTCAGCAAAAATTTGCCAAAAGAAGTAAGCAGTTACACCAATAATCATTTTCTTCTCTTACCTAGTGGTGCTAACAAAACAGACCATACAAGTATCCCAAGTTTATCCACAACCGAAAAACTTTTACTCTGTATTTTATTCAACAAGCATTGACTTTGCATGAGAGAGGCCCAGGTTCAATTCCTGTGCTTCAGGCACTGCCAAGAACAGCCCCTGAGCACTGAACTCAGAGTAGCTCCTGAACACCACCAGGAACACCACCCCCAAAACAGACAAAAGCATTGATTCACTATTTGGTTACCCACCAATATAAAACCATAATAAATACTACTTTCAAATTTCTTAGCAGATTATGATCAAAGTATTCTGGCGCCTGTACTACCCCCAGAGATGATATTTATGAAGGCATTTATCCAAAGAAACCGAATTACTTATATTGAAGGCAACTGATTCCTATGTTGTGTGGTGAATTCATAGTGGTGTATCTTTTTTGTGTGTGTTGAGGGCGGGGGGTGCACACTAGTAGTTCTCAGGATTTAGTCCTGAGTTTGTGCTCAGGAATCACTCAGGGGACCATTTGCAATGTCAAAAGCCAAACGGTGGTCAGTCAAGAGGAAGGCAAGTACCTTTATCCCAGTACTATCTCTCTGGCTTCTGATGTGTGCTTTAAGTTAGAAAAACTGGGACTGGAACATTAGTATAGTGGTAGGGCATTTGCGTTGCAGGGGGCCAACCTGGGCTTCATCCTGAGCACCTCATATGGTACCCCAAGCTTGCCAAGAGTGATCCCCAAGTACCCGGAGTAAGCCCTGAGCAC
Organism: Sorex araneus; assembly: GCF_027595985.1. NCBI lineage: Eukaryota > Metazoa > Chordata > Mammalia > Eulipotyphla > Soricidae > Sorex > Sorex araneus. The sequence goes on from NC_073307.1 coordinate 115,349,205, forward strand.
CACCAGGTGTGACCCCAAAATTTAAAAAATCGAGAGCAAAAGCAAAGAACAAAATAGAAGAAAAAGGAAAAACTAGTAAACTATAGATATACTTAAATCAGTCATATTAAAACTATTGGAAGGGTATGCTGATAGTCCAGTAGAATGGCTTAACAGAATTTTTTGATCTGGTTACAGCATCTCTCTGTTTCTGCAGTCTATCACATTCAGGGACACTACAGAGCAAATCAACAATTGAAAAAGTGTCAGTACTGTGATGTATTCAGAGACCCCCCTAAGCATAATCTCTTGAAGCACACAAAACCATCTATATCCAAAGGGAAACCTTTTTATCTGTTATAACATAGAAAAATAAATGCAAGGAAAGACATTGACTTGGTGCATTATAAAACCCTGGACGTTGGGGGGAGAGAGATAGTACAGGGGTTGAGGCACTTGCCTTGCACACGACTGACCCCAATTCAATTGCCAGGACTTTATGTGGTCCCCCAAGTACTAGAGGAGTGACCAATAGACACAGAGTTAAGAGTAAGCCCTAAGCACCATTTGGTGTGGCCCCAGCAACCCCTGCCCAAATACACACAACAAACAGCCTCATACTATGATTCTAGCATCATTTGTTTGAATTTCTACTGCTAGTTACCCCACATCCTGGTTTCATTGCTTCTTTGCCTTTAGTTTATAGTTCCTGACCACTCCTTTGCCTGGCAACTCCCATTTGATAGCTTCTTTTCCAGCTGCAGTTAACCTTACAGTTTATTTGGCATGCTTCTTTCAGGAAATGGAATGAATGCTTCTAGGAAAGTGATCCTGTCATATCCACACATAAAGATTTTAGAAATAAATTAGCAATGAAAGAGCAGTGTTGAAAGCAATTCTTACAGGATATTGCCTACTTGCCAATTTGACTCCAATTAAAAGAAAATTATTTAATCTCCATGACAATGTTCTAACATCTGTGCCACCAGTGTACATTTGCCTCTACCAATATCCTGTTTCCCTCTCTACCCACTCAGTCTGATACAATGACAGACACTATTCTTCTCTCTCTTCACCCTGTAGGATATTAACCCTAAGTGTTTTAGGCTTCACCAGTGAATTTCCCCCTTTCCTCCTCCCAGAGAAGCTTTCCATGCTCTTACTAGCATCCTCAATTCAGCTAAAGTCTATCTTTAATAGTAGAGATAAGGACCAGGAAGATTGTCCCACTACTTGCAAGCCGGCCTCACATGCTGGGGGAAAAGGCAGATGAGATAGAGAAGGGACCACGAAGTAAAGGATGCTTGGAGGGCTTGCTCGGGATGGGAGATTTGTGCTGAAAGTAGACTATAGACCGAACATGATGGCCACTAATACCTGTATCACAAACCATAACACTGAAAAGGAGAGAGAGAGAGAGAGAGAGAGAGAGAGAGAGAGAGAGAGAGAGAGAGAGAGAGAGAGAGAGAGAGAGAGAGAATGTGCCTGCCAGAGGCAGGGGGAGGGAGGTGGGGAAAAGACATGGGGTTGGTGTGGTGGGAGGGATACTGGGAACATTGGTGGTGTAGAATGGGCACTGGTGGAGGGATGGGTATTTGATCATAATATGACTGAAACGTAATCACGAAAGTTTGTAAATCTGTAACTGTACCTCATGGTGATTCATAAAAAAAATTTAAAAAGAATTTTTTTAAAGTCTATCTTTAACCTTTCCTTTGTGTTGGATAGTAACCGTAAGTGCTTTAGGTTTCATCAGTGACTTGCCCCTTTTCCACCTCCCACAGAAGCTTATCATGCTGTTGCTCGCCTCCCTAATTTACTTAAAGTTTATCTTTGACTTTCCTTTTTGTATTTTACTTTTCACTGTCACAGTTCCCCAAGTCAGTATAAGCCAAAACTTTCTGGTAATTCTGTGTTTTGTATTTGAAGTGCTGTGTATTGGTGCCTGCTTTTCTATTTCCCCAATAGCCATTTATATTTTACTACAGGGCAATTGTTCTTTGCTTACAGAGAAAGACCAATAATGCTATGCTCCTAATATTTGGGAGTTGATTGACTGAAATATATCTACTCTTGGGCATAATTGCTTGACTCAGGCTTCAGTTTCTGTAGTTCCTAACACCCCATAAGGGAGGTCCTGCTGTGGGACTGGGATGGACCCAGGGCGAGTGGCACAGCTACCCTGGTGTTGAAATGGCACAGCCTGAAAAAGCATAAATGCATGTTCTTCATGCAAGTTGTTAGGACTTAAGAGACAGGGCCCTTATGGGAAAGGACAGGCTGAGGACTTAGTCTGGGATTTACTGTAAAAGCCTTGCTTGCTCTCAGCCCAGAGAACTAAAGGCTGAGAACTAAGGACAAACTAAACTTACTATGTTTGTCCAAACAACTGCAAGTATTGATAACTTATACAACGAGAAGGATGTACTAGAGGGATACACTAGAGGGATGTACTAGAGGGATACATTGTAGATGTCCTGGGAGACAGAGTGTCTCCTTGAGTTAATCTCCCCAAGATAATTTTTTTTCCTCCAAATGTTTATCTATGTAGATCTCATATGTAAATGACCAGTCATGTATGTTCTTACCTCAACCCCCTCAGATGTTCTATAAGTATGCTAGCAGCTCTGCATTAAAGGGGCCATTTTCGCCATTAGGCTGTGGTCCCCCATCTGTCTGTCTCTGTGCTGGGCAGGCCTAGGTGAAAGGCTGGTCTGGGCCACCAAATGCAGATGTGGTGCAGCAGCACCCCCACATTTTACTTTGTGAACCACACACACACCCTCCTTTTTTTTTTTCTTTCCCTTTTAGGCACTGTAGTTTGCAATACTTTTACTGACAGGATATCATACATATCACTTTATCTCCTTTCAGCATCTAGTTATTGTCCAGCTCATTTCCAACAGTCATTCTTTTAGTGGTCCCTTCTCTGTCCTAACTGCAATCCCCTTGTGGCATGATTACTATTATGGACCAATCCTCCTGGCCCTTGTTTCTGTTGTCTTTGGGTATTGTTCACATACTATGAGTTTTGTTTTTATATCCCACAAATGAATGCAATAATTCTGTCTGTAATCATTTCACTCAGTATAATAATAATCTCCCACGTTCATTTGTGGAACAAATTTTGTGACTCAATTTTTCCTAACAGCTGCATAGTATTCCATTGTGTAGATATACCAAAACTTTTTATCCACTCATCTTTTCTCAGGCATTTGGATTGGTTCCAGATTCTGGCTATTGTGGATAGTGCTGCAATGATCACAGGAGTGCAGATGTCTTTTCAGCATTGTGTTTTTGTGCCCTGGAGTGTTATTACAGGAGCAGGGGCATTTGGAAGCTCAATTTCCAGTTTTTTGAGGACTGTCCATATTGTTTATCAAAAACGCTGAAACAATCTACTACCGGCAGTTAATGAGTCTTTTCTCTCTCCATCCGTGCCAACACTGGTTGTTCTTGTTCTTTTTGATGTGTGCCTGTCTCTGTGGTATGAAATGATATTTATTGTTATTTTGATTTCATCTCCCTGTTAACTGGTGATGTTGGGCCAAGTACAAGTGCCTTTTGGCCATATGTATTTCTTCTTTAGGAAATTCCTATTCTCTTCTTCCCATCCCTCCCCCACCCCTTCACAGTTTTTTAAAATAGGGTTGCGTGTTTTTCCTTTTTTCTTCTTGTAAAGTTATACCAGTGCCTTATATATCTTAGATATTAACCCAAGAGTGTTGGGTAAATAATTTCTCCCATTTTGTGGGCTGGCTTTGTATTTTGGTCATCATTTTCTTTGAGATGCAGAAGCTTCTTCTTTATTTTTGTTTTTGAAGCCTCTTAGTTTAGTGTAGTCTCATTTGTTTATCTTTGCTTCCATTTGCTTGGTTAGGTTTGTTTCATCATTGAAGATGCCTTTAGCTTCGATGTCCTGGAGAGTCCTGCCTATGTTTTCCTCTATATTCTTTATGGATTCAGGTCTGATATCAAGGTCTTTAATTCATTTTTATTTGACTTTTGTGCATGGCACTAGAAAGAGGTCTGAGTTCACTTTTTTTCAAATGACCAGTTTTCCCAGCACCACATGTTGAAGAGGCTTTCCTTACTCCACTTCATATTTCTTGCTCCTTTGTTGTAGATTAACTGATCATATACCTGTGGGTCTGTCTCATGATTTTCAAGCCTATTCCATTGGTCTGAGGATATGTCTTTACTCTAATTTTAGAGCTGTTTAATTATTACCACTTCGTAGTGCAATGAGTTAGATTGCATTTGTTAGTATTTTGTTGAATATCTTTGCATCTTTGTTCATTAGAGATACTGGCCTGTAACATTCTCTCTCTCTCTCTCTCTCTCTCTCTCTCTCTCTCTCTCTCTCTGTGGTGTGTGTATCTCTGTCTGCTTTTGGTATTAGGATGATGTTTGCTTCATAGAAACTGTTTGGAGTGTTTCTGTTTCCTCAATTTCCTGGAAGAGCCCAAGAAAGATTTGCAATAGGCCCTCTTTTAAAGGTTTGAAAGAATTCCCTAGTGAATCCATCTGGGTTTAAGCTTTTGTTTTGGGGAAGACTTTTGATTACCATTTCAATTTCCTCCGATAGTGATAGGGGCTATTCAGATATTACAAATCTTCTTGATTCAGACTTGTGAGATTATAAGAATTCAGGAATTTGCCCTTTGGACCCTGCTGCGGAGCGAGCATGATGGAAGAGCCCAAGGAAGCGCTCTTGGACTCCAAACAGCCCACTGAACTAATTCCGGCATGGGACCAGAGACCCCACGGTGCGCTGAAACAGTGGGAGCCGGGCATCCCCCAATTCTTTTAACCTCTCTTTCTCTCCACACCTCCCCCCTGAGCACAGCGCAGGATCCGCGGTTTTCCTGAGCGCAAAATGGAGACGCCGAGCCTCTCACTAGGCTTCTCCATCTTATGAGCACCATAAAAGGGTAAAAGTTTGTAGTGATGTTATTTCTGGTTGTACTTTCCCTGGACTTTATACAGAAACCCAAAACCGCGCGGCCGCTGTCGCGGCCGCGCGACCTAATGTCATCTTAGCATCAGCAATATGTAATATGTCCCTTTTTAATGGGTCGGACTTTTGTGGGAGATCCTAACAAGAATAGTAAGTCTGTTGCTGAAATATTGAAGGCAATCAAAGTGGTAGCCATCTCTCTAGACTGAACTAAGCTATATCCCCACGCCGGCTGAGAAGAAATATCCTTCTTTCTCGGGAAGAAACGCGGCGTGGTGTCAAACATAGTGTGACGTCCATTAAGCAAACAGACCTGGTGGCGTGGGAATGGGATATAAGGGGAAAAATTATGAACTCTACTAGTCTATCAACTAAGCCAGAGCCCCACGCCTGCCGACGACGGGAAATAACCATCCTTTTCGGTTTTTTTTTCCCTTGTCAGGCAGCGTGGCGATTACCAAACAGGCGTGAACTCGGTGGCGCGGGGCAAGGGGGAAAAAGAAAAGTTATGTAACAAACAGCGGGACTTAATATCTCTATATTCTTAGCAGTGGAGAACTATCAAATGCCTCCTTGGCAATAGGACTGCTTTCCTTTTTTGGGGGAAACCCCAACAATGGTAGTGAGTTGTGTGTTGAAACATGGAATGTAATCGAGATAAGGCATAAACGAAGTGGAACTTATCATGTACAAGGGTGGGGACTGGGGAGGTGGGAGGGGGTGGCAGGTATACTGGGGGGGTTGGTGATGGGAGATGGGCACTGGCGAAGGGAAGGGTGTTTGAGAATTGTATAACCGACATAATCCTGAGAACTATGTAACCCTCCACATGGTGATTCAATAAAATTATTTAAAAAAAAAAAAAAAAAAAAAAAAAAGAATTCAGGAATTTATCCATCACTGTTCAGAAGTGAGCTGTTTGATTTCCAGGTGTTGATTTAATTATCCATTTCTGTTTGTGATTAACTTCTATTTTCAGTGCATCATCATAGTCTGAGATATAGTTGATACAACTTCTGTCCTCTTGGTTTTATGGAGGTATATTTGTAGTCTAGTATGTGGTCTATCTTGTAGAATGGCCTATGAGAAGAGTGTATTCAGCTTTGGGGAATGAAAGGCCCTGCATATAATCTACTAACTCCCTGTCATCCATTTCTTCCTTCAAAGCTAGTATTTTTTTTTTTTTGCTAAATTTTAGTTTTGTTGATCTATCAAGAGGTGACAGAGTACTGTTGAAACCTCCAATTACTATTGTGTTGCTAGTAATGCCCTCCTTGAAATCTATTAGCAATTGTTTTAAGTAACTTGCTGATCCCTTTTTGGGTGCATATATGTTTAGGAATGTAATTTCTTCCCTTGATTATTAAGAAATGACTCATGCTGTTTCTTTCTTTTTTTTTTTTTTTTTGCTTTTTGGGTCACACCCAGCGATGCTCAGGGATTACTCCTGGCTTTGCACTCAGGAATTACTCCTGGCGGTGCTTGGGGGACCATATGGGATACCGGGGATAGAACCTGGGTCGGCCGCGTGCAAGGCAAACGCCCTACCCACTGTGCTATCGCTCCGGCTCCTCATGCTGTTTCTTATAATCTTTGCAGCCTGAAAGCTATGTCATCTGAAACTAGTGTGACCACCCAGGCCTTTTTGAGGGAGTTTTCTTGAAGCATTGTCTTTTAATATTTGACTTTGAGTCTCTGTTTGCTCTAATGATTCAAACATGTTTCTTGCAGGCAGCATAATGTTAGATTCAATTTTTAAAGTCCATTTGCACTTAATTAGTGCAATTATATCATTGACATTGAGGGGGATTATTATCATGGAGTTTTGTGTTATTTTTCTGTAGTTTGATGTGCTTGTGGGGCTTGTCTTGCAGTAGCTCCTTGTTTTTCTTTTGAAATTGGCTTCAAATCTATGAAGTTCTTGAGCTGTTGTTTATCCATGAAGTTGTGTATTATTCCTTTAAATCTGAGTGAGAGTCTGGCTGGGTAAAGTATTCTTGGTGAGGCATTCTCATTTTTTTTTTTTTTTACAATATCCCACCATTGTCCTCAGGCCTAGAAGGTCTCATCTGCTGTAACCTTAGGGATGCTCCTTTGTATGTAACTTCCTCTTTTGATCTTACTGCTTTTTGTATTGTATCCCTATGGTTTTTGTCATTTTGAGTAGGATATGTCTTGGAGTCTTTTTATTTGGTTCTCTTTTAGCTGATACCCTTGAACTTCCTGGTTCTGGATGCCTGCACTTTCCAGCTCTAGGAGCTTTTCAGCAATGTCTTGGACTGTTACTTCTTCACTGGGGTTGCCTTCCTGAGCCTCCAGGATCCAATTATTCTTATGTTTTTCTTCTTAAACTCATGCCAAGGTTCTCTTACCTGCTGTTTGTTTGTTTATTTATTTGTTTATATATTTATTTTCACATCTGCTGTTGCTTGGAGGTTTTCTGTATCTCATCTTGGAGTTCATGGATTTTGCCCTCAACTTCGGTTATTTTATTGTGTTTTATTGGCCATTTGTTCCATTGTTTCTTTGAGTTCATTAAACATCCTTAACATTGTCTCTCTGAAATATTTTTTCAGAGAGATTATATAGGAGGATATTCCTGGTTGAGACTTCAGGGCTTCTATCTTTGTCCACTTCCTGTGGTGGGGTTCTGCACTGTTTTACCATGGTGCCTGTGTTAGTCTGGGAGTGAGTCTTTTCAACACACTATCAGTATCCCCATCACCACCACCAGAGAGGACTGGGGGGGAACCCAGTCAGTGATAATCTCTTCTTTCCCCATCAAAGATTTCCTTTCCAATTTGGTGTTCTTGTGTAATTATGTGGAATGTCTTGCTCTGGTTCAAGGAATACCCTCCTTGGCCAGAATTTACTGCTACTCTGTGATTAGGATTCTATTGTTTCTTGCTCCAACATCTTCTTTTGTGGAGTTTTGAGGCAATGTTTATTGGAGTAAGGGCTAATAACACTACTGACCTGTTGTTGTTGAAGTAGCCAGGTTGCCCTGGTGAAAGCTCAGTATGACAGGCCAAGGTGTAGGCCTTGTGGGATATGGAGGTGGTTATCCGGTGGCTGCATTAGGAAACTGTGCCCTCCCACTGGTTTGACCTGTTGGAGAAGCCAAGTGTTTGTGGTGTTCAGGGTCTCACCAGGTCCCACTGAGTGACTCACAGTCCCTCACCAGATTGCTCATGGAGAAGTTCCTTCCCACTAGGGCATTTGCACAGATAGGGAAGTTTGGGGGGCTCAGGAGGGCATCCATACTAGGCTGCCTGCTCAGGAAACCACCTGAATCCAATTTTTATGACTCCTCCTTATGTACACACAAATACTTTCTTTAAAACATATACATAATTGGGGGCCATACCCAGCAATGTTGGGGGCCACTCCTGGCAGTGTTTGGGACCACATGGCACACAGAACTGCACATGCATCGCATTTGCTCCAGCCCTTTGAGCCATATCTCTAGACCTATCCTTTTCTCTCATTTTATTTGTCAGATCATTCAGCAAATAAGATTTGCTATGAGAGAAGGAACATTGGGAGGGCAGGGTGAAGGTATGCATTCCCTGAAATGTAAAGAAATAGTGAAAATATAAGAAGGGCATGTCAAACATCATGGTTTTTAATTTTGTGGTGCCAAGGCTCAGACCCAGGGTCTCTTACAGGTGAGACCTATGCTTTTCCACTGAGTTACAGCCTCTGCCCCATTATGTTTATTTAATTCTTACTTTTTTTAAATATTGTATGGCACTTACTCTTTTGTTTATTGATTGATTGATTGATTGAATCACCGTGTAGAAAGTTACAAAGCTTTCAGGCTTAAGTCTCATTTATACAATGCTCGAACATCCATCCCTTCACCAGTGCACATATCCCACCACCAAGAACCACAGTTCCCCCCGACCCCCCCAACCCCACAGCCCCCAACCCCCCCCCCCGTGTAGCTGATAAATTTCACTTTACTTTCTCTTTACTTTGATTACATTTAATATTTCAACAAAAAACTCACTATTATTGTTTGGAGTTTCCCCCCACCCCCAATAATTCCTACTCTTGTTGGATGATTTTTCTGGGTTCCCATTTTTAGTTATTTGCCAGGTTTTTTTTTTTTGTTTTTTTTGGTTGTGACAGGGATGATTTTTTTTTTTAATTGAATCACCATGTGGAAAGTTACAAAGCTTTCAGGCTTAAGTGTCAGTTATACAATGCTCAAACACCCATCCCTTCAACAGTGCACATATTCCACCACCAGGAACCCCTGTATACCTCCCCCCACCCGCCCCCCAACCCCCGCTGTGTAGCTGATAAATTTCACTTTACTTTTCTCTTTACTTTGATTACATTCAATATTTCAACAAAAAACTCACTATTATTGTTTGGAATCTCTCCCCCCCCCCAAGTCAGACCTGTTGAAAAGGAAGAATTTGATAATTTGCTTTACATTGCTGACAATGAAGACATATGAGGTTTTGGATTTCTGTATTTTAGTAACTAAGTCCAGGGAAATTTCTGCTATAAATTGCATCACTGCAAGCTCGTACCTCCCTTTTGTGGTCGTCATAAAATGGCGGCCAGGGCTCAGTTCACAGTCTAGAGACATTTCTGCAAGAAGCTGCTGGTGCCCAAAGTAGTTTAGCTGGCCTCTGGGGCCATGGTCATGCAGCAGCAGAGAGGCCGCACATGTGCAGCTGCCAGGCTAATATCTTGGCAGAGTTGCCACAGTTTTTGAAGAATCAAGTCACAAGTTAATAAAGCCAAATGGAAAAGTCCCATCTCTCCTCATTAATGGAGATCCCTGTGCAACCTGCAAACTGCCACAAGCTCAAAATTAGTTCTAGGTAACCCCTGAACTAGGAACTCTTGCATTTGACCCATAATCAAATTAAGGTAAAATTTTAGATATAAAAGTTCACAGGACCAGGCAGAAAGAGAGAGAGAAAGTAGAGGTGGGTAAGGTGTTTTCCTTGTATCCTGCTGACTCTAATTCTATTCCTGGCATCATATACCAGAATTGCCAGGGGTCCCTCCTGAGCACTGTGGGATACCCATTCCCACCTCCCCCTAATTTTTTTTCCCCCAGGACCTACCCACAGTTTCTGACTGATTGGCTTAAGGAAGAAATCTAAGGAACTGAAGTCTTTATATTCTCTCACAGTGATTGTAAGGATGATTCAGTCTAGGCTTGCCCTCCCCTGAGGCAGAGATGTGCAGCAGGCGGCCTTGAGGATCTCCCAGATCCTTGGGTATAGCTGATCCTCACTCAGCTATAACACAGACCTTTATTTTTTTTTAATTTTTATCTTTTTTTGGTTTTGGGGTCACACCCAGCGATGCACAGGGGTTACTCCTGGCTCTTCACTCAGGAATTACCCCTGGCGTTGCTCAGGGGACCATATGGGATGCTGGGATTAGAACCCGGGTCGGCCGCGTGCAAGGCAAACGCCCTACCCGCTGTGCTATCGCTCCAGCCCCAATATAACACAGACCTTTAACACAGACCTCTCGTGTTAGAGATTTTACATATTTGGAAATCCAAGAACTCTGAGGCCTTTTCAAGGAACCTCTTACTATTCTGGAAAAACAAATTCCAGGTTTTTTTCTTTTTTTTTTTTCTCCAAATGAGACAAAGTAGATGACAGAAATGTGCAAAATTGCAGTTCTTCAGCATTTTCCAAAATCTTCCACTGCCATATCAGTAACACACTTTATGTTTGTTTTTGTAAATGAATACTTCTTGTCTGCATTTATGAAAGTTACAACATTTATTATTCCAGGATAATTACAAAGCTCCAAGTACTTCGAAAAGTGGCCACTTCCAATTTTTAAAAATACTACTATAATTACTTCCCTAAGAACAGAAAAACAAAATTATATAGAGAAAAAAATGCGTTAGATTTGCTGAGACAAGGTATGAATTAACTGCAATTACCAGCCATGTGAAAATGAGTGTCATTTTATCTCTCAGCTTGTTTCCACTCCTGTTAAGTATTACCTGGGTAAGGGGTTGTAAGGAATTAGTTAATGAATATTAATGACATGGTACATAGTAAGAATTCAGACATAGTAGGAGTTCAGTAACCATGCCTTCCAGATCACTAAAATGTCTACAGTATAAAACTGGACTAATTATGAACAAGTGCAAACCTAATTTATATTCTCAGATTTTTGCTGTGATTTCCCTACTTCAAATACTTCTATTGTATTTCTTCTTTTTGTTATTAAGGATATAAATGCACTTTGAATAACTACAAAATAAATCAATTCTCTCTTGGTTTCGCAGTGTTGATATTATCACTTTAATTGAGCCTCATCTCCATTGTGGCTTTTCTGAGACTATTGCTTCTCCCCACTGGGATAGAAAGAAGATTGTTTAAAACTTTCCCACGCTATGAAGCTGGAGTGGTAGTACAGAGAGTAGGATGTCTGCCTTGCACGCAGCCGACCTGGGTTCGATCGTTGGCATCACATATGATCTCCCGAGCACCACCAGGAATAATTCCTGAGTGCAGAGCCAGGAGTAAACCCTGAGCATTACCTAATGTGACCAAACCAAACAAAACAAAAAACAAAGCCTACAAAAAACAAACAAAAAAACACCTTTCCCTCACAGGAACAAAATTCTTATATTCATTTCTCCTGGGGCAAAGTTATTTTATGTAAATTAGGGTTTTATTACTTATTATAGTTTAGGTATTGCGGTTACAATAGAGTTGAAGTTTATAGTGTTGACATAGAAGTTACTGCATCTTGCCACCACTAAAGTGCCCGACTTTGCTACTGTTTTTCTTCTGTGGTAAAATCATTGTCATCCTCGTAAAACTCAGTTTCACAATGTTCACAAGATTACAGGTGCCCTTGGGTTCTTGCAACCTGGCCAAGTCTGCTGAAACCCAGATGGGGATTAGGAGACGGGCAGAATTCTATTCAAGGTGGCCAGTTCCAGAGCTCAGAGATGAGGGGCACATGTGTTTCACGTGCAAAGACTCTGTTTCAAGTCCCAGCACTGCATGGTTCCCCCAAGCACCATAAGGGATAGCCCTGGGGACCCCCATAGCACTGTTGGACCTGAGCACCACATTGCTGGAACTTTATGTGGTACCATCTAGCCTGCTTGGTGACTGTTGGGAGTGGCCCCGGGGCTCCAAAAGCTACTTGGAAAGTCGTAAAGTTAGTTAAAATGAAAAAAAAAAAAAGAGATTGAGTGTGGGACCAGAGTGGTAATAGAGGGGGTAGGGTGCTTGCCTTGAGCATGATCAAACAGGGTTTGAACCCAAGCACCCCCTGTGGTCCCCTGAGAGTTGCCAGCAGTAATTCCTGAGTGGAGAGCCAGATGTTACCCCTGAGCATCATTGGGTGTGGTCTAAAAGAATAAGATTGACTAGTTTCAAGCTAAGCTATTCCCACTAATTATTTTGGGATGACAGTGCTCCAGTGCTACATATTAAGATAAATTGCCCTCATTCTGTATCTCAAATGTGGGCAGCACGTTGTCTTCATAAGGTTGGGAAATTTTATTGCATGTGGATTGGATCCTATTTGGGTTCTAGGAACATGGAAGTTTCTCCCTTTTTAATTGAAAACAGAGAAGCCTAAAATGCATATCTCAGTTTTTTTCTGTTTATGTAACTTAGTCTTGAAGAAATTTATATTCTCTTAGCTCTATATTCCTTAGCACAAAGAAATAAAGCCACAGCACAATCAATGGCCTATAATTAGAAAAACCCCTTAAGCTATCTAGAAACAAACCCCACAAAAACAAAATGAAAGGAAAAATCATCCTACGCTCATAGAAATTAAAAACCTTCCTAGTTGAGGAAATTTCCTTTGGAATCAAGACTTCAGAGCTATTTCACTGAAAACTAAAAGTCACAAAAAATACACGTGTTTGGAAATTGTTCAGGTTGTCAGTTCTTAGTACTACATTTGGGTCTTGGATTTGTCAGATATTCCATACAACTTTCTCATTCTTCCTCAATTTCAAAGGAAAAAGCACCGTGTTTCACATGCTGCTGTCAGAGTTTCCTCCTTACAGCCAGGCTAAATGACTCTCCTCCCACCCCCTCTTTTTTTTTTCTTTTTTCACTTTTTAGGTCACACCCGGCTGTGCTCAGGGGTTGTTCTTGGCTCTGCACTCAGGAATCACTCCTGGCAGTGCTCAGGGGATCATATGGGATGCTGGGAATCGAACCCGGGTTGGCTGAGTGCAAGGCAAATGCCCTACCCACTGTACTATCTTGCTTTTAAGCTAATACATTCACAAAACAAAGCTGCCAGTTCCCTTTTGCCTTAGAATTTTGTAGTGATTTCTCAAGTTGAATTGCTGCTTGTGATTCAGTCTTCAGAGAGGATGCAGTGATACCTGAAAAAAAAATCTGTGTGTGGTGGTTTGTGGGTCACATCCAGTGGTGCTCAGGGACCACTCCCAACTGTGCTCAGGGGACCATGCAGTTGTTGGGGATTGAAGTTGAACTAGGGTCTTCTGCAGGCAAGGCAAGTGCCTTAACTTCTATATTATCTCTCTGGCCACTTCCTGGCTATTTTCTGTCTACAATGCCATTCTTGTATTTTCCATTTTCACTGTAAAAGCTGATTAGGTGTTCATTCTTCAAGAAACCTTTATCTAATTTACATCCCTCCTTTCTGTGCTTGCAACCTCAATGGCTTTGTTACTGTTGCATTGCAGAGACTTATATAAAAAATGTTTTAGTCTGGATTCTACTTGCAGGTGCTGATACATATCAGTATGGTGTATCTTTGTGGTAGTGTAACTTTGAGTGTATTTTTTGGGGAAAAATTAAGTGTGGGACTGGGAAAGCTGTAGAGAGAGGGCCAAATCTTACTGAAATTGATAGATTTGTTCGTGATTAGATGTCAAACACTCGGAGACCAGAAAGATAGACCAGCAGTTAGGGCACCTGCCCTGCACATAGTTGACTGGGTTCAATTCATAAGCACAGAGCTAGGCGTAATCCCTGATCATAGCCAGGTGTGACCCCAAAACAAAATAAAAACAGATGTCAGACACTTATTGGGAACTCTTGGGGCTATTTCAGTAATATAACAAGTTGAAGACTGAATTGAATTAATAGGTGCCCATCTGTATTTCTTGGCTGTTTAGGAAGGAGACATTGAGTATATTTTTTCAGTTGCCTCCCAACTAAAGATATGAGGTTATTCTTATTCATGTTCTGTGCTTTGGGGTTAAGCACAAGGCCTAATATAGAAGATGATGGATGGATGAATGGATACACGGATGGATGCATGGATGGGTGGATGGACAGACAGACAGACAGAATGGCTGAATCGAAACACTGTTCTGTTGACTCTATGCCTTCTGAATCCAGAGGACCTGAGGAGGCTGTGTAGGGCAGTCCCAGTAGCAATTAATCTCCCTTATTGCTTCATGCAGGATAATAGCCCTCTGGCATTCAGAGACTTGGCCCTCACCCAGGAAGAGGCACAGAAAAACAACTGGTGTCAGGTCTGTCTTGTGCGATGGCTCTGGTGGCTTTGAGCTCTGGGCCTCTCTGGAGCCCTGGGGAGAGAAGAGCCACTCTGTGGTGAGCTGCCTTCCCTGGCACAGGCTCCTTGTCCCTCAGGAAAAGGCCACTAAATCAATACATTCTTGAGTCGACAAGGCGCCACCTCAAAAGAGACGAATCATCGACAGAGGCAGCGCTTTCACAGTCCTGGAAGGGGACATCCAGCCCAAGCTGTGTTCTCCAGTACTTCTGGCCCACGGTTCTCCCAGCCCTTTTTCTGAACTTGGTGACGCTCGGGAGCGCTGTGGGCTTGGAGGCCTTGCACCCTCTCTCAGGGAGCCCACTGCCAGCCCCTCCTGCAGAGCGCGTCCTGATGGGTTGCTGGGAGAAAGCAGCCTGGTTTTATTGCCTGGGAGTTTCCTGACCCTGGGAACCTTTCCTCCCTTTTAAGAAACCCCCATTTCCTCCTGATTAACAGGAACAGGCTAGTGGCTGGAAAAGAACAAAGATTCTTTAGTGAGACAGACCAATGGTCTGGCTCTACCCTCAAAGCTCCTTGGGCAACTCAGTTACCTTTTTTTCACCCTCAATTTTCTCACCTGCAAAATGAGCGCCAGTGAAAATGAAAGGTCATCATCAAGACTTTTAAGTCGCTTGCTCAATCAATATTTGGGAGTTTCATCATGATCAGGCCAGCCTGGCAGAGCAGGGCAAAGCGGTCCTTCTTGGAACGCAGACCCTCAGGCAGACTCAAATCAAAGGTTCTGAAATCCGATCGATACAACACCCTGTTTGCACTTAATTTAAATGAATTCTAGAGAGCATCAAGGAATAAGAGTTTGCTTGTACCCAGCTGAATCATCAAGTCTTGGAAGTGAATTGAATTTCACAAGTGTTTTGTAAGTACCTACCTGTTTGTATGCAAACTTAGCCTGGAGTTTCAAAGGGAGGATGGCATCATTCTGGGGCCAGGGCCAGGACGACTGGGATCTGAGCAAGAGGGCCCAGAGGAGAGGGATGGGGACGGTTAACCCTGGGGAACCCCGCTGGGCAGCTTTTCCCTTTGAGCCCAACAGTGACACTGGCTTTCTGAAACCACAGGAGCCGTTCCCTGCACGCAAAAGGAATTCAGCAGCTCAAGTCACTGCAGGATGGCACAAGGCCCCTAGACCAGCCTTTAGACACCCCTCAGTTGGCTTTCCTTTATTTATTTTTATTTTTTATTTTTTGCTTTTTGGGTCACACCTGGCAATGCACAGTGGTTACTCTTGGCTCTGCCCTCAGGAATCACCACTAGCTGTGCTCCGAGGACCATATGGGATGCTGGGAATTGAACCCAGGTCGGCCGCGTACAAGGCAAACGCCCTACCCATTGGTACTATTGCTCCAGCCCCAGGCTTTCCTTTATTTTTCTGTGCACACTTCACTTTCCAGCTGCCACTTTCCCACCAGCACCAGCAGTTTCTCAACCAGGTGGGGATGACTCTTCTACAAATGTCAAAGGCTTCGTGATGCACAGTTTCCATGGTTTCCAACAGTCTCCCAGCTCTCCTGTTGTTAAGTGCCTCTTCAGTACTGACAGCCTTCCTGGACCTTTTGAGATGCTCTCTCCTCCTTTCTCCAGGACTCCAGCACTCTCTGGACTGGTCTGTTTCTCTGGCGGCCATAATGCCCTCCCCACCAAGTGAAGTTCTCAGAAAAGGCCAGCTCAGATATTCGAGTTCTGGAAGCAACTCCTTAGGTCCTGCAGATCATCACATTTGCTGCCCCTCCCTCTGACCCTGCAGGGATCTCCATTATTGGGCAAGAGTTTTGGTGATAACCCCCTAAAGGGCGGACTCATGCCTTGGAAGCTTTTTTGTACAGCCAGTATTCAGCTGAAGATGAACAAGCTGTTTTACCTGAAGAAGCAAGGCCCTGGCCTCGGGGGACTGGGAGGGACCGAAGCTTGGCTTCCACTGCCACCTGGCGGTGACCCAGCACTTGGCTTTGATGCAATGGAAAAAAGAAAAAGCACAACTGGGCCCAGGGCCAGTAGGCCCCAAGCCTCAGGAGGGTTGTGGTGATGCTCTGGCAGGAGTCAGGATATTATAGCAACGCTCATGATCATTATTACCGTGACAACCACTGTTTATGCAGCTATTTACAGTTTAAGTGCTTTTATTTCACACACACTGTTTTGCCAAATCACATTGCAACCTTGTGAAGTTAGCAGAGCAGCAATTATTCTTACTTTACAGATGGGTAAAGGGAGAGGAATACCAGTCAACAGCATAGACTCCTACTACAAACATAACATCTCTACCTCCAGTCTTCCCTTCATCTTAATTGTTGAGTGCTTAGTAAGTGCCAGGCAGTTCCTAATGGGATTTATACATGTCACAGAACAGAATTTTTGTCCCCAAAATTGGGTCATGGGCTAGAGCTAGAGCCATGTTTCCATGTATTTCAAGGCAGATTTTTTTTTCTATAGAAAAACAATGTAAACTGCATATGTAACTTCAGTTTTCAAGTAGCCACATTATTTTTTTTTTTTAAAATGAAAACCAAGTGAAATGAGTCAAAAAGAGAGAGACAGACATAGAAATATTGCACTCATCTGTGGAATATAAAGTAACAGATTGGGAGACTAACACCCAAGAATAGTAGAGATAAGTACTAGGAGGTTGGCTCCATGGCTTGGAAACTGGCCTCACATGCTGGAGGAAAAGGCAGCTCAGATAGAGAAGGGAATACCAGGCACAGTGTGGTTGGAGGACCCGCTGGGGATGGGAGATGCGAACTGAAAGTAGACTATAGATCAAACACGATGGCCACTCAATACCTCCATTGTGAACCACAACACTCAAAAGGAGAGAGAACAAAAGGGAATGCCCTGCCACAGAGGTGGGGTGGGGTAGGGGGGGATGAGGTGGGGGATGGGAGGGATACTGGGATCATCGGGGGTGGAGAATGGGCACTGGTGGAGGGATGGGTACTGGAGCATTGTATGACTGAAACACAAGCACGAAAGTTTGTAAGTCTGTAACTGTACCCTCACAGTGGTTCACTAATAAAAATAAGAACAAAAAATTAAATGAAAAAATGAGAGCCAGTAACATCAATTTTAATAAAATAATAATGACTCTGAAGAGATTCAGTCTAAGGGTTAAGGCACATACTTTGAATGCTGCTGACCCTAGTTTGACCCCCACAACACATAGTCTCCTGAGCATTGTTGGGTGCAATTCAGGGCACTCAGGCACCTGTGGTATGCCCAGGTAATCCCCAGCATTACAAGGTTCAAATAGCACTGTGTCTTGAGGTCTTACATGGAACTACTAGCCTGGTTGGTCAAGAACTTCTGGGAGGTTACCACTATTGGGAATATATTCCCGGGCCTCCCAAACACAGCAGAAATGCCATCTGAACATCTGTGTATATTGTAGCACTATTCACAATAGCCAGAATCTGGAAACAGCCTGAGTGTCTGAGAACAGATGACTGAGTAAACTATGATACATCTACACAATGGAATACTGTGCAAGTGCTAGGAAGAATGAAGTCATGAAGTTCTTTTTTTAATTAAAAAAATGTTATTGAATCACCGTGAGATACAGTTACAAAGCTTTCATGTATGAGATTCAGCCATATAATGATAGAACACACTTCCTCCACCAGTGCACACTTTGCACCACCAACGCCCCCAGTATCCCCCCACACCTCCATCCCTGCCTCTATGGCAGACAATTTCCCCAATACTCTCTCTCTACTTATTGTGCATTAAGTTTTGCCTAAATTTTCCCACCACCATTCAAGCCTGCCTGCTAGATAATTTATTTTCCATTACTCGTTTTGAATATCATGAGAGTTTGTACGGCCGTTTTGCGGTTGCGCGATTCTGGAATCCTACATCGTAAATGGTTGGGTTCCGGAAACATCTCTGCAAGGCCCATTTGGGGATACAATTGGAAGTCTCTGGACCAGGGCTGTTGGTGCGCTAAGATGACATCTGGCGGATGCTTTTGGGTGTGACAGCCAGGCTGAGGAGCGAGCGGAGAGCTCGGGTGGGACAGCCTGATGCCTCTGCCACCATGCAGTTTGGAGATTTTAGTCCTGGAACCCACATACCTGGACAATGCTTATGGAAGCTCTTCCATGTGGAGTAGGTGGGGAGACTGCACCTGTTCCATCTGGGGTGCCCCCTTAAAATTGACTTGGCATGGGGCCTGGGGGGATCTCTGGTGCTGTAGTGTCTTTGGGGACTTGCTGCTGTGTCAAAGTCATGAAGTTTGCCTATAATTGGGTGGACATGGAGAGTATTATTCTGAGTAAAATGAGTGAGAAGGAGAAAGACAGGTATAGAATGATTACACACATTTGTGGGATATGAAAAAAATAGTATGAGACTAATATTTTAAGGTCAGGAAAAACAGGGGCCAGGAGGAATAGTTAATGGTTGGAAGCTTGTCACAAGTATGTGTGGGGCAAAGGGCAGTTAGGATAAAGAAGGTTCTAGTATATCAATTGTAGATGTGATCACTCTTGCCAAGAACTCTTGAAAGTAGGTAAAGGGATATACATGATAAATTTCAGTATTAGTATTGCAAACCATAATGCCCAAGAAGAAAGTGTGTGTGTGTGTGTGTGTGTGTGTGTGTGTGTGTGTGTGTGTGTGTGTAAAAGAGAGAGGGAGAGCGAGAGGGGGAGAGAGAGATGGAGAGAGGGAGGGAGAGAGGGAGAGATTAAGGGAGAGAGAGAGCGAGAGGGAGGGAAAGAGAGAGAGAGAGAGAGAGGAGAGAGAGAGAGAGAGAGAGAGAAATAAAGTGCCTGTTATAGAGGCAGTCAGGGGGTGGAGGCAGGAGGGAAACTGGGGACATTGATGGTGGGAAATGTACACTGGTGATGGGACAGGTGTTAGAACATTATATGACTGAAACCCTCCATAAAAAGAATTTCTGGGAGGGACTCTGGAGTCATCTGAGTATTGTTTCCCAAAATGAGACATCTACTCAACATATAGAGAATATTTCTGTGATCTGGAAAGATAGTATAATTGAATAAGTTACTTGCCTTGCATGCTGCTAATGTGGATTTGATTCCCCATATTGCATACGTCCGCAAGCACCCCCAGGAGTTTTCCCTGAGCACAGAGCCAGGAGTAATCCCCAAGCACCAGCTCCTAACAAAATAAAAAATTAACCTAATAAATACTTTTTAAAAATGAGCTTGTTTATATTCAAATTGCTATGTTGTCACTCTTACAGCACATCTTGGTAAATCAGCCAAACTTCAATCTCTCATTAGCCACTTGTGATTGCCGTACTGGATACCAAGTTCTTTTGGTTTTTCCTTTTCAAAATTTTTTTGTTTGTTTTGAGGTTGATATCTGGTAGTGCTCAGGGTTTACTCTGGGTTCTATACTCAGGGATCATTCCTGGGAGTCTTGGGAAACCATATATCATTGGCTTGGGTCTAACCAGGGTTGGCCTCATGCAAGGCAAGCACCCTGCCTGCTGTACTATCATCCCTGGCTTCAGGCTTTTTTCTTTGAAAACAAATTTTATTTTGAGCCACACCTGGAAGTGTTCAGGATTTACTTCTGCCTCTTGTCAGAACTAACTCTTGGAGATACATGGGAGACCATATCTGGTGCTGGGAATTGAGCTTGAGTTGGCTACATGCAAGGCAAGTAAGTACCTTATACTTTGGTCCTTGAAGAATAAGTTCTAGAGAGAGGAGCTTGGTTTCTAGAAAGGCCTTGTTAATGGGAAGTCTCCAACCAGCTGTAAGTTTTTCCCACCATCAGAGTTTAGACCTGGTGGCTTTTTTCACTAGCATTGTTTTTTGCCTGAGAAATGCAATGTGGCGAGTGCTGCCAGGGCATCTTGTATTCGTAAACCTTTTGATTTTGAATTAATTTTGTGCATTCAGAAACTTTTTACACTGACCCCCACATAGGGTTGTAACCCACAGTTCAAGAAGCGAGTGTCTAGACCGGTGTTTCTCAGACTTTTTGAACTGTGACTTTCTCCTGACCTTATTTCCTTCCTGTTGCTTCCCTGTTCTGTTGGTTGGCCCTAAGTCTTGTGCTATGGCCCCACATTTATAAAATTTTTACCTGTGACCCCCTTAGAATATCTAGGGCCCTAGTTGAGAAATGAAGCTCTAGATTATTTTTTAAGAGGAGGTGGGGGGTTACAGGAAGAAAAGCAGGCATGGAAATTTAAACATCTAAGAAACTTAAATTAAGAAATTTGCAGAGGCATGAAGACCACCGTGAAGTGATAGCAGAGTGTGTAGGATATTTGCCTTGCACATAGATGACCCAGATTCAATCCCCAAAATTCCATGTGGTCCCCTGAGCACCAACCGGTAGCAATTCCTGAGTACAGAGCTAGGAATAATCCCTGAACAACACTGGGTGTGGCCCCAAAGCAAAAAATAATTAATCAAACTACAAAATTATTCATGATCTAGTTTTAGGCATATGAAGTTCCAACCCTATTCACCACTGCTTACCTCCTTCCACCAGTGTCCCCAATTTCCCTCCCAACCCCTTTGCTGCCTCTGTGGCAGGCACCTTTTCTTTTCTTTTCTTTTTTTTTTTTTAAGGCTCTGTGGTTTACAATACTGTTACTGATAGGGTATCAGGCTTATCACCTCAGTGTTTGAAAACAAAAGAGTTGTTGAGAGGGGTGATTTATTTCCTTTATCTATTGAAGAGAGGAGAATAATCCCTTTACACATTTAAGCCAGATAACTACAGTACAAAAGGTGAGTGAGGCCTGGTTAGTGCCAGAAGAAGCCAAGGAATGAGCCCAAGTAAAGTCACCCCTGATGTCAGAGCAAGGAGAGAAGGTCCCCAAATGAAGGTTGGCTGTGTAGAGCAAGAGACATATTCTCCATCAGACAATAATTTCATGTCCACAGTCGGTTGTCAAATGGCTCTGCTAGGTGGAAATATTTAGAGATCTTTGGAGGAATATATTCTATCAGGTTTTAAGGGAATAAGCTTCCTAAGGTCTAGTTATTTTTGCACCTCCTTTTTCTAGTTTTTATCTAGATCCAGGTCATATCAGTAATTACCGACAGGATGGGTCCTTGTCCAACCACGACAAATTATATTTGAAAGCAGAAAGGCGTATGAGTGTTATTATATTTATCCAGCAGTTTTATAGTTGTGTGTGTGTGTGTGAGAAAGACAGAGAGAATATCAATAATAAATGCTAGTTCTTCCAAGAGTAAAATCTTTTACAAAAGGTAAAAAGCATAATAGAGAAGGAAAAAAAATGTGTATCTTTTGGATATGCTGCTTCTATGAATCAGTTATTTTGAAGTAAATAAACAATTTGGTTTGTAACCCACACTATGTTGGGGACATCTTAGGCTGAAGATTTTCTTGAATGAATGGATGAATATCATTGTTTTCGCTTATTCACTGAGCCTAATATGTCAGTCTGTTCTCATGTTGCCAGGAAACAGAACCTGTGCTCTCTTGATGCATAGCATAGCATGGAGATCTACAGGCAAACTAATGTCAACAAGATGAAATAATGAGGACCTTAAAATATTAGAATCTAAACTAGAGGATATTTTATTGTGAAGGGGGAAAATGGGGTTGGGGGTCATACTATTTACTGGCCACAATTGACCTCACCTTTGTAATCGCACATGGTATTGCCAGAGTGAGTGAAAGGTCTGATTGAAATAGCACTGAATCTCATATCTTGACTGCTCTGAGTCCCATTTGCTTGCAAAGGAGTTTCAGATATTCTCAAGCTCATCTAGGTATTTCTGCTTACCTAGGTTCATGCTGAGTCCATGCATGCATTGTCCACTCCCTTTTATTTGCTGGGGGCCATGAGCATAGAAGTGCAAATGTCTTTCCGAAAATGAGGGGATTTTTTTGTCCCTAAAATGAATCTTTAATAAAATAAGTATTATGGTTACATTCACTCTCAACATTCCTTTTATTTTATAATTATTTTAAAAAATATTTATTTATTTTATAATTCACTTCACAATATTTGATTACAATTAATATTCAAACACCAATCCTACCACCATTACACCTTCCCACCACCAAATTCGAAATGTTTCCATCCCAAGCCCCAATTTCTGTCCCAAAACACAAGCGAAAGAATATATTTTGTATTGTTTGTTACGAAGAGCTGCTGAACATGCTTACAAAAGAGTGTTCATATAGAAAACAGTGTGAAAATTGTTCTATTTTGGCAGGAACCATTAAGACATTCTATGTGATATCACTAACATGCTATGATGTGAGCTTTGGTATATATGTCTGAAAATATTTATATAGGCATATATATATTTCCCTCTATGATTTTTTTCCTGCTGTTTGAACCCAATCAAATATGGTGTGGTAATTATGGAAAATGAGTAGGGAGAGAATATGTTCACTCATACGTGAGGCTCAGCCCAAGCATGTGGGAAGCGGCCTGGAGGGTGGCAGCGGTTGGGTTGTGGAGGTCGGCTGCTGGGGCCGGGTTCTGTGGGGCGGGAAGAGCTCTCACCTGCCCCCCTCCGGGGCGCCCCGAGTGAAAACAGCCTGGCACGGAGTCCGATGGCACGGTTATACGG
The DNA here is from genome assembly GCF_027595985.1 of Sorex araneus. Taxonomy (NCBI): domain Eukaryota; kingdom Metazoa; phylum Chordata; class Mammalia; order Eulipotyphla; family Soricidae; genus Sorex; species Sorex araneus. The sequence goes on from NC_073307.1 coordinate 115,372,212, forward strand.
GTCTCATTCTATGCTTCCTTCTGGGAGAAGCACTCAACATTCCTTTTAATTTTTCAAATTTATCCTGAAAATAAGTGGTCTTTATCCGAAGAGGTCACTGACTTTGCTAAAGGCCAAACAGACAGTGGTGGCAGAGGCAGGATTGGGAACCTCACCTGTCTTTATGCTTTTTCCGAAGAGCAAACACTGAGAACTCCTGACGATCGAATTCACATATGGAGATGAACAGTTAAAAGCAAATGTCCTAGAATCACTGCACTCATTTGTGGAATGTAAAATAACATAACAGGATGGATACTCGATCATTGTATGGCTGGAATCACCATCGCCCTCACCCTTCTAAAATCACGGTGTCCTTTCCTTAACCAGTCTCACTACTAGGATCAGTTAACTAAATTTTCCATGGAATATTTAAACTTATTTCCAGTTAATTCTCCATCTCCAAATCCCTATCGCTGGGTCTCCTACACCAGATTGGCCTCATTCGGGAATATCTTTTTTCACCTTAGAAAGGGGCACTTCCATAGGGGAGGACCTTCACTAGACCCCGATGGTCTCTTCCCTGCTGGGTCTGAAGAACCAGTTAGAAGCTTCCAGCTGTGGAAGCAGAGCTGAACCTGCAGAAATTCGCTGTAAACAGAGAGGAAATGTTACTGGGTTAAGCCCATGACAGAATATTCTAGTGCAAATTTGCAGAGTGCTATTATTTATTTCACTATTTATTTCCAAGAGCTTAATTTCAAAGAGGTCAAGTTCTGCCCTGGAGAGGAGATGGAGGGCAGCACAGATGAAAAAACTCATTAATCCTTACAGACATGCTGCCTTTCTATGGTCTAGAAAATTCAGTAACTCCCAGAATGTAAGGAGGAGAGAGTCTTTTTTTTTCCCCCCAAGTCTTCCTCTATTTTATTTTTATTAATTTTTTAAAAGTCTTTTTTAATCAAATCACCATGAACTACAGTTACAAAACTTTCATGTTTAAGTTTCAGTCATACGATGATCAAACACCCATCCCTCCACCACTGCACATTTTCCACCACCAATGTACATTGGTGTACCCCCTCCCCCATCCCACTCCTCCCCTAGCCTCTATGGCAGACAATTTTCCCCATACTCTCTACTTATGGGCATTATGGTTTGCAACACAGATAGTGAGAGGCCATCATGTTTGGTCCCTCATCTACTTTCAGCACACATCTCCCATCCCAAGCGATCGAAGCGGGGAGTCTTGATGCCTTGAAGGCTGAGTGCAGAGGGCAGGGAAGGGCACCCCGTGGTTGTCCAAGTGGGAACCAGATGAGCTCCTCTTGGAATTGTCTCAGAGCTGGGGCAGGACAGGACAATAAGAACAAGTCAGACTTTCATTGTTTTACTTTGAGGTGTCTCCCACATGCTGATACATAGAAGGACTCTTACCTATAAGCCCAAGGCATATATTCACAAACTTGGATGTCCTGTGGATGTGAATGAATGGATGCACCAGGCGGGCATGAGTTTGTCGATGTCCACATTTGCTATTCAAATGTAGTGAGTTTTATTGAAGTACCAGGAGGACTTAAGTCCCCACCACCCTGGGGTGCTGACATGAGGTCCCACTTCAATTAGCCTGACTGGGGCAATTCTTTGAGGTAGGACTTTCCCATGGAGGATGGGTGACATATTCTAATACGTGGATTCAGAATCTTTCTAGAACCTCCAAGTGTCATTAGTTTTCATCAAAATCATTTAAAATTACTTTAGAAAAAGAGGGTCTGGGATTTTTATGATTGGCAAAAGAAGCCAGAGATTTAAAAGGGTAGGAAAATACTGTGCTTGTGTTGGGAAGCCAGTAAGAACAGAAAAGGACTTGTTATATACATATATATGTATATGTATATGTATACACACACACATATATATATGTGTATATATATATATATATATATATATATCACTGTCATCCCATTCCTCATCGATTTGCTCAAGTGGACACCAGTAACATCTCCATTGTGAGACTTGTTGTTACCAGGCTCTGTCATGCAGGCGGGATACTCTCGGTAGCTTGCCGGGCTCTCTGAGAGGGATGGAGGAATCGAACCCAGGTCGGCCATGTGCAAGGCAAATGCCCTACCCGCTGTGCTATCGCTCCAGCCCATGTATATCTATATATATGTATGTATATATATATATATATATATATATAATTTTGTGTGTGTGCATGCATGTGTGCATGTTGGGGGCCATTCCTGCTGGTGATCAGTGGCTACTCCAAGTTTAGTGCTCAGGGCTACTCCAGGCAGTGCTTAGAGGACCATGTGTAATGTGGGACAGAAGTTGAAACTTCAGTGTGCAAAGCCTGCGCTCCAATCTGTTGGGTTATCTCTCGGGCCATTGTATTTTGCATCTGTGATGGAAGAATGTTGGTCAGGAGCAAATTGTTTCTAACATAGGGGAGGAAGCTGTTTGAAGAACTGTAACTGCCTCCTTCCTTGCTGATCAGATTTGACTGTGGGAACCACAACTGCATAGACTACACATGCTCAATACTGCGTGTGACCAGTGAGGTGCTGCCCAGATGAAGGAATCTTGGAGAGAGCAAGTGAAGGAAGAGGGGGAGGAGTGGGACACAGTAGCAGTCACACGGAAACTGCAGGTGAGAGTAGATGGAAGATGAGTTTTTTTTTTTAAATGACAAAATGGTAACTTACTGGGCTTTTCTTCCCTCTCGGAGAGCCCAGCAAGCTACCGAGAGTATCCCGCCCGCACAGCAGAGCCTGGCAAGCTACCCGTGGCGTATTGGATATGCCAAAAACAGTAACAACAAGTCTCACAATGGAGACGTTACTGGTGCCCGCTTGAGCAAATCGATGAACAGTGGGACGACAGTGTTACAGTGCTACGACAAAACCAAATCTATGACAGTTTCTCAGGTATTTAAAGCATGGCATTCTAAAACACAGAGTTGGCCTTGCTTTACCTGCCAGGATTGATGGGACAGAGTCAATTGTGGGCACATACGTGCATCCTGTCTCCATGGTGCTCACCTTTCCTGTCTGGTCCCTGGGAGCTCCAGAGGCTTACAGGTGCCCCCACAGAGGGATCCAGGTGGGTGGGTGCTGCTCTGTGCAGTCAACAAGCCCAGACAAGAAGTCTTTGCTAAGCTTCAAAGTCCTACTGCAGCCTCTTCCCTCTATCTGCCAAGCCTCAGAATTCTTTTCTGCTTTGCATGCTTTCCCTCACTCTGGTCTTTGGAATGCCGCACACTGTAAGACCAGTCAGCTCTGAGCTCTGTGTATTCTGGCCTTTGGATGCAAAAATCTATTCAGTCTTGTACCAGGCACAGGCCAGTTGGTTATCTCAGGCACAAATGTCTTTTCTTTCAGACACGGGGGAGGGGAAAATTGCCTTTTTATTTTTCTACAGCTGAGGAAGTGAGTCAGAATAAAGATCGTAATTTTACTGGGGAGGTAACTTTTTATTTTTCAAATGTGATATATGAATCTATTTTCTTTTCGGAGGCGGAACCTTCTTCTGAGCAGCTCATGGGGCCATGGGTCTTTCCTGGCCACCCTTGGCCCCTGCGATGCTGCTTGAGCCTTGCTGTGTGAGGGGTCACCAGGGTCACCTGCATGTCCAAGTGTGGTGCTTGTTCTTGCTGTCTGGGACCCTTGGTTTTGCAGTAGAGTTGTGTGATTAGTCATGTGTGCACCAGTACTGCAACTCTGACCCTAGTCATTACAATAACAACAGCAACATTAGGAGAGGTGGGGAGTAAACAGAAAGAAAGAAAGAAAGAAAGAAAGAAAGAAAGAAAGAAAGAAAGAAAGAAAGAAAGAAAGAAAGAGAGAGAGAGAGAGAGAAAGAAAGAAAGAAAGAAAGAAAGAAAGAAAGAAAGAAAGAAAGAAAGAAAGAAAGAAAGAAAGAAAGAAAGAAAGAAAGAGGGAGGGAGGGAGGGAAGAAAGATAGAAAAAAGAAGGAAAGAAAGGAAGGAAGGAAGGAAGGAAGGAAGGAAGGAAGGAAGGAAGGAAGGAAGGAAGGAAGGAAGGAAGGGAGGAAGGGAGGGAGGGACGAAAGAAAGAAAAAAGGAAAGAAAAAAATAGAAAGAAAACTCTAAATGTTCAAATTCTAAGTATTGGCTGTTTAGGGAGGGAAAAACCAGTGCTGTTGAGTCAAACAAACCACACAAACACACCAAACACACCAGAACGATTTTTTCTTGCTCCTGTAAGAACAGTCTCAGCTACACATTCATCAGTAACCCAAATCTCATGAATTACAAGGCAGGTGCTGGCACAGACCACTAGGGGCAGTCAGGATCTGGACCACGAGTCTCTCCTTTCCAGACACTGGACTATCTGTCCTATGGGAACCTCTCTTTCTTGAGCATACATGGTTTTGGTGGGTTGGTTTAATCTCTAAATCCAAGGCTCAGCCTATAGTCCTGGCCTGGCCAGCCGGAAACTCTCATCACTGAATGGACCACAGCAAAGTTGGGAACATGTGCAATCATGCTAGTGAAACAAGTCCTGGGCTTGTGGTTACAGGTTACAGGTTTTTGATTTTTTTGGTACAGGTGGAGATTTGGAGAGATGATACCCCAGGAAGTGTGACAAAAGTCCCATGGCCCCTATGGCAATTCTCAGCCAAATGGCTCAGTGATTCAATGCAAGGGCCCGAGGATGTAGTGCCGGAAATAACCTGGGTCACTCCAGTGGTACACATGGGGGCCTCCATGGTTGTACACGCAATGCTTGGGGGAACCATGTAATACTTGGGATCAAACCTACATGGCGGGGCGGTGAGAGAGAGAGAGAGAGAAAGTTTAAGTCTGAATCAGGAACTCCAGCTGAGCCTCAAGCCATGTCCCATTTGTGTTTTTCTTAGGTTAACAAAGATATTCTTTTCATCTGAAGCTTCAGAGCTTCAGTTTTTACCCCACCCACCTGGTAGTGCTCAGGATTTATTCATGGTGGGCTCGGGGGACTGTATATGGAGCAGGGATTGAACTCGGGTCAGCTGAGAGTAAGGCAAACATCCTACCTAAAAGCTTCAGTTTTGATGCTCTTACTAGTAAACAAAATAAGCCTGTCAAGTTTGGTAGTTCCTCAGACACACTTCTAATTTTGGCAAAAGTAAAAAAAACTTTCTTATTGATTGAGATGACTTACAATACTGTAAATCCCTTCCCCCAGTCCTCATTACGACTCCTTCTCAAATCCCCTACTCTCCACAAAACAGACAGACAGACAGACACACACACACAGACACACAGACAGACATACAGAGACACACACACAGACACACAGACACACAGACACACACACACACACACACCCTTGCCCATCTGTCAAGCCAGGGCTCCCAAGCCTTGAGTGGGCCCCTCAGTCGGGAGAGGGCCCGTCTGCGCACTTAACATTGAGGTGTAGGGAGACAGATGAGAGGACGCAGAGCTGGTGGATCCTTCCTTCTGGGAGGTATTAGGTGTGTTTTAGGGGAACAGCCCCCATTCATTCCGTTTTGCGCTAACACTCACATACTTGTGAGCTTAACAGAATGAGCTCAAATATGGTTGAGAAGTGGTTGTGGGGGGTGCGGTGGGGGGAGGGGGATGCCAGTGTCACGCTGACTGGTAAGTGAAGCTCCAAGCCTGTCAGAGATTCTGCGAGCAACCAGCCATCTACAGGGAGCTGGGAGGTAGGTTTGGGGAAGTTCTCACTTGCTGGCTGTTCAGTCACCCCAGCTGAGCATAATTTGCATTTTAGGATGGCTGCCTGCTCAGTGTTCCCGACCCTATGCATCACTTCTCTTTCGACTCAGAGGGAGAGAGTCTCTCTTACCTGTCTCCCTTCTCCAGCCCTTCCTGTTTTTGTTTACAAGCCACATTTTTGACTCTTTTGCAACAATTTTGGGGAGGTGTTTAAGTGACTTAACCCCTGTATTATTTCTTCAGTCAATTTTCCTTTCTTTCTTTTTTTGGTGTATGGCAGGAATTTTACTCAATTGGGAGCCAAATAATTGTCCTTAACCCTCTAGAGGAGTTTTTAAAAAATATTTTTAAATTAAATTTAAAAATTTAATATTTAATGTTTTTAATATTTAATTTAAAAATATTTTAAAATATTTTTTAAATTTTAAAAAATATTTAAAACTGTATTTTAAAAATATTTTAAATTTAATATTTGCTAGTTGGGTCACACCCAGCAATTCCCAGGGGCTACTCCTGGCTCTGCACTCAGGAATTATCCCTGGCAGTACTTGGGGGACCATATGGGATGCTGAGTATCGAATCTGGGTAAGCTGTGTGCAAAGCAAACGCCTTCCCCGCTGGACTATCGCTGCAGCCTCTCTACAGGAGTTTTTAATTGAGTTTATTAAATTCCTTTTGTTAATTCTCTGGTTGCAGTTTTCTATGTTTTAAACTATCTGCCTTAGCTTCATTTCCCTATGTCTTACTATTTTAAATTTGCAATTTTGCAAAAAGTATTTTTCTCCTTTCCCTCAGGAACATGTATATCTTGATATTTCAGTAACAGCTTTTTTAAAAAGAGCAGCATAACAGTCCGTGAATGTGTGGACTCAGACTCCATTGCTTTATTTTTTATTCATTTCCTCTTTTTAATACAATACCAACAATTCTTCTCATTTTGGGGTCTAATTTAACATTGAGTGACTTGAGTTTGATTCCGGAACATGACAGGCTTAAATCAGCAGCTTTTCTGGATCCCTGAATCCCCTTTTCAAACCTCAGAGATCTTGCTTGTGTTCTGCCCCTCAATATCCAGGAGGGATATTTAAGCGAAACGACAGACAGCAGACAGCAACAACACAGCATAAACAGATGCTGCATGCTGTAAAGGACGCAGGGTGCAGGCAGCTGGAAAATTGTGCTACAAAAATAAACACCCAGTTTCTGCAAATTGGGCAACTCTCATTAGCCCCGGGAAGCTCATTTTCATGGTTAAGTAGTTAAGCTACTGATTAAAGGCACAAGACCCTTTAGGCACCTGCATCTTCTTTCCCTTTCTGCTAATTTTACATTTTGGCCAGGAGATGGCGCACTTGCATGCAACTTGGCAGAGAAGGCCTTCAAGAACGAATCCACATCACCTTGCAGACGCTTCCTTCTTAAACTGAAAAATTGACTTGGATTTTCTGAGAGGGAGAAAATAATGTAATTTTAAAACCAGCGAGAGGCCGAGTTTCAAAGAACATAATCACACCACCTGTCAGGTTTTTTTTTTCATGTAGATTTTAAAATCCAATTAAACCTGTTTAGTGATAGAGATGGGCACATAACCCCAACGCTGCAGTAATACTTTGAAGTGAAAAAATAAGGCGTTTGAGGAAGAACTAGTTTGAGAGTTTACCCATTAGAATAAAAAGTTCTGGGTACACTGGTGTGTAGTAGGACTGTATTTAAGTCCTGTACACAAATGCCATATATAATGGTTATGCCACCCAGATATGCCTTTGCCTAGTTTTCGAAGACATACCAAGGGCTGGGGAAACCTAGAGGTGTTGAACCCATAAAATGTAACATTTAAACCCTGCCTTTTAGACAACTTGAACCTTTTAAGGGTTGATCCTAGAAGGTGGTGGGTTTGAGGTCTGAATCGAAAATTCAATTGTAGGTCTGAGAGAAAGATCATAAAACCAAATGCTACGAAACCCCTACCAAGGCTGGCCATGTACTTCGTGTGTGCGGTGCTGTGCACATGCATATGGTATCTCTGATCTTTACAAGAGCATCAAGAAGTGGTTACTCTTGTTATGTTTGTTTCATAGCAGAGGAAGTAGAGGCCTAAAGAGGCTAAATCACCCAGGGTTAAAGAGCAAGTGTTAACAACTAGGAAATGGTTCAGCTGGTTCCAGAAGTCACCCTCAGGACTACGATGCTAATCACCTCTAGAACTGCTCATCTCTTTTCTACTTGAAGCCTTGTGGAGGCCCCAGGAGACAGCTCAAGTGGTGAAGCAATGCCTGGCAAGCACAGGGCTGTGAGTTCAATCCCCAGCACCAGATGGCCTCTGGTTGCTCTGAAGTACCACCAGGGCTGAGGACTGAACTGTTAGGTCTACAGAACTAGGCTGAAAATTGCCTGGAGGAGCCCTCAAACTCTCCCCCAGGAAGAAGACCATCATGAAAGAAACCTAAACCAAACTGAGACTCTCCATGGCCCACAGATAAAAGCCAGATCTGGTACCTGAAACCCCAGTCTTTAATGAAATACCAGTTTGAGGCAAGAGTACCTGAGGGGTCTGGCAGTGATATCATCTAAGACCCTGTCTAAAGCAGGGCCCACCCCCCCCCCCCGTCATTGATGATTTTGAAGCACCTGCCCATTATGCACAGGCCTATGTCTATACATTATTCACAGATCTCTTTGTGAATCTAATCGTGGTGTAGTCTTAAAGCTATGTTTACCTCTAATTTGAAAGCAATCCATGACAACCCCTGATGACTCCTTCCTGCACCGAGGGAGTCCAGTGCAGCGTCCTGTTCTTCCTTTGCTGAGAATCCCTGTGCACACTCTGGAAACTGTCAGACCATCAGCTGGGGTCAGCTAGACCTGACTCCTCTGCTCTAATGCACAGATTCTCTCTTGTCGCGATCAGGAGCACTCAGATCTTGAGAGGCGTTGGGGCTGGTGTTGCCTTGCTGAACACGCAGTCCTTCCTTTCCCTGGGACAGAGAGGGACAGAGACTCCAAATGCTCTCTAACTTGGAAACAGAATCAAAGGGACGTGGGGACTGTAGGATGATCATGCCAAGTCTGGGGTGTTTCTCCTCGACACCGTGCCTGGCTGGTGGCTGCGGTGTGCTAGGGCTACTGGAACAGAACCCCACGCCTGAGACATGGACACTGCAGTATTTCACAGTTTGGGGCACTATGTGTCTCAGATCAAGGTGTTGGCGGGTTTGATTCCTCTAGGGGCATGAGAATAAATCCCCTTTATTTTTTAATTTTTAATTAAAAAATATTTTTTGATGAATCACTGTGGGGCACAGTTACAGACTTACAAACTTTCGTGCTTATGTTTCAGTCATACAATGATCGAGTACCCATTCCTTCACCAGGGCCCATTCTCCACCACCAATGATCCCGGTATCCCTCCCACCATTCCCACCCCATCCCCCCTCCACCCCGCCTCTGTGACAGGGCATTCCCTTTTGCTGTCTTTCCTTATGGGTGTTGTGGTTTGCAACAGAGGTACTGAATTGCCATCATTCAGTCTGTAGTCTACTTTCAGCACACATCTCCCATCCTGAGCGGGCCCTCCAACCACCCCATACTTCATGTTCCCTTCTCTATCTGAGCTGCCTTTTCCCCCAGCATGTGAGGCTGGCTTCCAAGCGATGGAGCAATCCTCCTGGTATTCATCTCTACTATTCTTGGGTGTAAGTCTACCATTCTGTTTCTTTATATTCCACAAATGAGTGCACTCTTTCTATGTCTGTCTCTCTCTTTCTGACTCATTTCACTTAACATGATGCTCTCCATGTAGATCCACTTATAAGCAAATTTCATGACTTCATTCTTTCTAATAGCTGCATAGTATTCCATTGTGTAGATGTACCAAAGTTTCTTTAACCAGTCATCTGTTCTTGGGCACTTGGGTTTTTTTCCAAATTCTGGCTGCTGTAAACAGTGCTGCAATGAACGTACAAGTGCAGATGTCATATTTACTATATTCTTTTTGTAACTCCGGGATATATTGCTGGGTCAAATGGGAGCTCAGTTTCTACTCTTTTGAGGATCATCCATAAATCCTCTTTATGTCTCCTCTCTAAGAGGTTGATGGTTTGATGCATATCTTTGAGGTTCTTGGCTTCACCCTGACATCTGCCGTTATATCTAAATGGCTCCTCTTGTGTGTATGCTCTTCACAAGCTATCCTCTTGACCAGGATGCTGGCCACATTGACTCAAGGGCTGACTGGCCTCATATATCTGTATGGTTCAGTATTGCCTCATTTAAATGAAGTGATCTGCAGAAACAACAATTTCCAAATCTGACTTACTGGGGCTGCAGAAACAACAATTTCCAAATCTGACTTACTGGGGCTTAGGACTTCAAGCTACATTTCCAGGGGGCACAATTGAACTCTAAATGGACAGTCTATGCTGAAGTTGACCTATGAGTCTCCCCTTTCTAAGCGTTATCTATAAATGACCATTTGTTCCTTTCTGACTTGCTTTAGGTTGGGGTTTGTGCGGCTCTTGGCGCTGCTATTTTGATCACATATTCTTTTTTTCTTTTTTCTTTTTGGGTCACACCGGTGACGCACAGGGGTTACTCCTGGCTCATGCACTCAGGAATTACTCCTGGCCATGCTCAGGGGACCATATGGGATGCTGGGATTGGAACCCGGGTCGGCTGCGTGCAAGGCAAACTCCTTACCCGCTGTGCTATTGCTTCAGCCCCCAGATATTCTTTGCTGATTGGTGAGAATGTTGCACATTCTCACTGGATGCCATTATCCACTCTGCCCCCTCCCTGCCCCCACCCAACACCTAACAGTCAAACCATGTCTATAGACATTGCCAAATGTTCCCTGAGGGTCAAATTTGCCCCCTAGAGAATCATTTATATCTGGTCACACGTTGCGGTGAGTTACTGCTGCACCTCAGGGCCCGCCTCATTCAGCTCCTGGGAACAGAACTCTTTGCTTTGCTTCACGGTAGGTCTAGTTTCAGTTTCCGGTCCCACCAGGCGGCCTTAGCTCTCAGTTCATATTCTCAGGGTTAGACAGTCCCCCCACCCCGGGAGTTCCTAAGGCTTTATGGCTCTTGGTTTTGTGTGGGTCCCTTGCACTAAAGCAAGACTGGGACCACCCTGAGGAAACTGGGTGCCTGGCACCCCAATACATTTGGCTAAATGAAGGCATTCCTGGAGGAGATCTCTCTTCTTCCCCCTTCCCTTTGTCACCAGCACAGCTTTTTAAAAAATAACAGCTCGACTGAGCTATAGTTCACGCACCATGCAATTCACCCATTTAACATGTATAATTTGATGATTTTTAGTATATACACAGACTTGTGCAATCATTATCATGATTAATTTTAGACCAATTTCATCAGCTTCATCCCCCAGATGTTATACTATCACTTTTCCAAACCCCCAACCCCCAACAGTCTCCAACTCTAAGGCAACTGATACTCTACTTTCTATGTGGACTGATTTTTCTATCCCTCAAATGAAAATAAAATCATACATTCTGAGTTAAGTGGCTTCTGCTGTTTAGTGTAACATTCTCAAGTGTCATCCATCCTGTAGCAGGATCAGTATTTCATTTATTTTTATTGCCAAATAATATTCCATTTTATGCATAGCATACATTCATTTATCCAGTAGTTGAGAGACATTTGGGTTATTTCCACTTTTTGACTTTATGGATATAAACTTATAAATATGGATGTTCATATGCTCTGAACATCCATGTAGGTTTTGTGTACCAGAAAACTGGGTCAGATGTTTAACCTTTTGAGAAACTGCCAAACTGTTTTCCAAAGCTGCTGTTCTATTCTACATTTTCATGGGCACAGGATGAGGGTTCTAATTTCTCTACATACTGACACTTGTTTTCTCTTTACTAGTATCTCAGTGGGTGTGAAGTGGTATCTTATGGTTCAAATTTATACTTTTTTGATGACTTTTAATGGTGTGACCATTTTATCAGTTTTTTTTAGCCACTTGTGTATCTTTGTAGAAATGTCATTAAGTTACTTACTTTGCTCATTTTAATTGTTATTTATCTTTTTATTATTTGATATATCTATTTCTTTTTTACATTTGAGAGACACAACTGGCTCTGCACAGAGATGACTCCTGGTGGAGCTTAGAGAATAAGTGGTGATGGGGGTTGAACCCAGGTTGGCAGTTTGCAAGCTGTGTGCATTACACTCTGCACTATATTTCTGATCACGGCAGAATCTCTGTGTGTTCTTTCAATGTTCTGGATGTGAATTCCATACATCAAATGTATAAAAATCCTTTCCTCATTCTATGTACTATCTTTTCACTTTCTTCACTGTGTCTTTTGATGTACAAAATAGTAAATGTGATCAATTCAAGTTGTTATATTTTGTTATTTATGTTTTTGGTGTCACCTGTATATTTTATATCGTATACTACCAGTGCCTTTAGCAGGCAGTACTGAAATTGTTGCTTTGACTTTTCCAGGACTCAAGGGTGAGAAGCGTAGAGAATGATCATGCATAACTAAATTCATATAAGCAGTAGTTATTCATGGTTTTTCTCATTATAGCCAAGCAGTTGAGGACAGGGGGATACAGGCTCTCCAGTCTGTCATCTGAGTGAACTCCTCTCACGGACACTATCACTGTGACCTTAAACAAATCTTAAACCATTCACCATGAGGAGACTTCATGGTCCTCATCTGTAAAATGGGAGCAATAGTAACCAATCAGTATTTTTTTGAGGATTAGCTTGGAAAAGCTTGGAAGGTAGTTGACACAGTCTCTGACACTTTATAACATGGTATGCAGCCATTGTAACCTTAGTTCTTGGAAGAGCAGAGATGGGGAAATGCTTGTTGAATCAATGACTCATGAATTCTCATGAAGGAGAACAACCAAAGCTCTATGTTTAGCTGTAAAGTGACTCCAGTCCTTGTGCTCAGAAAGCATGAACAGAAATACCTATTCTCTTAGAGAGGGGATCCTAAACTTCTTCACTTGCTGGGGTGGGGTTGCCCTTGGTGTAAGTTCTATCACAGAGTTTTCTCTAACTGCATCGCATATTTCTCCATCTTGGCAGGTCTGCTTACATCACTCCCTTCCCGGGACCTGAGGACAGCATCTTCTGCTGCTCTTGCTTAATTGTCTCCTAAAAATCCAAAGAAAGTGGATAATTGCTCCAGGAGGAAATACTGTGAGACTTTGGTTCTTACAGCTGGTTTTAAAGTAGCATCAGCATTTCTTACAAAATCTCCTAACTCAGGCTTTGCACATTCTTGGTCATTATTTCAGGAGGTTTGCTAAGAAATATGGAAAGTTACTTTCTTTCCCATAGTCAGAAGCTTCTTACCCTAAGCATACGTTATCTTCTTGCTTTATTTTAGTCTCTCTTGGGGGGTGGGGGTGGGGTTAAGCTTCAGTTTACTAGACATTGAGTTATGTCCATTTCTAAAGTTTTATTACTTGTTTATAATATTAAAGAGTTTCAGGATGTAGCTTTGATAGCTCGGTATGTGTTTAGAACTCACTATATCCATCACCCAAATTCCAGGGCCAAGAAGACCTTGCAACTCATTCCTCCATCCTCCCCCCTCTTCCTTCAATAACTGCCTTAATTTTAAATTAATTTCCAAGTGGAGGCAGATTCTGATGGATGTTACCAATGAGTAAAAGGCAAGGCATTTGAAACTCCAAAAAGAGCTAAGGGGGATGCACAACTAAGAACAAATATAAATAACTTCAGTTTATCCCCTCAAATACAGAAAAATATCAAGAAAATATCATTTGATCCAATGATTTCACTTCTGGGTATATAGCCCAAAGTTGTAAAACCAGGAACTGAACAGATATTTATATACCAGTGCTCACAACTCACAATTGCCAGAAAAAGGAAGCAATCCGGCGTCCTTAACTGGAGAGTTAGGAGTAGGACTCTTTAAATTGAAGAATGTGGTCTGTGCGCATCATGAAATACCATTGAAGGGAAGGACATCTGATTACAAGCTTCAGTCTGGATGAGCCTTGACACTGTGCTAAGTGAAATGAGTTAGTCACAGAGGATAAGGACTGCATGATTCCACAGACATGACTGTACTTGGCACAGTCAAATTCATGGGATACAGAAGTAGAACAGTACTGCCGGAGGCTGAAAGGTGGGGGGAATTTGGTAGCGTGTAATGGGCACAATCTTTATTTGACATAAGGAGGGGATGCATGGTAGTTCTGGGGCTGCAGTTTATTTATTTATTTATTTATTTATTTTTTATGGAGAGGGGTTTGGTGGAGTAGGTGGAGAAATAAGAACCTAGGTCTAGTGGACTACAATGTCAGAACTCAAAAGGGGAGACCTGTGCTATGCTCCAGTACTGTTGGGTGTATCAACCTCCACTGTAACCTGATACATGACTCTTAGGCAATGCGGCAGAGGAGAGAGAGAGCTGAGACTGACAATGAGGACACTTGCCTGCATGCAGCCTGTGGCCACGAGAGCCCACCTTCCTGTGGCACGTACATGGTCTTGATGTAGGCAGGTATAACAGGGAAAGGCCCTCTACAATGAAACCTAGGTCAACGAAATTTCTGGAAAGGAAAGTTCTAAGGCTGACCCAACTTGTGGAAACAGAAAGCAAGACCTAAGACCTTCAGCAGCAGACCCTAAGGAGATTGGACCCTCCCCATGAGGGAAATCCCTTGAATACCCTTGGACACTCCCTTAATCCCTTAACTTTACTGATTCAGCCCCGAGAAGATCCAGGAGGACCGAAGGTTAAGAAAAGGAGTTTCAAAGCCCACACCCAATTCTACTCACTTAGCAATAGACTCTTATCTAGAAGCTCCACGTGGAGGCAGGTTGAAAAAACTGTATAAAAGCCCACCATTTACCAAAGGGAGCGTGACACATATACTGCCCAAGATTGTGCTGCTTGCACCCACCTGGCCACACACATGTGGTGCCCGAGCACACGTGTTGCCCACATCTCCCCTCTTGAGACGTGTACTTTCATGCTTTCATATCTGATACTGGGATGATGTGTGTAGGGGCTCTCTGCCCTTGGAGATGCCCACGTTCTTCCTTGAGCGGTGTGTTACTCTCTTTCTCTCTTTTCCTCTCTCTCTCTCTCTCTCTCTCTCTCTCTCTCTCTCTCTCACACACACACACACACACACACACACACACACACACACACGCCCTCTCCCTCTACACCTTCAAAAACCATCCAAATAAAACCTGTTTTACTTCGCTGCTTGTCTACTCCTGAAATTCTTTTCTGTGAGGCGAGACAAGAACCCTGAAAACCCTGGGTAAGGCCTGGAACTGGCCTCTCCTTTCCTGCAAAGAGCAAATCCTCACTCCAACCTGAGTCCATGGCTCCCCCGGGAGATTGGGTGGTGGGGATTGACTCTCATGCCTGCAAGACCAAGCGGACTTCAGGAGTGGTGGGGCTGGTGGGGCTCAGGCCTGTGCTGAGCAGGGGCTCATCGCAGACTTTACCAGTCCTTGTCTTCCCAGTGGCACCTGGGTGGCAGAGGTGGATTAGGAGAAGGTGACCATCTTTCTCTCCTGATTCATGTGAGCCACCCATGGGTCCACCTACATCAGTGTGTGCACTGCAGTTTTAGATTTGGAAACAAAGTACGGGACACACACCAGCGTTTTGTCTCTAGTTCCATTTGTATGCCCCATCTTTGCATCAGGATTCAGCTCAGGCTCCCCTGGTATGAGGAAGCTCTATGGAACTGACCCAAGCTATATTCAGCCTCTACTCACCTCTTCAACTCACTCACAGCCTAAGAAAGAAACTGGTGGCCTTTCCCCTTAGGATAAATTCCTTTCTAGAAGACTGCCGGGCTCTTCCCGGGCCTCAGTAGATAGTACTCTCTAAGTCTAGTTGTATTTAGTTCCTAGGGCAAGTATCATTTAGCTTTGAGCAGAGCTCCTCCTCCCATATTTGTCTTTATGTCCAGCTATGCCCTTTGAGAAATAGGTTCATTTCTCACATTGAATACATTTTCCATCAGCTTTACTGTGAATGCAATTAAATGCTTTACCTTAGGTCCCTGCATTCTCAGCAGGGACATAGGACCTTAGAGGGGTAAAAATGGTCTTTGGTTATGTGCTTTATAAATAAAGCACAGATCTACATGTAGGCAGGCACATAGTATATCTGTGGTGATAAAATTTTATGGGAGGATGTTAGGAATAAAATACCTAATAAATACTTGGGGGGGACAGTAATGAAAAAATGTAAAGACTCTTAAGATCATAAGATAAAGAATTTATATACATTACAAATATACTTTCTACGTGATTATCCTTCTGTCTATGCTTACTACTATTATAAGATTGTGCAGCAGAATGTATTTGGACATCTATGTTGTTTTTGGAAACAGAAATTTCCCAAATAATTCTTTTAAAACTGGTTAGCATCATTGAATTTGAGAACTGTTTCCTAGATTGAAGAACTGAACAGATGAAAAGGATATTGAAATATCACAAAGAGAAGTAGCTTCTATAAGTAACTATTTCCCCTAAAAATTGGGAAATGGAGGAAAGATGTTGGGATCATGAGAATTTACAAGCTGGGACCTTACCTTGAAATTCTGGCGGAATTTCTCAGGATTCCACCCTCTCAGGAGAAGGCACTGCTCAGTGGGTCTCTTGCTTATAGCATGTGACCTGTAGAAGAGTCTTTTCTGAGCTGGGATTCCAGTCTCTCTGGAGGAGGTGCCAGGGACTGGAGTTATATAGTTCAAAGCATGTACAAGGAGAAGGGTTCTAAGAGTAGAAAACCAGAACCCCTGCTTTGGAATCATTATTGGAATCAAGAGCTGCTGCAGAGTAAAGAAATATTGCTGAGCCAATACTGATGAGAACAGGAAGCAAACAAAAGGAAAAAGGGTTCTGCTTTCCCTCATTCTGGTGGCCCCTGCTGGCATCCCTGATAGAGAAAACATAACCATGAGTGAGCTGACAAAGGAGAATGTTTTCCAGAGAGGCTCAGAAGAAGGACAACTGGAGTTGAAAAACAGAGGCTTCCTCACCATCATGAAGCTGGCTCTGTAAGTATTCTCAAATATGAGATCTCCTTTGGTGCTTATGGCACCCTGGGTGATGGAGGAATCCTTGACTGTTTTAGGGATGAGACTCAGAGACGGTAGCGAATAATAGTGGTTCTGAGCATGAGAACCTGCATCATCTCACTTTGTACGCATGGCTTATCTGGCTGCATCTGTTGAAGGTAAGCTTTTTTTTTTTTGAGATGACAGGTAGGGCATGATGAGGGAAAATAAAGAGGGAAGAAAGGAGAGAGTCAAGTGAGATGGCATAAGACTATGCCATAGGTACATGCAGATTACTGGCAAGTGGATCTGGGGTGGGGTCTGACTTGTTTCTTTACTAATAAATTTGGGAGGCCAGAATGACAGTACAGTACAGTGGGCAAGGTGCTTGCTTTGCATATGCTGATCCGGGTTCAATTCCCAGTACCTCATATGGTCCCCAGAACCTGCCAGAAATGACTCGAGAGCAGAGTCAGGAAGAAGCCTTGAGCACTGTTAGATGTGACCCCTTCAATTCTCCCCCCTCAAAATAATTATGAGAATGCTGATACTACCAGTTCCATGAACCTCACTTTGAATAACAAGGCTTCTACCAATAACATCTTCCCCCTCCTGCCAAACCCCAGCACGGTCATTGTGCCATTGACTCACCACTGGAACCACAGTGTCAAACTCAGTTATAACAGGAACCCCCAAGAGCTCATCCTTCCTTCTCTCCCCTTTCTCTGAAATTTTTCGTAGTTAAATCACCATATTAATTGATCACCTGGCAGGTCATTAAGGAAAACATGATTTCTGCCCCCACGTGACTCCATTCAATTAATGAAGCTGTCATTAGAGTCTATGAACGTGTCAAGAAAATGAGTTTCAGGTGTTGGATTATTTTGGCTCTGGAATCATTTCTATGTTTTTAATGAGTAATATTTATAACAGCATCACCTTTCTGCCCTATGAGGGGCTTACAGTTCAGCTTCTCTAAATAGTCTAACATCTTGGGGGTCAGCAGGATATTTACAGGAAGCAATTAACAACAGCTCATTGTTGTCTCTTTCCATTATCATGAGATCTGCTCATTGGGATTGTTTTCAGAGTAAAAGCATTTCTATGGGGACGAGGACACCACTGTAGCTTAGGAAAAGCGCTGACAACTTGGTAAAGGGACCCTGAGTGTTAAGTAGGGATCTCCCACTGCTGTTTGCTCAGAAAATGGGAAGCTGCAAGGAAGATTCATTTCTCCTTGTTCACACAGAACATTTATTTTATCAGCTCTGGTTAAAAGAAACATTTTATTCTAAGAAGTAAATGGGGCAAATTCATATTTTAAAATAATAACTGACGCAATGTTCTCCTGCGGTTTCACCCTCTGCCTTTTAATTCCTAATTTATCTCAAACGAGACCTCAGCATTCTTGACTCTCTGCTGGGTAGTTGTAGTAGAAGTGCAAAGAAAATGAAAATAATATTTGCTTTTTAAAAATTTGTTTTAAGTCTGACTTTAACGATAAGTTTGGAAAAATACTTAGAGAGAAGGTTTGTTTCCCATCACGCAGGGGAGCTAAAGGGGCCCATGTGCTTCCAGGATGCGCTTGGGAAGGATCGTTGCTCAGGGGTTGTATGAGAAAAGGCTTTGCTTTGTACCCCAGGGAGGAAGCAATAGAACCCAAGATAATGATCCCGCTTGGCATTCAGAGGGTTCCATCCTAGGAGTCATTTCTGGAGATTGCTGATAGATCTTTTAAAATAAGACTTCTCATTGTCTGTGTTTCCTGTGCCACTAGTTGGTTGTTTTTATTGTTGAATAACATGTGGTCGGATGAACCTGCACCCTCTATATTTATCCATTTACTTGTTGAAATTTGGGGTTATGTCTAGTTTGGCTTGTTTTTGTGGGGGTGCTCCCAAGTGGTGCTTAGGTGCTGGGGACCACTCCAGGTGATTCGTACCCAATTAGGTTCAGTGTGAGGGCCTGTGCACACAGCACTGCTTAGGCACTTTGGTGTTGGGGATTACCTTAGCCAACCTGGGGGTGCTCAAGGGACCTACCGGGCTATATATACCCTATTGGTGCTTGAGGATTCATGTAGCATGGAGGCTTCAACTGATGTTGGCCCTATGCAAGGTTCCTTACTATTTTTCATTTCATTTTGGGGGTGGGGGCAAAAAAAGGGGCACACCTAGATGTGCTAAGGCTTTTTCCTGTATGAACGGGGCTCAGAGGACCCTATGCCATGCTGGGGATCAAGCCTGGGGCAACTGAGTGCAAGACAAAGGGCTTATTTGCTGTACTATGTTCCTGGTCCATTATTGTTAATTTCTATTTAGTTTTGTAGTCTGTTATGACCTGAGCCCATACTCTATATAATTCCAAATTATTCTTTTTGCTTCTTGATATTATTTTGAGTATTTTTTATAATATATTTTGAACATAAACATTTGTGCAAAAGTAGAGTTAGATAAAATATGCTAACTTAATCTGGTTGGTATAAAAGCAAATGTGCAAATATTGATATTAAAAGAGGAGGTCACTGCCCATTATCTTCAAGGAACTTAACATGTTTATCTTCTCTCTGATTATAATAATACAAAATGGATTTTACCTTAAATTTTATTTATTTTATTACTTTTTTTGGTTGATGTTGTTCTTAGGCAACACCCAGAAATGTTCAGGGAATACCCTGGCCTGTGTTCAGGAAACCACAAAAACTGCTGGAGTTTGGGGTCTTCAAAACTCAATCTGGGTCTCCTACATGCAGCACTTGTGCTCCAATCCTTGGACTTATCTCCAATTTCCTAATTTTGCTCATCTCTTAGGAAGGGAAATATATACTGAAGAAACACCACAATCTTCTCCTGAAGTTGTATTTTACTCAGGGTATTATTCCAAATGGAAATTCTGAAAACCTACACATACCAGATTGGTCAGCATTTGGTATGAATTTCCACAACCATTAGTACTCTGTGTTGCAGCTTCTTGTGGAAGAATGCATGGTTATTCCGAGAAGGTCACTACTAGGACTCTGCAGGAAAAGGGGTCCTGAGGGGGACCCACATTTCAGATTCCCAGTGGGATTTTATACACAAACCACTTTATTCAACCTGAGTTCTTCCACTGCAGCTTCTTGGTCTGGGAAGTAGCTGGGTGCTTCAGGGTTCTGTTTGTGAACCTCTTCTCATACCACATAATCTCCCTGCAGAAATTATTCACAGTCATTGTCAATTAATATATGCTGCAATGGAATTTCCATCCTTATCTGAGACATCTTTCTTTAGTGCCAGATTCTAATGTTTAGCTCTTGCATCTGGACATCCCAACTGAGTTGACAGGCTTAAATGTTAACATTCAAAACCGAATGCATCATCTAGGGCATTTCTTACACTCCTCAGCATTTCTTCACATATTACTGCCAAATATTCCACTTTGCTTTGTTTCTGCCTCTAATTTTGGCTCTTCATCCATCTGTCATTCACATACTTTCAGTGATTGCGGGCGGCAATGCTCCCAAGTCTACAGAAAGAGGCCCAGGCTTGGCCAACGGTCCTGCCATGATCACCAGATGCTTGCGGGACGGTCTCCACTTCATGATCTTGTCATGTGACTTTGGCATTTTCCCTGCAAAATAAAAAGCATTTCTTACACTGGAGAAATATATTTTCCACCCTGATTTGCTTCTGGAAAAAAGTAAGGTAGAAGAAATTCGCTGCTAGTTTCAAACAGAGGCACAAGAGATCTTGAATATGTCCAGTTGCCTTGTGAGGGTTTAGCCTTCCCAACAGAACCTGAAGTAAACCTGTTGGTTCACAAGAAGAATGAGAGACATTGGGAATAGAGCCTTGCCCAGTCCAGCAAAAGCCCAGGGTATAATACATAACACGTAAACTCCAATTTTTTTGTGGTCAAAATTAATAATTGCTGTCTTAAGCTTCCTAGAGTTTTGAATACTACAAGAGATAACTGATTAAATTATCCAGACAACTGATCTAGAAAGAAGCATTCCAGTGGACTTCCTTGCTCTATTGGGCTGAATCTCTGCTTGGCTTTTATCTCTTCCCTTCCTTTTAGCAGTGTCATTACCTTCTTTCCTACCCTGGAAACAATGACAATGAACAATAATTAGGGCCATCAATTTGATGAATATCCTCAGGGAGTTGTCTCAACACATTCCCTACTAAAAAGAGCTCAGGCATAGAGTTCACAGAATTGGAGGAGGAGCAGCAAAGTCGAAGTGATGGGAGAACCCGACCAATCTCAATTTTCTGCAATGATAGCTAAGGGCGATGTGGAGTACAGTATGCAGTTCAAAACCTCTGCTGGTCTTTCATTCAAATACTAACCAGGCCTTTGCCATTCCTTCAAGTTTTGTTGGAGCATGTAATATGAAATAAATTTGTTATGTGCCATCCAAGGGGGCAGGGTGAGGTGGGGCTGTGTATGAGGGAAACTGGGGACATCCTTGGAGTGAAGGTAGTTTTGTGGTGGGATTGGTGTTGAAACATTGTATGCCTGAAACAACTCCATTATGAATAGCTTTGTAAATCACATTGTCTTAATAATTTTTTTAAAGAAAGAAAGAAGAAAAGGAATGAAGAAAGAAATGAAGAAATATAGCAAGGGAGCAATAACTGGCCAAAGACAACAGAATTAGAGAACCAATCTATAGAGCATAGATGGGGGTGGCTGGGAGTGGTCCTTGGGATGCTGATGGTGGGTATGGCGTTGTGAGAATGATGTATGCATGACAGGATATTTAACAGTATTGTGAAATCAGGGTACCTCAATAAAAATAAAATAATAAACAACAAACTCCCCAAACCTGGTACACATCATCTTGAGATTGGCCCACAATACCTCTGCTTTGGGACTTGACTAGCTTCAGGATGTTATTTTCTTCCTATATTAAATCTTGCTTGCTTTAATCTGCCAGGATAAGACTTCTGGAACTGGCTCTGTTAAAAATTTAGTCATTCTTTTGTGGTTTTCCAAGTTTTGTGGGGAGAAAAGATGACAGCAGTACCTTTACTTTTCCATGTTTACGCTGTTGAATATGTTTGTGTAAAAGTGTGAGTACACAGTATGCAAGTATTTGTGTGTTTCTGCACACACAGATGTGTTTTAGTCTCATTGTCTCCAGAAACATCCATGTATAGATACAGATATATGTTTACATATGTGCCAATTATATGTAGCCCACTAATATTTTTCATCCTATGTTTATTAGTAATGACATGTAATGATCTGCACGCTGACAAACACGCCACACACCTTGTGCATGGATGTGTACTCACGCACAGAAAGTACTGACCAGATCGACACAGTTGATGCAAGGAGCCCAGCCCTGCACCTGCCTGCATCTCTGGGCAGCAACTGTTGGTTCGCTCTTCTCCGTTTGGCACCGTTGCCACCCTCTTGCCACGATGAACCATTGAGCCTGGCAAGCTACCTGGGGCATATTCAATATGCTAAGAAAGTAACAAAAATGGGGGCCTCATTCCCCTGACCCTGGAAGAGCCCCCAATATGGTGGCATTTAGAAGGACGAGCAAGGAGAGGATGCTAAAATCTCAGGGCCAAACTAGGCTGCCAAAACAAAGAAGGACTAAAATGACTGTCTGCACTTTTAATGCATGTACGCTGGCATCAGAAGCATCCATCGAGGACCTCATGGTGTAAGCACAGAAGATCAAGTACGATGTCATTGGATTGACCGAGTCGAGCAGGCATCGATCACATCACACCGTTTTCAACACTGGAGAAGAATTGTTCCTTGGAACGTGCTACAGTAGAGATGTCGATGGTGTAGGTGTCCTTGTCAACATGAACTTGACCATGAGCATTGATTCGTTCAAATGCCTAACAACTCAAATTGGATACTTACATTTGTTTGAATAGATGTGGCTCATTGCTGGCAGTTTCTATCTTCATTGTCTACACACCAACATCCAACTATGACAAAGAAGAAATTGAGAAGTTCTACATGGAGCTGGAGTTCTATGAAGAAGACCATACCTTCTACAAGGTCATTGTCAGTGATTTTAATGCCAAGATAGGACTAAGAAGGTCGCTCGAAGAACTCCACATTGGGACCCATGGCCTAGAATGGAACGAACAGGGTGAGAGACTGTCTGGGTTCATCATGTTGATCAAGACCATCCATGGTAACTCACAGTTCCAGAAGGC
This sequence comes from Sorex araneus, assembly GCF_027595985.1. Lineage (NCBI taxonomy): Eukaryota > Metazoa > Chordata > Mammalia > Eulipotyphla > Soricidae > Sorex > Sorex araneus. The sequence continues at coordinate 115,395,125 of NC_073307.1, forward strand.
CAAACCTAAATGTTGAACACGGGAGTCTCCTGGAGGACAGTTCCACAATTAAATTGACCACATCATATTCAATCGACAGTTTTGCCAGTTTTGCCTGACCGATGTCGCTGTTTTCACAAAATTCCAAATGGGATCAGACCACCATCTCCTTCGTGTGAAATTCTACTTCACGGAGCGAGGTGAAAGGGCTGCAGAGTTTAAGAAGAGAACTCCCAGAATGACCACCAACAGGAGCTCTTTGGCACTATTGCGGCAGTATAGGAAGATGCCATCATTGTATTTATCTGGTTCTGTTCTTCTGGAACCCTACCGGAGCCAGATAACTACCTCACTGGCAGATCTTCACTACCTCCACTACCCAGTCAATGCCACACTCCTGGCCACTTTCCGGACCGAGTGGCCGCTTTGCGACACAGCAAAAGAGACTTAATACCCATTTTCCATAATTTACGCACCATATTTGATGGGGTTCAAATATGGCGTGAACCATGGGAACACTTGTAAGGGCAATTGGAGGCCACCCTTAAAACCTCCATCCCTTTCGGAGAACCCGGCAAGCTACCAAGAGTACCCTGCCCACACGGCAGAGCCTGGCAAGCTACCCGTGGCATATTCCATATGCCAAAAACAGTAACAACAATGGGCCTCATTTGCCTGACACCAAAAGAGCTCCCAATATGGCAGTGTTAAGAAAGATGAACAAGGAGAGGTTGATAAAATCTCAGGGATGAACTAGACTGCCCAAATGAAAAAAGACTAAAATGACTATACATTCAACGCACGTACGCTGTCATTGGAAGCATCCATCAAGGACCTGATGGTTCAAGCGCAGAAGATCAAATATGACATCATTGGTCTGACTGAAATGAGAAGGCATTTATCACATCACACCATTTTCGACACTGGAGAAGAAATGTTCCTTGGAACATGTAACAATAGCGGCATCAGTGGCGTCAATGTCCTTGTCAATACGAACTTGGCCATGAGCATTAATTCATTCAAATGCCTAACAACCTGAATCAGACAATCACGCTTGAATAGATATGGGTCACTGCTGGCAGTTTCTATCTTCTTCGTCTACGCACCAACATCCAACTACAATGAAGAAGAAATTGAGAAGTTCTACATGGAGCTGGAGAAGTTCTATAAAGAAGACCACACCTTCTACAAGATCATTCTTTATTTAATTATAAATCACTTGATTTATAGTTTTTCATTATTTAGTCATATACAACACCTTCATTTAAACTCTTGTTTCAGGTCCTACAAAGTTAAGAATGAATCAGCTCACCTCTTTGATAGTTGGAAGAGGTGCATAAACAAAAGCAGCCTAATAAACATCACTTCACTTGTATCACTTGTCATCCTGTTGCTCATCGATTTGCTTGAGCAGGCACCAGTAATGTTTCCATTTGTCCTTGTGGCGTGCTAATGGTGTCTGCTTGTTCCAGGAACATGAAGAGCCTCAGACTGTTCATTCAGGGTCTTGACGAAGAAGTCTGACCATCTCGTAAGGTGGGTGGCCAGGTGGTCTTTAAACTTCCCGTGGAATCCGGTCAGTAACAGCTTTAGTCCAGCAGTCATCTCCAAATCGCATTACATGTCCGGTCCATCTGATTTTTGACACCTTGGCAAACAACACAGTGTCCCTGATAGATAGTGTCCATCAATAGAGGTCGGAACTCCGGACTCCTTCTCTCACATGAGTGAAATGTGATATTCCAAGCATAGCTCTTTCGATTCCTCTTTGGGAGACCCAAATAGCGTTCTTATCCTATTTTCATAGGGCCCAGGTCTCTGAGGCATATGTTAGGGCAGGAAGAATGGTGGAGTTGAAAAGATGTGCCTGGAGCCAGATGTTCTTCATTCTCTTAACAACTTCTTTGATGTTCTTGAAGACATTCCATGCCCCTCTCTTCCTCCTGTGCAGCTCAGGTACCAGGTTGTTCGTCATATTGAGTTTTCGACCTAGGTACACATAACTTCTACATTCGAGGACATTCGTTCCATTGAGAGCAAATGGAATGTCAGGAACTAGTTTGTTTCTCATGAACATTGTCTTTGTGAGATTCAGCTGCAGTCTGAACTTTCCACACTCATGGTCGAAGTTGGCCAGCATTTGTACTGCTTGGCTACTGTTTGGTGTTATTAGAACAATGTCATTAACAAAGCGGAGGTGGTGTAGTTACCGATCATCTATCTTCACTCCTATTGCTTCCCATTCCAGTTGTCACATGATGTTCTCGACGGTGGCACTGAAGAGTATCGGTGAAATGGTATCACCCTGCCGATGTGATAAAAAAGAATCACTCTCTTTATGTCGATGATCACTTCCTTGTAGAACGGTGAGATCCTGTTGGTGAATCCATAATACAGCTCACGAGGATCCTGATGTAGTGAGTTTGAACTCCCTGTTTGGCTAGGGCTTCGAAGACCGCTTCAGTCTCAACAGAATCAAAGGCCTTCTTTAAATCAATGAACGTTAGACAGAGTGGCATCTTGAATTCTTTTGAAACCTCAATGAGCTTGGTCACTATATGGTCAATTGTGCTGAATCCTTTTTGGAACTTGGCTTGCTCACATGCTGTCCTTAGTCTAGTGTTCTGCCAATCCTATTCAGGATGACTCGATACTGGTGCTTGCTCCAGCAAATTGAAGATCAACGGGATCACAAGTGACACAAGTGAAAATTAAATAAGCAGAATATTTCCTCACCTTCTCTGACAATTGTATCTTGATAAAAATCTGGGAAATTCTCGTACCCAAAGATCTAGAGAGTGGTGTGGGAAAGTTAGTTCATGACCCATGACCTGTTCCCTTTTCCATCAACTGGTGCACACACTTGCTCATGAATTCCTTTCCTTTATACTCTTGCAAAAACATTGGCTAGATTATACATGGATTATAATAACACTTGATAATGTCTTGGCTGTACTTTAGGTCAGGGATATATTTTCTAACATCGAAGTTCACTCTTAGAAGAAAGGACAGGCATATACAGATAGGACAAATGTCCTCAGGACATTTGAACGTGGAATCCAGTGTTCTAGATATCCAGACCTAGAAGCAGCAGAAACAAGATTCCAAGAAGATAAAAAGTATAGCCAAAAAAAGGAATATGTGTACACACACACAACACACACACACACACACACTTTGATACCAATATAAAAATGCTAACCTATAACTCTACTAGTACTTCACTAAGGGTTAAATCCTTCTTTATAATGCACATTTTAAAATATACTAACTGCAAATATTTTCTTTAGAATTTTTGCCTAGATATTCATAAGTAAGATTGACTTTTGGATGCTATTTATTAGATGTTGGTATTAAGCTTATCTAGAATTATTAAATGATTTGAAAGGCAAGTGCTCTATCCCCCCATACTATCTCTCTACCCCCATACTATCTCTCTGACTCTATTAAATGATTTGAGAAAGTTTCCACTTATATATTCTGGAACAGTTTGAGTGATTTAAATAAGATTACATGTTCCTTGATCATTGATTAGTTATATATTCCCTGTAAGGCAAGCAGTGTATATGTTCTTTTTCAGCTTTGCTTTTTAAAGCGGTGAATCTAAGAAAAAATCTTGCTGATGTATTGTGAAGTTGTTAATGTATTCAAATAGTGTGCTTTACTTTGAATCAATTTGGGTAATATTGATTATGCTAGAAAAATCATTAATTTAATCTAGGTATGGAAATTTATTGACAGCTTTTCCCACAATATCTTGTAATTATTCTTTTCTATTTTCCCTAGCTATGACTTGATCCTTTTCTTCCCATTCTGGATGTATGTGTTTGTCTTACATTTTTTTCTTAGTCAATTTGGCAGGAATATTGGGCTTATCTATCATTTCTGCTGGCATTTCATTTTGTGATTCATCGTTTTCTGTTTTGTCTTTTCTAGTTACTTTATTTTTCTTTCAGTTCCAATCTTTAAAATGGAATGTTTAGCTAACTATATTCAAATATCCAAATGCAAATACCAAGGAAAGACCAGGTGCAGGACTGCAAATAGTAAGTGAAGCCGAGAGTCAGAGGAGGAAGCACCCTGAGAAAGAGGAGGGAGGTTGAGAAACACATGAGGAACTTAGGGTACTAGGATAAGCAGGATGGAATGTCTGAGGCTTGGTTGTCAGGGTGACATGGTATAAAACATTGCCATCAGGATACCCTGTCTCCGCAGGCACTGCATCCAACACCTATCTCCAGTTTGGCCATGAGTGCATCACAAAGAGCCTGCCAACCAACAGCATCCAGGCCCATGATGTCTGTTACATTTCTGATGCAAGACTCTTCATTTCATAGTTCAGTATAATAAAAAGAAAAATAATAGGAGAAAACCATACGGTCACCAACCTTTACCAAGGAAAGATATAAATACTCATACACAAATATTTAGAGCATTGCATTTATGTCAGATATAGGCTATTTTAGCATCCAAAAGTAATTAGGTCAGAATCACAGGAGAGCAGTCTTATTCAATTTGTGATATGGTCTGCTGAATTCCAGTTCTAGCATCATAAAACAAAGGAAGGATGGGTTTGAAGCTAAATAACAATAACTTAATAATCAGTTCACTTGCTAGGCTTGGGGGAAACTTAATAAACCTCCTCACCATATTTGTAGATAGGAGCTTGAAAACATAGCCCAAGGATTGTAACTCAACTTCAAAACATGTTGTTTCACTGCTTTCTTTTACACTCTTTATTGTTATTGTGATGATAAGGGTAGCACACACTTGGTTGTGGTGGTCAAACACTTGGTGGTATGCTCACACACTTTCAGTAGTATAATGTTGCTTGCACACACTTATTGTGGTGTGCCTCAAATACACACTTTTTTTAAGCACTGCTAAGAATGAACCCTGAGTACCACCGGTGTGGGCCCAAAACAAATGTATAAATAAAATCTATTATGACTTTCCATTTAAATCTTGGCTCAAACTTGAGGAGGAAACTACGTTCATTGGCTCACAGAACGCACATTTTCTTGTGGCACCGTGGTGGTGGTGGGTGTCTGTGTGTCATAATGGAAGTGCTGCCAATATCACACTTGATGTGTGATGCAGTAACCAAACTCTTGGCCTCATGCTGCAAGGCTGGTGCTCTAGCACTGAGTCATATCTATAGGCCCCTATTATCAGCTTTGCTTGATCCCAACTAAGTTGAACTCTGGTGTGAAGCATGACAGCAGCACATATCAATTCTCCTAAGGGGAGAATATGAGCATGTATATCACAAATTATTTCCATAAGGACTTTCATAAAGTCAACATTCTGGGACTGAATAAAAATTGGCCAGAAATACAAGAAAACAAAACAATAAGATAAAACATCAGAGATAGAGCCAATAGGACTACATATCCTGAATGATCAGATTCAGGTCTAAAGATAATAAAGATTACAGTATGCAAGGGGAAATGTATACTGTCAGGCATTTTAGCAGAGAACCGAAAGCTATTGAAAAAGTAACCACATGATTACCATAGACACTAATACTAAAAATAAGGGCTCTATGTGGAGTTAAATGGCAAAAGAGAGAATTAAAAATTAGAAGAAAACGAAAATATTCAGAATGAAATAGAGGCAGAGCAGAAAAACAGAGTAGGAGATTAAAGAAAAAGGGGGACAGGAATACACACACATATTTGTATTACTAATGTCTTAGTATATAATTGAGGTAGGAATAAAGGGAATGGAGAGAGAATGGGGAAAAAAACAATGTTCAATATTTAAAGAGATGGTAGTTGAGAACTCTGAAAAATCAATGAACAATATGATTCTAGTGGGATTGGGTTTTTTTTTGTTTGTTTGTTTGTCTAGTTTGTTTGCTTTTTGTGGTGCCAAGAACTGAACTCTGGACCCTGAATCCAGAATTTCGGAATTTCCTGAAGATGTCTTTCAGGATAAATTAGAAGGATTCCACATCTAAGCATATCTTAGTAAAGATGCCGAAGACATAGTAAAGACAAGTAAATAGTCTTAAAATTAGCAACAGAACAAAGACATTGCCTCATTACCTTCAAAGTCACAGAAACAATGACCTTATCAACAGGAAGAATGGAAGTCATTAGTTAATGGAATAATCTCAAAATTATTAAGAAAAAGTAATAGAAACTTTGGGTTTTATATTCATTAACAACATTCTTTAATGTTTTCACTCATATATAAATAACTAAAGCAAAAATAAATTACATTTGGCAAAATCCAGCAAAAGAGATTTTTCAACTTGGTGAAAGCATAGGTATTTTCCACGGGAGATAGGGGTAGGAGGAATGAGTAGAAGGGTCATTTCTGGTGGAACTTTGCTAGTGAGGTCAGTGAATCTTATGAATATAGAGAAATATTAAGCTATACCCCTGAAGCCCTAAATATTATAAACTAGTGATAAATCAATAGTATGTGTAAACATTCTTTGGGAATAATTATGAAACAGACTTTTAAAAACTATTATAAATAGAAAAAATTTCATAACAAGTAGACCTGAAGTAAAGGAATTATTAAAAAACAAAAGGAAATGATGACTAGTTGATATAATGGGAAGGGATAAAGAACAATAAAAGGAGTCAATACAAATAATATTAACTGTATATAGCTACTGAAATATTTGTTATTTAGCACAGATTAAATTACTAAATTATATAACAAAGAACATGTACTTTTTTTTTTTGTCACACCTGGTGATGCACAGGGGTTACTTCTGGCTCTGCACTCAGGAATCACTCCTGGCAGTACTCAGGGGACCATATGAAATGCTGGGAATCGAACCCGGGTTGGCTGAGTGCCAGGCAAATGCCCTACCCACTGTGCTATTGTTCCAGCCCCACGAAGAACATGTAAATCAGAAGGAAGTAGAGTATTACTGTAAGAATTTTACACTGCCCAATAAGTTAAAATACCAATTAATATCAGATTTGCTAAATTCATAAACCACACTGTAATTCTTTAGGGTAACCACTGAAAGGATTATAAAATATTATTTGACTTCCTTGCTAACTAGAAAGAAAAACTGAACACTTAAAAATATCTCAAGGAGCTGAGAAAATAGTACAGAAGCTTTAGAGGTTGTCTTCAAGTGCCAGGTTCAGTCTTTGGTACCACAGGGTCTCCAGAGCATGGCTGGGTGTGTCTCAGGGGGTCCTCCCTCCCCAAACTGGGTGGTCCTTGTGTCCCTGACATCAAAGGGCCTAAGCAGCTAGGAAACCTGAGATCCTAGCACGGAACCTCTGGCCTGGTTAGACAAGTATTTCTGGGAGTGGATTCAAAGTCCTCTGAGTGCCACTTGGGAGGACCCTTCCACGAACTTTTCATGAAAAAAATAGGAAGAAAGAAAAAGAAGGATAGAATAGGTAGACAAAAGAGAAAATACATAATAAAATGATAAGTTAAATCTGTTTGAATACCAGTAATTAAAATAAGTGAGCTAAATATGACAATTAAAATGAAAAGACTACTAGATGATAAAAACTAAGTTTATGCCTTACATGAGCTGTGCATGTAGCATAAGGATACAAAAAAGAGAAAGGAAAGAATTGGTGTTTCATAGACAGAGATTAGACTTTCAAAATACCTTTCCATCTGTTTTGGAACAATGAATCCATACTACTGCCCAACAAAAGGATGGGCCTATCATGCTTTCAGATGTGTGATAATAGCATTGTAGCACTGTACTGTCTTCCCATTGTTCATTGATTTGTTCAAGCGGGCACCAGTAATGTCTCTGTTGTGAGACTTGTTACTGTTTTTGGCATATCGAATACACCATGGGTAGCTTGCCAGGTTCTGCCATATGGGCGGGATACTCCCGGTAGCTTGCCAGGCTCTTCGAGAGGGATGGTGGAATCGAACCCAGTTGGTCACATGCAAGGGAAACACCCTATCTGCTGTACTATCGATCCAGTCCATGTGATAATATACATTGAAAATATACATAAGGATGTTATTTATCATAACCCCAAGCTGGAATATCTCATATTATAAAAAAATTACATTGATATAGTCCTATAGTAAAATATAATATATAAACTAAAATCAATAAATTATAGTTATTTGATACAATATATCTATCAGAACCACAAAGAAGCAAGACAAAATGAATACACACCATAAGAATCCACTCACTAAAAGTTAAAAAAAAGAGAAAAGGTAAGGCCAGAGATGTGATAGAGCACATGGCCCAGATCATTCTAAACCCCACAACATGACTTCTGAGCATGACCAATGTGGTTCTCACATCAGTAGTGACAAGAGCCAAAGTCAAAAGTTATAAAAGTTATGTTTAACTGTTTGGGGGATATAGCATCAAACTAAAGCACTGCAGCATTGTCGCACTGTCATCCTGTTGTTCATCGATTTGCTTGAGCAGGCATCAGTAACGTCTCCATTGTGAGACTTGTCACTGCTTTTGGCATATCGAATACGCCACAGGTAGCTTGCCAGGCTCTGCCGTGTGGGCGGGATACTCTTGGTAGCTTGCTGGGCTCTCCAGGAATCGAACCCGGATTGGCCATGTGCAAGGCAAACAAATGCCCTACCCGCTGTGCTAGTAGTTTGATCCAGTAGTTTGATCCAGTCCTGATCAAACTAAAGAAATAAATAAACTAAAGGAACGATTACCATAATGGTGAGGATAGCGTAGAGCACCTGTGATAACTTGAGTTTGGATCCTGGCACCACAGGGCACCCTCTTGCATTTCCCCCTTCATCCTTTTCACCTCCCACTCTCCCATCTCACATTGTCAGGCCAGAGCACAGCTGGCCTGAATACCAAATCTTCAGGCCTGTATTACTGGGCTGAGCAACTGGAAGTGGCCCAAGGTCCTGAATATTTCTGGGTGTGGCCTCTGGTAAAATAAAAACAAAACCAAAAAATGTCAGGATAGTACTTATCTTTGAAGATAGGGAATGGTTGCAATTGGGAAGGGACATAACGATTGCACTGGGATTACATTTATAATCAAATGAAGCAAAGCAAAGCAAATATAATTTATTATACTAGAAAAAAGCATATGAATTTCAGTTCTGTTTACTAATTTGGACAGACTTGGTCCTGCTTGTAATATCTCCTGAACACAACTTTGAAACTATTAATTTATTTGCTGATGTGTTTTTGAGAGTCCACAATGAGGTGGACTCAAAGCATATTATTCCACTGAGTTGCATATTATGGAGTTTAGAAAATATAGACAATTTTAATTTGAATTGCTAACAATCTCAAATTTCTACACAGTGAAAAATCTCTTCCCTCACACCCACTCTTTTTTTTTTTTTTTTTTTTGCTTTTTGAGTCGCACCTGGCGATGCTCAGGGGTTACTCCTGGTTCTGCACTCCGGACTTACTCTTGGAGTTGCTCAGGGGACCATATGGGATGCTGGGAATCAAACCTGGGTCTGTTGCGTGCAAGGCAAATGCCCTACCCACTGTGCTATCGGTCCAGCCCCACACACCCACGCTCTTGAGGTATGATTAAAACTTGAGAACTTGTGTGTTAAAATGACAGGCTACACATATTCAAAAAATTTCATGATCATCAAAGATCAGGATGAGAAAGATTGTTTAAAATCAGTGGCAGTCTGAGTTAGGAAGTTGATACCCATGTTTTCTATATGTTTAAGTTAGATAAAGTGTCTATGTTTATTTCTTTAAAGTATTATAGGCGACTTACATGACGTGGGGAAGTGAGGAAGAAAGAGGTAGTAACCTGGAGAGGGGAGTCTACTGCTCTCTCTACCCACCTCAGCCATTGGGGAGATGTCTGGAGCATCAGGCCTGAGAAAGCCTGTCATGAGCATCTACACCCCCTGGACTCTTGTGTCCCACCAGCTTTACAGGGCAATTGTCAGACTGACCCAAAATCTCAGACATCTACAGAGCCTGGGATTTAATTCGCATTTCCCATTTTTTTTCTTTTTTTGGTTGTTTACTTATTTATATCTTATTTATATCTGGGACTGGAGCAATAGCACAGCGGGTAGGGTGTTTGCTTTGCATGCGCCCAACCCAGGTTTGATTCCTCCGTCCCTCTTGGAGAGCCTGGCAAGCTACTGAGAACATCCCGCCTGTACAGCAGAGCCTGCCAAGCTACCCGTGGTGTATTCAATATGCCAAAAACAGTAACAACAAGTCTAACAATGGACACGTTACTGGTGCCCGCTTGAGCAAATCGATGAACAATGGACAACAGTGCTACCTGTTTATATTGAATCATAGTGTGATATAGTTTGCACAGTTACAAAGTTGTTCATGGTCCATCACCCAGTTTCTTAGGGGGCAGTGGAATTCACTCTGGAGCAAGAAATTATTTATTGCAAGAAAAGGAAAATCAGTCCTAATTTTTGCCCAGTTTCTTTATAGGTCTATATAACCTTCCCTCATGGAAGAGAATTTTGGGAGGCAATGAATAGTGAAATAAAACAGTATTTTTCTCTATGTGAAAGCTTTTTTTGTTTTGTTTGCTGGTGGTGCTCAGGGCTTACTCCTGGCTCAGGGATCTCTCCTGAATGGGATCTGGGCACCATATGTGATATCAGAAACCAAACCCATTTTGGCCATGCAAGGCAAGTCTCCTGCTGTTCTATTGTTTCAGCCATACTGGTTCACCTTCATGTTTTCATTAGTCTTTTATTCCTCTGAGCTTCTCCTCATTGGAGGGGGTCCAACATTCTTCAGGCCATTGCAGTCTAATTCATCTCCGTTCCTCTATCTGCAAAGTGGTACCTACTGGCTTTTATGCTGTTTTTGGCAGGGGGGGCCACTTTAGGTCTAGTGACAGAGTAACTTCTCTGAATCCCCTAAGAAAATTATGGCTGGAGGAACCAGTCAGGATGGGAGACGCACGCCAAAAGTAGATAATGGACCAAGCATGATGACTTCTCAGTATCTGTGTTGCAAGCTGTAATGCCCCAAAGTAGAGAGAGAGTCTGGGGAATATTGTCTGCCATAGAGGCAGGGGGAGGGTGGGAAAGGGGGGTATACCCCGGATATTGGTGGTGGGGAATGTGCACTGGTGGAGGGATGGGTGTTTGATTATTGTGAGATTGTAACCCAAACATGAAAGCTTTTAACGATCTCACAGTGAGTCAATAAAATTAAAACAAACAAACAAACAAACAAAAAACTTCTCTGAATCCTGACTTGGTTTTGTTATTTCTCAAGAACTTAAACTCGTTGCCAGCCTCCCCCACACCTCCCTTGGGAGGCTATCCAAAGCTCCAGTCCCACTGCCCTCCCTTCTTTAGGATTGCAGATGTTGCCAAATCTCAATAATGACAGTTATTGATAAGCACACAGACTAAAAAGAAACCTAACAATAAACAATGTTTATTGTTGTTTTAACTTTTATTTAAATTTTTTTTTCTTTTTGGGTCACACCCAGCGATGCTCAGGGGTTACTCCTGGCTTTGCACTCAGGAATTACTCCTGGCAGTGCTTGGGGGACCATATGGGATGCCGGGGATCGAACCCGGGTTGGCCTCGTGCAAGGCAAACGCCCTACCCGCTGTGCTATAGCTCCGGCCCCTATTTAAATTTTTTATGTCTAATTTGACATTCATTGGTACCTTATTTAATTGTGTTCCTGGGCCAAAAGTACATTTCTGGGAATCTGGCTTGCCATTCATAAACAACTCCATATTCAGGTAACGATGGACTAGTGGACATGTCTTGGTTGCCTTCTTTCTCCCTCCCCTTCCTCCCCACAAGCTCTGAGCTTCAGCAGAGTTTTGTCATGTTCCCTCCCCTCACTGATGTATACTTTGTGCTTCACACAGTGGGAGGCACGTAGTCAAGCCAAATACATAACGATTTGCTGATTAAGGAAAAGAAAGAGAAAGTACTTGACAAAGCACACACCTCACTGGAATGAATAGCAGTGTTCCAGAAAAGTCCATTTAACTTGTTCCAGGAAGGTTCATTTAACTTGTCCTTAAACAAAAGCTTCTGACTTTCGGACTTTCATTCAATCAACTGATTTTAGTTGAATTCATATATTTATCTTAGGGATATGTAGTAGTACTTTTGCTGATCAGAGCAAGAGGAAAATAAATAAAAGTGGTAGAAAGTATTGAAGAATTTTATATTTTATTACATCTTTTTAGTGGTGGCACACCCAGTGGTGCTCAGGGGCACTCCTGGCAGTGCTCTGATCCAGTGCCAACATATAAGGCAGGCACCTTATCCCTGGTACTATCTCTTTGGCCTCTTGAAGACTACTTCTTTAATTTGTTTTAGGGCTAATATCTAACGGTGCTCAGGGCTTACTCCTGACACTACACGTGGGGATCACTCCTGGCAGGGTTCCGGGAACCACATATAGGGTTCCAGGGGGCTCAAATCCAGGTCAGCTTCTTGCAAAGCAAGTGCCCTACTTGCTGTCCCTTGAGGACAATTGTAAGTACTGATCAAAGCAGGTAACACTAGTGTAAAAATGAAGGAGGTGAGAGAGTGAGAGGTGGAGTAATAGGAAATAAGGAGGTTTAAAGAGGTGAGAGAACTGTGGGTATATATCTGACAAAATCACATTTAAGCACGAGAATGGCATGTGCCATGGCCTTGGAGCAGAAAACCCTCATAAAATTCAAGGACAAACCAAAAGTCTTTAACAGGAACAAAGTAAAAAGAGTTGCACAAGTGCAAGAGGATGGGTTGGAGAGGCAACAGGTCCAGATTGTATGGAACCTTAATAAACCCCCTCCTCCCACCACCTATTAACAGTGAGATAAGAATCTATTAAATGATATTGAGCAAAGGATTGACATAATCTGACTTGTTTTTTTATCAGGTTCACTTTGATGACTTTATTAGAAAGATATCAAGGATCAAGAGCAGAAATAAGTAGCCAGAGCTAGTCTAGGGAAAATCTTAACCACCAGTTATGTCCAATTGTAAGCAGAGGATTTTTTTTTCCCCATCAAAGTCAAATCAAAAGAGTAGTTCTCATTCAACAGAAAAAAACATAGTAGTTCTCTCTGATCAGAAATGTGTTTTATGATAGAGTAGAATGCTTAAGTTATATAATGGCATTTTCTTCTTTTTTTTTTATGAAAATGCACACTTAATAAAGCATGACTGCTGTTGTTACTGGTTTGGAAAGCTGTTTGTAATGCTTAAATAAAATGAGTAGGAAAATATAGACCATTGTTTTTAATGTTTTTTTTTTTTTTATTGAATCACCAAGTGGAGGGTTACAAAGTTCTCAGGATTATGTCAGTTATACAATATTCAAACACCCTTCCCTTCACCAGTGCCCATCTTCCATCACCAACCCCCCCAGTATATCTGCCGCCCCCTCCCACCTCCCTAGTCCCTACCCTTGTACGTGATAAGTTTCACTTCATTTACGCTTATCTCGATTACATTCCATGTTTCAACATACAACTCACTACCGTTGCTGGGGTTTCCCCCCAAAAAGAAAAAGACAGTCCTATTGCCAATGAGGCATTTGATAGTTCTCCATTGCTAAGAATATAGAGATATTAAGTCCTGCTGTTTGTTACATAACTTTTCTTTTTCCCCCTTGCCCCGCGCCACCGAGTTCACGCCTGTTTAGTAATCGCCACGCTGTCTGACAAAGGGAAAAAAACCGAAGAGGATGGTTATTTCCCGTCATCAGCCGGCGTGGGGCTCTGGCTTAGTTGATAGTCTAGTAGAGTGTCTGGAAGCAGTTTCTGGAACCAAAGCTCTTGCGCTGATATCGGCTCCGGCTCGAGATACCACCAGCGTCCCGCTGGTCCATGTACCTAATTTTTCCCCTTATTTCCCATTCCCACGCCACCAGGTCTGTTTGCTTAATGGACATCACACTATGTTTGACACCACACCACATTTCTTCCCGAGAAAGAAGGATATTTCTTCTCAGCCGGCGTGGGGATATAGCTTAGTTCAGTCTAGAGAGATGGCTACCATTTTGATTGCCTTCAATATTTCAACAAAATACTTACTATTCTTGTTAGGATCACCCACAAAAGTCCGACCCATTAAGAAGGAACCATTACATATTGCTGATACTAAGATGACATTAGGTCAGTAACCGGCCGCGCGGTTTTGGGTTTCTGTCTAAAGTCCAGGGAAAAAGTTGAAGGAGAGAGAGAGAGATTTCCGCACGGGGGGCCTGGCGGAAACTCTCAAGTCACATACTGCAGGTTGCTGGTGGGCTGCTGGTGTCCCAAGCAGCTCCTTCCTCTTCGTCAGTCATTCTGGGGGTGCGGGCGCGGAGAAATGGGAAAGCCCACGTGGCTGCACTCTCTTTAAGTGTCCGATGTGGGCGGAGACCGGTACTTCTCCGCCCTCGATCCCCCGCCAGCCGCGCCGCGCGTTTGGGTGCGTCTCTCCATTTTGTGCTCAGAAGTGGGGTAGATGTGCAGGTTGCTGGTGGGCTGCTGGTGTCCCAAGCAGCTCCTTCCTCTTCGTCAGTCATTCTGGGGGTGCGGGCGCGGAGAAATGGGGGGTGTTTTTAATGTTTTTGAGGCTATCACTTGTCATCTTTAAACATATTGTTAAGGAAATGAATGAAAGTGCACATAGAAATCAATAGAATATGAAGCAAAACTATAAAGATAAACAAAACAGTCAATAGAAATTATTATTACACAAGTTAAAAATATTTTGAAGGAAATGTAATACATTTTTCAGATTCTGCTGAAAGTGGTCATTCATTAAGAGAAATAAATTTTCAAATAGAAATTACAAGTTTGATAGCTCTGAAAATTTGAAAATCAATTTAATGAAGGAAGGTGATTTGATTAAATGGACACCTTGCTAATTTGAAAAAAAAAAAAGACAACCGCCACCCAAACACCACTGATATTAATGATGATAACATAAAACTAAAAACTATGCCAACATAGAAAGATAAAAGCAAAAAATTGGTTTACAAGTAATGTCATTTCAAAAAGTGTTTAGAATCAGTGACCGAAAGGAGAGCTTGAAATCAATTTTCTACTGCACATGTGGAATTCTGCTTTGGCCCTAAAGATGGAGATATGAACCGGAGAGAACGATCCTACAAACACGGTTTTCAAGGTTGGCATAAAGAAAGCCTTTGGAGACTGTCTTAGCAGCCTCCGTAGTCCTGCCACACCCTCAACCTGACCCAGACATGGGCACTTAAATGATTGTTGACTGCATGAATGCATGAATAAATGAATTTCCTTGGCTGATGGGATTACTTACCATCTGCAGTGAAACATCTGCATTAGAATGGCTGCTTGGGTAGATACCTGCCAGCTGTTCACACAATTAAAAGAAAAGCATGAGGATCTGCCCAGGAACAAATTTCAACCCCAGAAAGAAGAAAATTCTTACAAACGCTTAAGTTGCAGTTTCTTAGTTCTAATCATTTAAAGATCTAGACTGCATAGGACACAAGCAGATGATTCAGGGGGAAAAAAAAGAAAGAAAAAGGAGAGAAAAGAGGAGGCAAAGAAATGATTACAGAGTGTGAAGGAAGAAGGATGAAGAAAGGAGAAAATGAATTTCCAACAACACTTTAAAGTATGAATCAGACTCAGAGGGGAGCAAGTATAGTGGATATCTCCTGTAAGTCCTACAGCCCAGGGGTCTGACATTTTTTTCCTCTCACCACCTTGGGCCACCCACCACCCACCTTTGTCTGGGTTGCTCCTTGCACTGGCAGCCAAGAGCCCCACTGTGGGCTGGGGAGACTCCAGCAGCCATTGGAGTGTCCTGGCTTTGAGCTCTACGTTTGCCCCCAGGTGCACAGCCCTGCAGCAGCTTCTCGAAAAATCCTTATCTGCTGCCTGTTAAGAAATCCCTCTAGGCCACACTTGATAATAAAGTAACAGATTAAGGGCACCTTAAAGCGTTTCTTAGTCTAATTCCCTACCTGATGCAGAGGCCCTTCAGAAAATGGCATTGCACTTGAAAGTGACACCTCATTTACCACCCCAGAGGCAGCCCGTTCCATTTTGGTCCTTTTCAATGAATAGAATGTTCAGGCTCGTTGAACTAAAATTCCCAGAGCTTCTTTAGCAGCTTTCCTGCCAAGATTCTGTAATCAGTTTAATAAGATCAGTGGCCACCAGTTACATGCCATATGAAGTCTCTCTGGGGACCAGATTCAGTGTCTCTTATGGAATCAGCTAATTCAACCCACTGCTATCTTATGAATCAATTCTTGTTCTGTGTACATTATTTATAAATGCTCATCTATTGCATTATTTATTCTATCTTTTTTCCAGTCCAACAGACATAGGATAAATAACAGAATGCCTTACTATGTGTCAAGCACAGAAGTTAGAGTTCGATTGGTAAATGAGTCAGATAAGGTCCCACTTTCCAGAACTAGAAGACAGAGAAAGAAAACAGGCGGTGATTTGGCAGTAAAATGGACTGTTCTGTAAGATAAGTAGTTTGAACTCATAGGCTGGACCTGATCTTATTTCAATTCTTATATCAGATATCAAGTTTATGTTTTTTAAAGGTTTATGATAGATTCCTTATACTTGTGCATAGGTCCAACATTTCATGATCATTACAGATAATCTGCAAGAATAAGGCATATACATAAGGCACAACCAGTGTTAAGCAGTCAGGGCACACAAACGGCTGGCAAGGTCAGAAGGGCAAGGTTTCGGGCCTGGACCTTCAGTGAAGATAGATACAATCAGGAGAAAGACATTTTCTTAGGACTCTGTTACGTACTTCAAGACAAAAGTGATTACTAAATATATTTCCCAGATGTCAAGTCACATGAGTTAAAAGCCTCATTTCACTGATCGCATTCCTAGCCTCAGGCCATCTTCATAATTTTTACATTTCCTTTAACTTAATGAAATCTGCTCTGATTAAAAAAACAACATCTCAATAATTATGTTCCAACTTATGGCTGAGGGAAGAGGTAGGGTCTAATTATAGAGATCTCCTGTGGGGAAGAATATGGGCTGGGCGCTAATCCTAGCTCCTCACCCTCTTGTTGCTTGATCTCCAGCAAATTCTGGAGCTGTTATAGTGAAACTGGACAGCACCTGAGTGGATCCCTGGAGAAAACCATGTGCAGAATTGCACCCAGATCCCAGATGTTTATGATATTAAAGTTTCTTTTCTGCACAGTTTAAGTAGATAGTTTCAGTCTCTCCGATGTACAGACCTCTTTGTGTCCTATGTAATGTGTCACATATTTCTTCGCCTGCTGTTTTCCCTTTCCTATGGATGATATCACAAATTCTGTCCCCTGCATTCCTTGATTTAGTGTACAGATTCTGGGTCGAGGTCTGTGGCTGGATCCTGTGACTCGTGCCCCTTGCGGGTGCTGCTTACTTTTGTGATTATGATTTTTCCTTGTTCTTTGGCCACGTGCAAATGGTGTGAACCGCTGCCTTTTCCTTCTGTCCCTACTGGGCACAGGTGAGTCATTAAAGAGGAAGTACATGACTGGGCCCCTCTTTTCAGGATCCTTTATTTTTGCCCGTTAGCAATTTACACCATCTATCTGACTTCATACACCTTTAGTAGGGAGATTTAAAAGAACCAGGTATATTTAACTCAATCACCTGGTGCTCCTCTTCTCTCCCTCCTTCCACCCCCGTCTCCAGTAACAGAACACTTCACAAACATGGACAAAAACATGAGAGCCATAAATGTTTACTGATCATTTGCTCTGCAATTTCAGAACTTCTTGATTATTTTAGGTGCTTGGAATATAGCAAGAGGCCAGGGAAATAGTACAGGGTAGAGGTACTTCTCAGAGCAAGTGGACCCAATAAAAAATAAGAAGTAAAACCTGTGTCTTTTCTATGCTTGTCTCAAAAGTCACACATCATAACTCTTGCTGCAGTTGATTATTGAAAAGCAAGCCACTAAGTCCAGCTAATATTCAATGGGAGACAAACTACATTTCACTTTTTAAGAATTTATTTTTAAAGATGCTGGGACAAGATTGGTAGTATGGTACTGTCTCTGGTAAGGTACTATCTCTTACTATTTAGAGATAGGAAGTAGGTAAGGTGCTTGCCTTGCATATAACTTAATCCCTGATCAAACTCCCAGCACCACACATGGTCCTTCAAGTACTACAGGGAATGATTCCTGAGTGCAGGGTAAGAAATAATCCCTGAGTACTTCCAGGTGGTTTCTTGCCCCCGGCGTCCAATATTTGTACCTTCCAATGTCCAGAGTACTGGGGGTCACTCCTGGTCATACTTGGCCAGGTATACTTGACCATACATTCAGGTATCTCCAGGGCTATACCTAGTGGTGTTTGGGTTAATGCAGTTTTGGGGATTGAACTCGGTGCTTCAGCCCTTTGACCTATCTCTTTGACCCTGTAGGCTCTACTGTTCGAGATGATTAAAGAATTGTAGATATATCTTGAGATGACACATGTCACGAGAGATTGATATAGTTATACCTTAATTTTTCTTACCAGTGAGCTGGAAATTTTCCTCTATTTATAATGTCAATTTAAGTTGATTTTTAGAATTTACTTTCACCAAGTAAATTGATGTGGCTCACTGCTGGCAGTTTTTATGTTCATTGTCTACACACCAACATCCAACTAAGATGAAGAAATTGAGAAGTTCTACATGGAGCTGGAGAAGTTCTATAAAGAAGACCACACCTTCTACAAGATCATTATTTATTTAATTATAAATCACTTGATTTATAGTTTTTCATTATTTAGTCATATACAACACTTTCACTTAAACTCTCGTTTCAGGTCCTACAAAGTTAAGAATGAATCGGCTCACCTCTTTTATAGTTGGAAGAGGTGCATAAACAAAAGCAGCTTAATAAACATCACTTCACTTATATCACTTGTCATTCCATTGCTCATTGATTTGCTTGAGTGGGCAGCAGTAATGTCTCCATTCATCCCTGTGGCGTGCTAATGTAGCCCAATGGCATCTGCTCATTCCAGGAACACGAAGAGCCTCAAACTGTTCATTCAGGGTCTTGACGAAGAAGTCTGACCACCTCATAGGTGGACAGCCAGGCATTCTTTAAACTTCCCGTGGAATCCAGTCAGTAGCAGCTCTAGTCCAGCAGTTGTCTCCAAATCGCATTACATGTCTAGTCCATCTGATTTTTGACACCTTGGCAAACGAGACAGCGTCCCTGATACTTGATCATCAATGGAGGTCAGAACTCTGGATTCCTTCTCTCACATGAGTGAAATGTGACATTCCAAGCATAGCTTTTTCAATTCCTCTTTAGGAGAGAGACCAGAATAGCATTCTTATCCTGTTTTCGTAGGGCCCAGGTCTCTGAGGCATATGTTAGTGCAGGAAGAACACTGGAGTCGAAAAGATGTGCCCAGAGCCGGATGTTCTTCGTCCTCTTAACAAATTCTTTGATGCTCTTGAAGGCGTTCCATGCCCCTCTCTTCCTCCTGTGCAGCTCAGGTGCCAGGTTGTTCATCATATTGAATTTTCGACCTAGGTACACATAACTGCTGCATTCGAAAACATTCATTCCATTGAGAGCAAATGGAATGTCAGGAACTAGTTTGTTTCTCATGAACATTGTCTTCGTGAGATTCAGCTGCAGTCTTGACCTTCCCACACTCATGGTCGAAGTTGGCCAGCATTTGTACCACTTGGCTACTGAAGAATTGATAAGTGTTCCATGAAGAAAGGGAACTGATAGCGATTATGGGGATTGGACATTTCAGATTCTCAGCCTTCACAAGGCTCTCTGGGTGCTGCAGAAACCTCCTGGCACTGCATTATGCATTTCTTTTATTTTCTGACTCCTTAGAGTCAGAGACATCTGCGATGGTTTTTGCTTTAATATCTGGGACAATGTTCACTTTGGAGGTACTGTTCCTCTTATGGCCGACCAATTCCTAGAGATAGTTAAATACCCTTCATGAGTAGGATTTTCAAGTGAGTGTAATCAATCTAGAATCCACAATCCAACCATGTCTTTTATTAGGCTTAAAAACAAAACAAAGCAAAAAAATAAAAAACCCACTCTCTATCTGTACTAATAACCCTGGAGCTAGGTCCCAGATAACTTGGGAGCACGTTTGCATAAGAAACCCTGCTAAAATTATTCAAAAGAGTCCGTCTTTTCAGTGGAAATTGTCTCCTGAATTGTTGGTCCTTTCATTCTTCAAATTTCCTACTAATACACTATATTTTAAATCAGACCTACTATATGGGGCTTCCCACTTTCAAGGGACCACAATGATATAGATAAGTATATATAAACTGTGACCAGTATTGATTGTCACTTTCTGAATGTTCTGGATTATGTAACAGTCTAGGAAAAATGGAGTAGATACTCGATAGTGAAATTAGAGCAAAAGTATATATATATTATACACATATATATGATTTTACATGAATATGTTTTAGAAGAAATACTATAAATTTAATATAATATAAAGAATATAAGTAGCATAATGTTTCTCTAAAAAAATATTTTTGTTTTGTTATTGGACCACACCTGGAGATGCTCAGGGACTATTCCTGGCTCTGCACTCAGGAATTCTGGTAGTGCCCAGTGGACTGTATGGAATGCTGGAGGTCAAACCCAGGTTGGCTGCATGCAAGATAAATGCCCTACTTTCTGTACTCTCATTGAATTCCAATGCTTCTTTATTTGAGTCCAGAGATTACAAATTTGAGGGAACTGTTCCCCTAACAAAAATCCCAGGTTGGGATAGTCTCCTGGACAAAATAGTTTAGGTATTTTAGGATATACCCACCAAGCTAAAATGCACCCAGGAAAGAATAGAATAGATAACAGTGCAAGCAAAAATGTGCTTATCGGGGCTGGAGCAATAGCACAGCAGGAAGGGCATTTGCCTTGCACGCAGCCAAACCGGGTTTGATTCCCAGCGTCCCGTATGGTCCCCTGAGCACTGCCAGGAGTGATTCCTGAGTGCAATGCCAGGAGTAACCCCTAAGCATCACTGGGTGTGACCCAAAAAAGAAAAAAAATGTGCCTAGAAAATAATAGTATAAAACAGTTTAGGGTCTTTTAAATGAAGATGGCAACACAGGCAAAAATCACTGTCACTGTATCACTGTCATCCCATTGTTCATCAATTTACTTGAGTGGGCGACAGTAACGTCTCCATTCATCCCAGCCCTGAGATTTTAGCAGCCTCTCCTTACTTGTCTTTCCCAATGATTGGAGGCTCAGGGTCAAGGGAATGAGACCTGTTTTTGTTACTATTTTTGGCATATTGAATACACCATGGGGAAGTTGCCGGGCTCTGTGGTGCGGGCAGGATACTCTCATCTCAGTAGCTTGCCGGGCTCTTTGAGAGGCATATATATATATATATATATATATATATGTATATATATATTTACCTCTATGATTTTATGGAAAATGGATAGGTAGTGTATTATGATGTGTTGATCTTTTGGCTGCGTGGTCCAGGAATATGTTCACTCATATGTGAGGACTGGCCCGAGTGTGTGGAGGTTGGCTGCAGAGGTTGGGTCCCTTGGGGTGGGGAGGGCTCTCACCCAACCCCCTCTGGGGCACCCCGAGTGAAAACAGCCTCTGACGCGGAGTCCAGTGGTATGGTTATGGGAGTCTCAATTTATGCTCCCTTCCAGGAGAAGCAGCCAAAACAGAATAAGGAGTTGTTACAACTTTATACATTAAGGGTGCCATTGTTTTCTATGTGAAATATCTCAGCCTCTGCTCTTCATGTTTCTATTGAATCTTGATGTGCTTACTAACCACTCTTAATGTCTTTGTCAACTTAAACAATGGCTCATGTGTTGAGGGCCACAGTGGATAAGTGATATTATACAGGAAGTGGCCAGCCTGTGGGCTCACTCAGGGCTGCTCAGGTGACCCTAAACCATGGGAAGTCCTTTTGTGTTCTGATTTCTTTTTATGTGTATGTCTCATTCTCTACTGAAATGTGCTGGATGAAAGTAGAAGGTATCAGTTTGATTAGCTGTAGGCACAGAATAATAGCTGTTATGTATGTAAGAGGCTATAACTATTTGTTGTTGATTTTAATTTTCAAAGTGATTTTAAAAGGTTTATTTTAAACAATTTCTAGCCCCTTCCATCTCCCCATGCTGACCTCATGGTGCATTAAACATTGGAATGTGTGAAAGCATTTGGTAATAATTTTCATTACACAGATGGTGCATGTTTCACCTCATATAAAATTTGCCAAGTAAATTTTGAATCTGACTACTTAAATTTGTACAATTATTAGTGTAAGTTTAATTATGAATTTATTTCATTGGTCATTTCAGGTTAACCTTTCTGGCAGTCTACTGATTTCTCTAAAATATGAATCTTAAACCTCTATTAGGTCAAAGACTTTCACTAATTTATTTGAGTCTATTTTCTTTTTAAAGGAAGCTAATCCTTATTAGATGCTTCTTTCAACAACGTTTGCCTAAGACTGTTATTTACGAAATGGCTTTATTGTGTAGTCATTCTCTTACCTTCTTTGTGTCATCTATTAAGGCTGTTTCCCTAACCTTCAATGTCTTCAATAAATGACTGCATAATTGATGATTGAGAAGATAAAAGCTGACTGATAATCAAAAGTTTATTTATATATGTTCATTTGTCAGATTATCTGAATCTCTGTAAAATAATTTCATTTTCCTTCAAAAAAGGAAGAGGTTGTAGAAAGATGCTCTTTTCTTAAGCTAAGTTACTGTTCCTGGTAATGTTTAAAAAAGGGCAGGGTGAGGGGAGGGGAACTCCTATATTTATCACTTCACATACTTCCATCCATCTAATCAGTCATCTATCCAAGATTTGATTGATGAGAATCTGCAATTTATAAAATCAGCGGTACTTAAGACATTGACTGCCCAAGTTTTAATGGACTTGAAAAGAAGACTAACCGTGGGGTCTGAGCTATAGTCCAGAGGATAGGTTATTTGCCTTGCATGTGGCCAACCTGGGCTTGATTCCTGGCATTACATACCCCAAGCAATGTGAGGAGTAATTTCTTTTTTTTTTTTTTATTTTTTTTTTATTTTTTTATTTTTATTTTTTTTTTAAATTTTATCACCATGTGGAAAGTTACAGAGTTCTCAGGTTTATGTCTCATTTATACCGTATTCAAACACCATCCCTTCACCAGTGCCCATATTCCACCACCAAAATCCCCGGTATACCCCCCGCCCTCCACCCCAATTGTATAGCTGATGAACCTCACTTTATTTTCTCTTCACCTTGATTAAGTTCCATATTTCAACACAAAACTCACTATTGTTGTGGAAGTTATATCCCCAAAAAAGATAACCCTAATAAGGAGGCATTTGATAATTAGTTTTCCATTCAAAGATTGTATGTTCTCAGGTGTTAGAAAAGGTCGCGCGGCCGCTAACGCGAATCCTGGAGCCCCGAATCCTGGAGCCGTGTTAGTTGCTGCTCAGTGGCGCCAGGGTTCCATCTGGAGAAGGTGTGGTGGCGGCACCTCCTCCTTCCGGCCCCCCGGTGTTGCTGGCCCCGACTCGGGTCCGGAGCATTTTCCAGGCCGCGTTGCTCACCAGAATGCCTGCCGCTTCTCTGTGGATTGTGGCATGAAGATGGCGCCGAGGGTGGGTCGAGGGCGTGACTTCCAGCGGCCGGGACCACTTGGAGTTTTGGGCTGGCGCTGCCCCACTCCAGTGGCCCCCGCGGCTCGGATCTGTCCCAGTCCCGAATCCTGGAGCCGTGTTAGTTGCTGCTCAGTGGCGCCAGGGTTCCATCTGGAGAAGGTGTGGTGGCGGCACCTCCTCCTTCCGGCCCCCCGGGTGAGGAGTAATTTCTGAGTGCAGAACAGCCAGCAGTAATTCTTGAGCATCTCCAGGTGTGCTCCCTCCACCCCTAACCCCTAATAAAAGAAAGAAAAACAAAAATAGCAAACCAACAATTACAGAACTATGTAAACAAATACGTAGAATGTACAGAAGTGATAATGACCTATTGTGGCCTGGAGTGCTGTTTCAGCTTTCTATTTCTAAGGAGTAAACCACTTCAACTTTCAGTGGCTTAGAACAATTTAGCTCCCCCTCCTTTCCCTAGAACATTATAATAAAATCATTATACTTTAAAAAATAAAATAAAACCAACAATTTAGTTGAGTATTTTTTTTTTCTTCAAGGTTCTATACTCTAAGCTGGTTGGGATGCTGCCCACATTAAGACAGTACCTATTAGGGAAAAAAAAAAACCCAACCATTTCATGGTATCTTCTTTTTTTTTTCTTTTTGGGTCACACCCAGCCATGCACAGGTGTTACTCCTGGCTCTGCACTCAGGAATTACTTCTGGAGGTGCTCAGGGGACCATATGGATACTGGGAATCGAATCCGGGTCGGCCACGTGCAAGGCAAATGCCCTACCTGCTGTGCTATCCCTCCAGCCACCTCATGGTATCTGCTTCACAAACATGTGTGCCTATTCATTTGAGGTCACTGGAAATGTTGGGTGTTGAGTAGATTGCTCACGTTTTGTTTGGCATCACCATCCAACTTGCCTAGACTTTCTCATAGTATGATTGTTTCGGGGTAGTCATCCTTCTTTTGGCAGATAACTCCTAATAGGGAGGGCACAGAAGCTGTAATACTCTTTAGATCTTGATTTCGGGTCTTAGAGGAACTCTTTCTCAAAATTCTACTGTCATATTAGGTCACAAGTCCCAACTAGATTCAAGAAAAGGAAATGTAGTTTTGTTTTGTTTTTTGGGTCACACATGACAATGCTCCAGGGTTTCTTCTGGCTCTGCACTCAGGAATTACTCTTGGTGGTGCTCAGGGACCATATGGGATGCCAGGGATCAAACCCGAGTCAGATGCATGCAAGACAAATGCCCTCCCTGATGTGCTATCGCTCTAGACCTAGGAGATGCAGTTTTAACTTCTTAGTGAATGTAGTGCCCTGCATGCATACAGAAGGAAAGTATTTACGGCAGCTCTATTTGGAAATTACCAAGTGAAAGAGGTTAGGGAAAAACCCGCACAAAGAAGTGATTGAATCAAGCAAGAAAAAAACTGTCCAGACATGAATGCAGTTATTCTTTTGGCCTCTAAAAATAAGGATTTCCTTCCTCCCATCAACTCTTGCTGCCTCTACCCCCACTTGCATGTTAGTGGAGGGTCTATGTAGGCAGAGACGTCATTCCCTCCAATGCCTACTCAATCCCCTCTTAGTTCAGATGACAGAAACAGTCTCCTGTAAAGAAATGAAAATAAAATGCAGAAGCTCCCAGTTTGAGAAGTATACAGATGGCTGGTTAAAGAAGGGGTCTACTTTCCTCAACCCCCATCTCCAGTGCAGGAAAAGAGGTCTACTATCTCTCTGCTGGAGTGCTCCCCCAGAAAACCAAGCATAGTTCAGTTCTGGCCAAAAGTAAAACATGGAGAGTAGCTTAAGATGTGATCACCTATTTTCCACTCTACACCTTTCTTGAGATGATCCTGACCCATAAGTTGCCTTTCCACCTATCTGGTATTCACTTTTTATATCTCAATCAACAACAAATTTATCAATAACCCAGCGATGGGATATGTCCCTTAGACAGGGCTGTGCTGACGGAAAGGTTCCACGGACTCACAAGGAATCACAAGGAATGATGAACAATGGGCATCTTTGGGTTCCACCTGGGTAGGAAACTGGAGACAATACAGAAAGGAATATACTAGTAACAAATATGATAGATGGAAAAAAATGTTGGTTGCTGTGAAGGTCAGACTGAGAGAGGGCCAGGAAGTGAAGTGGCCGTGGCAGTGATGTGAAGCCTGCCATCTCTGGGGTCAGGAGTTCTCTGCTGCCTTTATGAAATCATGGACTCCAAAAATCTGGCCCTGTTTCTTTTTTGGGGCCTCAATTCATTTCAATGGCACTTCAAAAACTCTGGAAATAATTTTATTTTTATGCCATGTGCATAGAAATTATCTTTTGCTGTCTCTCTGAATTTAGTGACATTTCCATGTAATTTCCATCTTTGTCATATGTGCTAAATGAAGCTAAGGGTAAAGATCTAAGCTTGTACTTAGGCCAGAAACTGAATTTCCTCTTCTCTGCCTGCTTTCAGGGTTTGCATGGTGACAGTTTCAGAAAAAGCAGGGAAAATACTTGAAGCAAGTGACATGCAGTTTACTTTCACTACTTAATTTTTTCCCGCTTAGGTGTTAATTCAAAAATCAAAAAGTTTTTGTGAAGTAAATAGTTTTACTTAGTAAATATGAAAAAAGGGAGAGAGATAGAGAAAGAGAAAGAGAGAGGAAATAAGAGGAAAGAGGGAGAGAAAAGAGAGATATCCATAAAGCAGAGAAATTATACTCTCTGAACTGGGATGTAGGCAATTCTGAATGTATTTCATTTTCCCCCCATGATACTATTAGCATCTGAGAGAAGATGGAGGGTCTGAGCCAAGTCAGTGCACTGGAGAGGGATGGCCACGCTTCTCTGCCCACACTGTCTCTCCACCTTGTATGCACATACACATGTACTCCTACCTTTGACCAAAGCTTCTTGGACTTTCAGCTCTGTTTGCACACTAGTATGTTTTCCTGTACATTTTCAGCGCACAGTCATACTCAGCTGGGAGCTGCCATGTCTATTTGAAAATGAACAACATGAATCCCAAGATAGGAGGATCCCTCTCTCCTTCTCAGGGGTCCAGGCTGGGTTAGGCTATCATCGACAGGACCGAGTCAATTCTCAATGCAATAATTATTTTCCAAAATGTGTTTGGAGAATCCCACATTTCTGAGAATTCTTATGGGAAGGATAGAAACAAAACAAAATGTGGAGAAGAGTTACTCTAACTTTAAGAGGTTTTAATGACTATGACATATGTTTTACAAAAGCACCAGGAGACAACGTCATGGGTTCACATTTATGCAGTCAACAGTGTATTTGAATTCAGGATTCCTTGGCTTAAGTTGGCTTCCCCTCCCTGACAGAGACTCTGCCAGATATGGTTGAGCTACTGGGAGCTTTAGGCGTGGCCTTTTGGCTACCTTGTCCTGGGTACTGTCTTAGGTCTGGTCAGTAGCCTACTCTCCTATTCCTTTTTGGATACAAACTCCAGTGACATTCTTTTTTCCAGAGCTTTCATCATGTTTTCTCTGCTCAGCATCTCTGTATCAACCCTTATTAGCATCTTTCCTTCTCCATAAAGTCAGCTATTCTAAGGGGTGCAGTTTGCAGATTCCTTGCCTCTTTTCTGCTTTCAAAGAAGCACTCACTCATGGCAGGTTACTAGAGAAAGGGAGAGGATGACAGGAATAGATGACAGGGGAGTCTTTATGGGTTATCCTATCTATTTAGAGTGATAACTCTTATGAGATGGATAAGAAAGTCTTGATGACTGTCAGACATCCATTTTTATTTCAAAAAGTGGAGATCTGGAATGGAAAGATAGAATGGTTGTTAAGGTTCTTCTCTTGCATGTTATGAACCTTGGTTTTATTCTTAATACCACATGGTCTTTCAAGAGGAAAACCAGGAATGAGCATCTCTGGGTGTGGTTCAACACCCCCTTCAACCCCTGAATCTTCACCAAAAAAGAAAAAAAAAGCGATGATGACAAACTATCTCTTATCACTTTTCCCAGCTTAGAGTCAAAAATAGGGAAACCGTTCTTCCTTAGGAAGCGTCTGCTGTCCAGAAGCCCTGCCCTGAAGGTTTCCATGTTTCTGCCATTGGAATTTTGTCTTCTGGGTGCATTGTCTCATAGGCGCAACCTTTGAGGTGGCAGAGAACCTGGTGATGATGAATGGGCAAGTTTCCCTGGTTGACTAGGATTCCTGTTTCAGAAGTGATCCCAGTATACAGAGGATTAAAGGATTAGTTCCTGTCTGCCAGTCCACTCACTGGCAGATGGGACCTAATCTTGCTGAGAGACTCACGTGAAGAGCACGTATTTTCTCAACACTAAAGCATTTAATTTCTTCTTGACTAAGAAAAATGTCTCAGACCCTGAGTCATGAAGAGAAGGAGGACTGCTGTGGTCTTATTTTCTCTTTTTCTCCTTTTCTGTGAAGAGATAATGCAATTAGATTGAAATAGAAGAGTTGATTGTCTCACCAGGTGATTCTTAGGGGAACACAGAGATGGGGAGGCTTGAAAATAGTCTCACATCAGCCAGAGCTATGGAGTGGGAGGGTAAGTCATCGTTCTCAGCGGGCAATGAAAGTCAGTTATTCATCACCACCAAAATTTGACAGTGCACTGAACACACGACATTATATTTATGCTACATAAAATAACGTGATTCAATTTTTATGACCCAATTTAATCCAGTAGAGGGTATCAGGTTTAATAAAGACAAGGACAATAGAATTAAAATTATCTATAGATCTACATAACAAAAGACTAGTGAAAGAAGAGAATTGTGCTAATTTGACAGGAAATAGATAGCATTGTCATAAAAGTTGTAAAATGAAGAGAAAGTGCCTCACTCTGAATTTGTGTGAGTTAAGTTGACAGGTGCTGAGATTGTAAAAGGGAAAAGCAAAAACCGCAGGTCTGTCTTTTCTGAATTCCCAGGCTGTGCTCAAGTTTTCTTCATTTCTTCATTTCTCTGACAGCAAAACAGTATGTGCTATGAAAAACTTTAGTGTTTTAACAACCCTCTAACAAACAAGCAAACTTTCCTATGGTTGTGTAAATTTTTTCAAAGATGAATTTCCTTCCATGTGGGCACCTTGCTTACCTTTTAGATATCCATGGCAACTGGCTGGAAATGGCTAATATAAATATAGAAACATCAGCACTAGCTACTCACTGGACCCACAGAGTGCTGTGAGCTCAGAGCTGAGCATAATTTCACTAAGAAAGAAAAAAATGCATGTGACATGTGGGTGGGTTTCAATTTTATATCTCCCATCAGCGTTTATGGAGATTTGTCAGGAGTCCTCAGGCTGGGTTTGGTTGGGGACACAAAGTTGGTGACCTGATCCCTGATTTTTTTGGTTTGTTTTTAGGTCATACCCAGCTGTGTTCAGGGCTTACTCTTGGCTCTGTATTCAAGGATCACACCTTGAATGGTGATGTGCTGGTGGGTGGGGGCGCTCAGAGGACCTATGGGTGCTGGGGATAAAATCCAGGTCAGCTGTATGCAAGGCAAATGCTCTACCGACTGTCCTATCTCTCCAGACCTTATCCCTAACTTTAGAGCTCAAGGGAGTGATAGAAGTGACTCTTATATGCTGGCTTCTTTTAAGGGGTTAGGGTTGAGGGTAAATCCTAAAGTGCTATATTTATTTTGCCTCAAATTTTTTTCTTACCCATGTTCTTAGTAACCAGTTCTTGGTGGGATCAGCCCCTCAAGTCTCTTTTCCCTTGGTTAATCAGTCAATACCCTTGAACTATTCATTTTCCCTCCCAGTCAAAGTCCAATTCAGGATCAACCAACTATTAAACACCGAGGGTCACAAAAATAATTTGGGATAATGAACTCCCATCAGACTCTACTATTAACTTCCTCTTATCTTCCTTTTGTTTTTAGAACTTTCTTCTTTTCTTTTCTCTTTTTTTAAAGAACCCCATCTTTTCTTGTTAGCTTGACTTTCAGTTTCTGAAATCTGAAATTCAGAATCTGGGACTCTTAGCAGGGGCTTACTATATAAGGAGAAAGGAGGGTCAGGAGGCTGAGCTTTCTGGTCAGTCCATGTAGATAAAGGAATGGTCACAATAGAGGATCCACTCTCATCTGTTTTACATATATAAATTATACATAAACTCTCTCAAGTCATTAAAGCTCGGCAACAATTAAGGAGGCTGAGCAACAATTAAGACAGTTTTCTATATTACAGCATGTAGTGCATTTGCCTTGGACATGAATGACCTGAGTTCAATCTGACCCAGGTTTGATTCAACTTGGGTTTGATCCCCAGCATCCCATTTAGTTCCTTGAATACCAACAGAAGTATTTTCTGAGTGTAGGACCAGGAGTAACCCCTGAACATTGCTGGGTGTGGCCCCAAAGCAAAAAAAATCAAACAAAATATTTTTCTCTAATGATCTGTGATGATGCACTTGTGAGAGTGCTTCTGAGTAAGATTAACATTTGGATCTGTAAACTGGGTCTATGGACTATTATCCTCATTATTGAGATGGGTGGTACCCAACCTACTGAGGGCATGACAAGAACACAAAGAAGAAAGAAAGAATTCAGTTTTTTTCTCATTGTTAAGCTTGGACGTCAATCTTCTCCTGCCATTGGACTAGGACTTTCATCATTGACTCTTCTGGTTTTCAGCTCTTCAAACTTGGATCAGAAATAAGCTTTCAACTTTGTGCACCTCCAAGCGTGCAGATGACAGGCTATGGCAGCCTCCTGACCACAGGAGCCAATTCTTTTTTAGAACTCTCTTTATTTCCTTCTCTCTAGCTCTCATTAAATCTACTTTCCTAGAGAATCTTGACTGATGTGTGACCTGTGATCCAATTTAGAGGAAGGGTGTGGGGAGAAGCCAGGCAGAAAGGAGTTGAGGAAGTGATCGACTTTCTTCTTAGAATGAATAGAAGGAAGTAGGTTGAGGGAGGACAGAACCTAGGTTTCAAGAGCATTTCCTTTGCGAATTCATGGGTTTGGGATCTGAGAGAAAGTTACCACAAGCTGAGACAGAATCATTGAAAGTATGTGGGGGAAGGGAAGTTGTTGACACATTGTCCCCTGGAAGAAGGGGTGGGACAAAGAACCCAGACTACTCTCTAGTTATGTCAATTCAAAGTACCTGGTGGGATTGGTGTTGTAATATTGAATGTCTGTAACAAATCATTTTGAAGAACTTTGTAAACCACAGTGTTTATATAAAGTGGAAGGGGGGAAAAGCCCAAAGTAACTATACGCTAGAATATTCATGCCTTTATTTGTAAAATGGAACATCACAATGTTCACCTCACTGGCTTGTGAAGGTTCAATAGAATGAGTAAAGGCAGAGTGTGTAGCCCTGGTACATAGTGGCAGTCATTCCGTCCTTCCCTTCTTTCTTGCTTCCTGACACTACCATACACTATCTCAGGGTTTCTATGCTTTTGTCTTCATATATAAATGCAGAGAGATAAATAAGGGTCTAAACTGTGGCCATTCCATGCATTGGTTCTTTGACTTTACGCAGTTTTTATACTCTACCTAAGCCTCAATATTGAGGTCTGTAAATTGAGAGTAATATTGTTATTTCAGGATTTTTTTTCTTTTGGTATGTGTGTTACTGTTAAAAAATGCGACATATATAAAGCATAATAAGGCACAGCCATCACTTAATATTTGTGGGGTTCTTGGACTCCCAAAAATACCGAAAAAAAAAAATCCCGGATGGTTAAGTTACTTATACAAAATGCATGATATTTGCATAGAAACCTATACATAACCTCCCATACACTTTAAATCAGTTCTAGATTATGCATGATGCCCAATTCAAGGTAATAGTATATATGTATAAGCTACTTTATTGAGAGAATAATGACAAGAAGGGTCCAATTATATAGTACACATTATAGGGGGGCATATTTGGCAGTGCTCAGAACTGTGCTGACTGTGCTTAGGGATCATCACTGGCAGCACTTGGTGGACCATACGTGGAGCTGGGGAAGGAACCTGGGTTGGTGGCATGCAAGGCAAGCACCTTACCCCTCTACTATCTTTCTGTCCCCATGTTATATGTTTCTGATCCAGGAGTGGTTGAATCAATGGGTGCAGAACCCACAGATCCAGAGAGTCAACTTTATCTAACTCATACAAAGTAAGATCAAAATAAAATAGACTTTTAGCAATGCACTGGAGAGGAAAAAGGCTTTATCCAGGACATGTGCATCAGGCAACCTCTGCAGACCTCTTGCAGTGACACTTCAAGTCAAAGCAGGATTGTAGTTTAATAGGGCGAAGAGAAGAGAGGAGTCTGTGGCCTTGAAGTCTGGCTCAGGCCCTCATTTTCAGCACTCACTGTTGTGTGTGTAGAACTGTGTCTCTTGATCAGGTGTGTTAATGCAATTCTAGAGCAGTTCTTTTAATACTCGTGTTTAAATTTTGCGTTTTTTGTACTCAAAGTTCAGAGAAGCTGTACACATGTGTGTGTGCACATGCACACATACACGCACGCACACACATAAGGAAGGAGAGAGAAAAGAGGAAAAGAACAAAGGGAGAAGAAAATCAAAGAAACCTAGGGGCTTTTATTATGTCTGTTTTAATTCTCTTTATAATACTTTAATTCTCTTTGTGATACTAAGTGAATATCCTGAATAAATGATTTTTAAATGCAGCCTGGCCTAGGAACTCTCTTAGCACCTCTAACTAAAATAAAGAGTTCTCCAAATGAAAATTCTTTTCACCCATATTTCTAAAAACAAGGGGCTGGAGTGATAGCATAGCGGGTAGGGCGTTTGCCTTGCACTCGGCCAACCCGGGTTCGAATCCCAGCATTCCATATGGTCCCCTGAGCACCACCAGGGGTAATTCCTGAGTGCATGAGCCAGGAATGACCCCTGTGCATTGCCGGGTGTGACCCAAAAAGAAAAAAAAAACTTTCCCCAAGACTACAGTCATCATTTCTTTACAGTGAAATAAAAATGATTCAAAATGCTTCTTTGGTAAATTATAGTCTTTCAAGGGAAGTGATTTTGAGAAGTAACTTTGAAATTTATTTTGTTTGGGGCCATAGCTGGCTGTGTCCAAAGCTTACACCTGGCTCTGTCTTCAGGGATCACTCCTGGCAGGGGCCTGGTATGGGGAATAGAACTTGGGTTGGCTTTGTGCAAAGCAAATGCCATACCTATTGTGCTATCTTTCTGGCCCCACTATTTTTGAAATTTCTTTAAAAAGTTTGTGCCAGCTGCAAATGGGTTCTGATTATTGCTTGTCACCTCCAAACTGTGTCAGTCTTTGACACAAAATCTTTCTCCAGTTATTTTTTTGCTCTAGTTGCTTCTTCTCTCAGACACAGCTAAGCTTAATTCTTGAATTTCAACAAATACTAATTAAAATTTCAGTAAAGCAGCTGCAATGGATAGCAAGTGAATCTTAAGTAGGTTCTTGAGCATCTTAGTCCCTAACTAGCTTAAAGGCAAGGCTCCTACACAAAGGCCAGCTCCCTTCTTGGAAACCCTGTTGCCACCTCTTATTTTTATTTTTTTTACTGAATCATCATGGGCTACATTTAAAAAAACTTTCATGTCTGGGTTTCAGTCATACATTGATTGAACACCCATCCCTCCACTAGAGCACATTTTCTACCACTAATGTCCCCAGTATCCCTCCCTGCCTATCCCACCCCTCCCCCTGCCTCAATGGAAGACAATTTCCCGTTACTCTGTATCTACTTATGGGCATTATGGTTTGCAATACAGATACTGAGAGGCCATCATGTTTGGTCCTTTGTCAATTTCAGCACACATTTCCCATCCTGAGCAATTCATCTAATCATCATTGACTTAGTGATCCCTTCTCTATCCCAGCTGCCTTCTCCCCCAGTTCATAAGGCAGGCTTCCAACCATGGAGCAATCTTCCTGGCCCTTGTCTCTACTGTCCTTGGGTGTAGTCTCATATTAGGATATTTTATATTTCACAAATGAGTGCAGTCATTCTATGTCTGTCCCTCTTTCTGACTCATTTCACTTAGCATAATACTCTCCATAACCATCCACTTACAAGCAAATTTTAGGACTTCACCTTTCTTAACAGCTGCATAGTATTCCATTGTGTAGATGTACCAAAGTTTCTTTAACCAGTTGTCTGTTCTCTTGCAGCCGAGTGGGCTATCACCCCACATCAACTGTCTCTGGCTATCCCGTTGTTCAAATTTAAGGTTCTATCATCCTTTGGGCCTCCCACGTTCAAAGCCTTCCCCTCTACTCAACACCTCAAAGATGAACAGGAAAACCTTTATGTGCCTGCCTCCACTGTCCTCCTTGGCTTTCTCAGTACTGCCCTCTCCCCGCCCATTAGGGTCAGTTATGACCTTAATAAGAGTGGTCTAACTCCTTCCTCACCTGTCCTCCTGTCTCATATTCTAGGATAGTTTTATCTTTGCCTAGCCAGATTGTTGCCTTGAACAGAAAATTAGTCTTCTGACTTTTTGGGCTGAATTCAGATGAGATTTATGAAAGGATAGATTATATAAAAGGATAGAAAACAAGGGAAAACTGGCATGAAGGCTCCCATAGTATATTTTCAAGGACTCCTAGCAGGAATTCTTGAAAATTAGTCTTAAACTAATTTTATGTATTAGTATCACTATCCTATAGACGCTATAACAAATTGTCACACTCTTGGCACCTTAAAATAATCACTGTCACCCCATTGCTCATCAATTTGCTTGAGCGGGCACCAGTAAGGTCTCCATTATGAGAATTGTCATTACTGTTTTTGGCATATCGGATATGCCACAGGTAACTTGCCAGACTCTGCTGTGTGGGCGGGAATACTCTTGGTGGCTTGCTGGGCTCTCTGAGAGAGACTGAAGAATCAAACAAAGGTTATCATCACTGTGTGTTCTGAGGAGGGTGGAGCTGTTAACCTGAGAACCTTTTGTTTCCAGAACAGAGTAATGGAATCCAATAGTAAATTTGATGCTAAGGATGTGGCAGAGCTATGTAATGAAAAGGTAGGAAACTGAGAAGTCCTCAGATAAATTTAAGATGAAAGGGTCTAGAAACAGTACATGAAGTTCTCAGTGTCATCAGTAGGTTCTTGAAAATTGAATATATAAGCAAAACAAGTAAAATAAAAGCAATTTTACCACATACTAATTAATAAAAGCAAGAACTGAATTCTCATGGCATATTCCTGTTCACAAAAACATTAACAAACTTCCAAATAAAGATTAAAACACTGGTAATATTTGACTACCTTTTATGCTCATTCTTTCATTCATTCATTCATTAATTCATTTGTTTTTCAACAGCTTTAGGTCATATTGGGCCATAGTTTATCCTGGCAACTCAGGATGCAAGGTAGATACTACTCCTAGACAGGAATCCATTTCCTGTCAGAGCGCCCTTTCACCCTCACTCTTACCCAAACTCACTCAGACTAGGACAATTTGGAGAGTCTAGTGAACCTAACATGCTCATCATTGGGATGTGACAGGACAGAGAAAATCTAAATGTGGGAAGAACTTCTAAACTCATAGAGACAATAAAATCTTAGTGTTTTTTTTTTCATCAATGCAATAAGGAATGTTGTTGAAAAACGTTTTTCAAGGGTCTGTGTTACTAGTGGGAAATGGAGAGAGCAAAAATAAAACACTTCAGCACTGCTAGAGAGACTCCTCCCTCAAAAGATGTTTGGGGCAAAGAGATTAAGAAGATCACTTTTTCTGCAACCTATCTCTAATGGCAGGCACTTTCCTTCTTTTTCTCTCTCTCTGTCTCTGTCTCTGTTTCTCTCTCAGGGATGGGTGTTGGAACACTGCATGACTAAAGCCTGACCAGGATCAGCTTTTAAACTCTGCATCACACAGTGACTAAAAATATAAAAATAAAATAAAATAAAAGAGATTAAGAAAACCTGGCTGTGAAAGCAGCTGGACATCTGGAGTCTTTTTTATTTATTTATTTTTTTATTTTTTTTATTTCTCAACCTGGTAAAAAGTTTGAGGTTTTATGCTGTCACAGAGTAGGTTGGCTTGTGATATTTATGTAGTAGATTTCATGTACTTTGGCAGTTGCATCACAATTATGACAGGTAAAAATCCATATTCCACCTCTCATCACACTGGGATGGAGGTGATGTTGGCATGTTCTGAGAACGGCCTGAGCCACACTTAGGGAACCAAGGATATTCAGAATCCTTTTAGAATTCAAGGCATTCTTATTTGGGTTGATTTACTTTTTGCATGACATATTTCTGGAGGGACTGAACAATCAACCAAAAATCATTTCCAGTTGAGTTTCAGGAAACTCAGTCTCTTTGTTTTGTTTTGTTTTGCAGTACTGGGGAATAGAACATGCAGTGCAGTAGTACACCTACTGCTGGCTACATTATTGGCTGTACACATATACTCTTGCTAAATTTTTATCAAGCCCTCCTGTTCAAGCCACTATAGCTTTGCAGATGCTGTTCCTCTACTTAGAGTGCTTCCTGTCCATGTACTTACATGGATCAGAGATTTTTTTTTTCTTTTTGGGTCACACCCAGTGATGCTCAGGGGTTACTCCTGGCTTTGCACTCAGGAGTTACTCCTGGCGGTGCTTGGGGGACCATATGGGATGCCGGGGATCGAACCCGGGTCAGCCGCATGCAAGGCAAACGCCCTACCCGCTGTGCTATCGCTCCGGCCCCGGATCAGAGATATTTTAAGCTAAGATCAAATACCATCTTGCTCACTTCCAGCCAGTGTAGAATGTTCCCTCCTTTTTCATTTCCATACTATTTTATACTCCTCTTTCTAGTGCTATTTCTTTTTATATTGCTGTAATTGGTTACATGCCTTTCACATTCTCCTTCTCTAGTTGGGGATTTTTTTAGTGGCTGAAAAGATTTCTTTGCTAAGACCATTTTCCTGCTTTTCTTTGCATACCATGACCTGCATGAAAATTTAAAACAAAATCTGCAAGTCAATACCAAAGAATTGACAGTTATTAACAGAGTCCATCCCTGCTCAACAATAGACAGAAAACTATAAAAAATGTAAAATGCCTGGGGCTGGAGCGATAGCACAGCGGGTAGGGCGTTTGCCTTGCACAAGGCTGACCCGGGTTCTATTCCCAGCATCCCATATGGTCCCCTGAGCACCACCAGGAGTAATTCCTGAGTGCAGAGCCAGGAGTAACCCCTGAACATCGCCGGGTGTAACCCAAAAAGAAAAAAATGTAAAATGGTTATGAAAGAAGACACAATGGTGAAACACAAGGTAGACACATCTAAATCTATATGACACTGAAAAGGTCAGAAGAGATGACAGGGATGCTTTCAGCCTCCCACCACTGCCTAATGGACTTTAAAGAAATAAGAGATGAGCATTATAATGTAACATTATGACTTATTTTTCTACTCCAATATTGAATATTCACATTTTCTTTGAAACTACGTATGTCCACATTATTCTTGACTTTTTCAAAATAGATGGTTGAGATAGTAGTCATAGTTTATGGGGAATCATTGGTTTAAATATTAATTCATTTGCAATTCTGTAGCCAAATTTTTTTATACTTATTTATCTAGATAAGATAACCCAACAGTTTCAATAGAATAACTATTGAAACTGTTGAATTTGTTAGTTGAATTTTCCTGTCTGAAAAATATATCAGGTTTTAGGATTTCTTTGATATGAAAAAAATAGGTTAAATGAAATTATTATCTCCTATCACTCTTTTTCTTTAAACATTCTGAAATAGAATTTATTGTCATTATAAGATATAGTAGTGAAAATTTATTGATCTGTACCCATTGGAATATTTTCACATCTTGAAGAGATAAATGTGTAACTGAATTACTTATGTTTCCTTAATGTATTCCCCAGCCACTTGGTTCTCATTCCCAACTCATCATTTGTAATGGTTATTAATTTAACTAATAGATATAAACACTGGATAGAAAGAAGTTTCTTATGTACCTACAAGTAAACGTAAGTGCATATTACTATTTTCTTCCTTCATAAAACAGGCAGGATGGAGAAAAATTAAAAAAGAAAAATTAATTGGCTCGGGAGGAAAACAAGATACAGAAAATACAAAAAAAAGTACGTTAGCTTTTAGATTAAGTAAGTGATCAATGATAATGCAAGAAGAAGATAAGAAAATTTAAAAGAACCTAACTTTTTAATCTAGCACAAAAAGTCTAAGGTTGTGATATAAAACATATATATCCATTGAATGATTGTGGTATGTGGAATATTTATGGAAGGTCTGAAGTTAATTGAGAGTTATGCTAAAACAGAATAGTTACCTTGTAAATCATAGTAAAATAAAATAAAGAAACTAATGTTGCTCATATGTCAAAAATTCCTAATAGAAAAGGGACCTCTAAGGAGAAATTATATGTAGAAGCATAAACCAGGATGACAGGACTAGTAATGCAATGATCACCTTGCTATATACTTTGATATAGTGGTTTGATAAATTATAGTATATTGGGTCTTTAGAAGGTGACAAAGGTAAAGAAAATACTTTTTGGACGGACTGTGGGGTGATGAGAAAAAGTCTTTGAGATGTGTTAAGAGCTATGTGCATTTCACATTGCAGCTCGGAAATAAATCTAGACAGGTGGAGGGCCATGTGGCAGGGTGGAGGTGTTGAAATGACAGGATTTATTTTTGCTATTGTTTTTAAGTTAAAAATTAAGAAATTTAAGCCAGGGATGTGGCCGAGTGGTAGGGCACATGCCTCATATGCATAAGTCCTGAACTGATTCCTGAACTGAAAAAAAATAATTAATTTTTAAAAATCAAGAAATTGGTTTTTATTTTATATTGCTTTGTTTTGTATTACCTCCAGCTTTAGTTTGTGTTAGTTCTTTTCCTTCATTAAATTAAAAATTAGAATTTCAGTGGTTATAATCTATGAAACCATCCTAGATTAATTTCCAGAAAGTTGTATATCTCTCTAGTGTCTCATTTAACCCCCACTCCGAGATGATCAACATTAATAATCTATTACATATTTTTCTACAATTTTTATATATTCAGACCCACATAAAAGCACACATTTAGGACATTTGGCTGGTGTGGGTATTTGTTCTCACAGAAATGGAATTGTAAATATAATTCTGCAAATTACTTTTCTCATTTAACAATACATCATGGAGGATAAGTGAAAGATCTATTTCAATCTTCTTAACAATTGTATAGTTCAGAGTGGGCATATCGCAATTGAGTGAAAATATCCCTTATTCCTGGGCATTTAGGTTCTTCTCAATTTTTGCTTCTATTTAGAATGATATGATAAATATCCTGGTTTGTGCATTCTTATGCATTGAAGTTTTTATTTCTGCTAGATTTTCTAAAGTGTGATTTCTAAACAGTTGGTTGTATTACCTATTAAGAAAGAAAGATTCTTGGAGAAAACAAATTGGTTTTTTTCAATCCATGCATATTTACATTTGTTCCAGTTTTCTGAGCTGTGAGGTTTTGTAGCACCAAATATACAAATTTGAAGTTGACTTCTTCTAGGTCCAAGCATGATACCTCCTAG
This sequence comes from Sorex araneus, assembly GCF_027595985.1. Taxonomy (NCBI): domain Eukaryota; kingdom Metazoa; phylum Chordata; class Mammalia; order Eulipotyphla; family Soricidae; genus Sorex; species Sorex araneus. The sequence continues at coordinate 115,434,161 of NC_073307.1, forward strand.
CTGAAATTTTAGGTTGGTAGGAGAGTAAAAGGGTCACAGAAGTCAGAGATAACTAATCAGAGCTATAGTAGAGTAGACTTTTTTCATTTCCTGTTTGATCTTTACCTGGTGGTATTCAGGAGCAACTTCCTGCAATATTCAGGGGCCACTTCCAGAATGGTAGGATTCAATGAGTAATCATAATATTAATAGTTTTGATTTTCAGCAATATTTTTGGCTAGCAGTTACTGAACTCTGCTAATCAGTCACTGATTGTGCTAATCATTTGTTAAGGGACTCCCCAAGCTCAGTGCTTAGGGGTTACTCCTGGCAGGTGCTCAGGGATTATGTGGTGCTCCCAAGGGTGTGTTCAAGTGTGTGCTCAAGCCTTTGAGTCATCTTCCTTGCTCCTAGAAAAAGATGTAAAGAAAGGAGGAGATAAACAGAGTTAAAGACTGCAGAGAGGCAGAGGATAGCCTTCATTTTATTGATGGGGAGCAAGTCTCTTCATGAAATTTTTTGTCTCCCTTTTTGGCACAGGTAAGATTTTTACTATTCCTTTGATGTCAGTTATGACTTTGAGGTATAATCAAGTGAATGAAGTCAGTACAAAGTGGTGTGTCACTCTGAGAAGGAAGGCTTTAAGATTTGGTGATCCCACCATGGATTGGAAGCCATCCCCAAGTGCTGGGAGAAAAGGCAGTTGGGATGGAAATGGGACCACTAAGTAAATGATAATTGGAGGGATCGCTTGGGATGGGGGGTATGTGTTGAAAGTAGGCTAAGGACCAAATATGATGGCCTCTTTGCAAACCATAAGACCCAAAATTAGAGAGAGAGAGAGAGAGAGAGAGAGAGAGAGAGAGAGAGAGAGAGAGAGAGAGAGAGAGTAAGAAGGAAAGTACTTGCCCCAGAGGCAGAGGGTGGGGTGGGGTGGGGGTGGCAAAAGGGACACTGGGAACAATGGTGGTGGCAAATGTGCACTAGTGTAAGGATGGGTGCTCAATCATTGTATGACTGAAACGTAATCATGAAAGCTTGTAATTGTATCTCATGGTGAATGAACAAAATTTATTAAAACAAAAAGAGTTGGTACTCCATTTTCCATACCCTTGTTCCTGTTAGAGTGACAGGTGATATAGCAGATAGGGAGGGTCTGTATAACACAGTGACTATGATATATGATATAATCATCTCATCTTCCAGACAATGTGGGAAAGACTCAAGTGAGCTAAAACCTTGCTATTTTAACCCACCAAGTTGTTTGTTAGTTATAATCTAACAGAGCTCATCATGACTTATATAGTTATCTAGAAAAGGGTTCAGTTGATAGACACTGAAAGCAGATCTCAGGCTGAGAATAGGTAGTCTGCTAAGTTGATTAAAGAGTGGGTGTATAGCGAATAATGTAGGAACAAGTGTTGAATTTCTTTCAAGGTTGCTTAGGGGCTATTGGAACCCAGTTCTGCCAATTAGTTAAATAAATGCTCTTTGGGGAAATCTAGGAATAATTCTAGAATGCTTTTAAAATTAACCTAGAAACATTAGCTTCATGAATAATGATAAAACCAAGATATACATTATGGAAGTCTTTATGTAAATATTAAGATTCCAGCAGTTTTAATTCATTTCAATGTACATTGACGATACAAGAATATCACACAATAAATTCCTCTGTGCATACTTCTAGGAAAAATTTTGTTTCTTCTCTTGATGAAATATAGCCAGCTCTCTTTTATTACTTAATGAGAATTTTGTCACTTACTCATCACTGTCATCTTGTCTTGACTACCAGATTGTTAAAATAACAGCTTTACTCAGATGGTCTTGTGGAGCTCTTGCTCTTAGGTCATGACAGAAATTCTAGAAGACTTAAGCAAAGCAGTAAAGGTTTCATTACTGATTTGGGCCAAGAAAACAGGATTTGTTTTTGTTTTAGCGTTTTTGGGGTCACATCCTGAATTCAGTGCTAATTTTGGTTCTTTGCTTAGAGATCACGTCTGGCAGTATAAGGGGGATCACATGTGGTGCTGGGGATCAGTTTAGGGTTACCTATGTGCAAGGCAAGCACCTTATCTCCTATGTATCTCTGGCCCAAATTTTGGATATTTTTTAAGTAGGAAAAGGCCCACCGGAAATTCAATAGAATTAAGACAAGAGAAGAAGGAAGTGTGCATGTATGTGTATTTAAACCAGTAGTCACATAATGAGCAAAATTCAGCAACATCTTGAGAATGATTTTGCTGTGGTTGGGAATATGGTTTAGAGAAAGGAAACAATGTTGATAAGGGCCTGGTACCCAGTAGATAGATAATACCAGAACTGTAAACCACATAAGATCAGGTTTTGAAACAGCTGGTCACATGCTTTATGGGGATTGTGAAATTTATTTTTTAGAGTTTTTTTTCCAGTGAAGTTTTTACAAATAAAATTACTTGTTACTTGTCATCCCGTTGCTCATCAATTTGCTCAAACGGGCACCAGTAACATCTCCATTGTGAGAATTGTTAACTGTTTTTGGCATATCAAATACGTCACGGGTATAAAGTAGAAAATATCAATGTGTATTCTGCGTAGTAAAAGTAAAAAGATTTTTTTTTTTTTTGCTTTTTGGGTCACACCCAGCGATGCCCAGGGGTTACTCCTGGCTTTGCACTCAGGAATTACTCCTGGCGATGCTTGGGGGACCATATGGGATGCCGGGGATCGAACCCGGGTCGGCCGCGTGCAAGGCAAATGCCCTACCCGCTGTGCTATCACTCCGGCCCCAGATTTTTTTTTTTTAATAAAACTTTTGGAGGTGGGTTATTTGGACCACACGCAGTGGTACTCAGGGATTACTTCTGGCTCTCTTCTCAGGAGTCATCCCCAGTGGTGGGTTAGCCACATATAGGAACGTGCCTTAATTCTTTTATTCTTTTACTATCTCTTCAGCACCTTAATGAAGCTTGAGTGTGTGTGTGCGTGTGTCTGTGTGTATGCGCGTGCTGCACTCCATGAGTAATCACCAGGATAAATTTCATGTCTTGATTTCTGGGGCTGGAGATAATAGTATAGAGGTTAAGGCACATTCCTTTTGTGTAGCCAACCCAGTGAATCCCCCTACCACGTGGTCTCCAGAGCATGGATGATTGTACTTTTAGAGACTCCTGTAATTTTCAGGGTCATCTGGTGGTCTTTGAGCATCATTGAGTGTAGACCTGGAGGGCACCTAGCTCTGCTGAGGTGGCCCAGGTAATCCCAGCACCACAAAGCATGACCAGCATGGCATACTTGGGTCCTTTCCCTGAACTACTGGCTGCTTGGGTGTAATTGACTGAGAGTGACTCTGGGTCCCCTAAGCACTGCTTTGGGGACCCGCCAAAAAGCAACAAACCAAAAGAAACACACACCTCAGCTTGCAAGCCATGTCTAGAGCCTTTAAAAAGCCTGAATTCACTCTGTGAAGACTCAGACAGACCTGTAAGAAGTTGGGAGCAGCAGGGGGTGGATAGCAAACAAGGGGGAAAGTGGATGCTGCTGGGGAATAAATGCCTCAGGGAGCTAGATAGAGGCACTGGACAGAACCATTGACTTTGGAGTCCGAGGGCACTCCCAAGCATGCAGGCCAGAGGGAACAGTTTAAACGAGTGTGCAGCATCAGCATGGCTGAACATAGTTTGTTAGAGTCAATAAATGTTTAAATTGGTATACCATGTCAGTAGCAATTTGTATTAAATCTCTCCCCTTAATCTTGGATCAATTTTTCTCCTGCATAATAAGCCAGGGGGATAATCTGAGTCAGAAACTGAAGGTCAAAACCAAAGGCGAGGTCCTGAGCAGAGAGCCGGGTGGGATGGGAGCTGTGAGAGCAGGAAGGTGAGGTGGGTGAGGCGGGTGAGGTGGGAAATCAAGGGCCAGGCTGGGAGGGTGGCCTGCTGTGGGGAAGAGTCGCTTTGGATGGTTCTGGGAATTCAGTGGGAAGATGAACTGGAAAGATTCAAATACCTTTCTCTTTGTTTCTTAAGTTTGGGGCTTTATTTCATTTTTCAGGATAAGCACGCCTTTGAATCTTTCATGAAAAGCCACTTCAAATTCTTTTCCTCAACCAGTAGTGAGTAAGTGATAAATAAGTAAATGCAGATTTTCGAGACGATAGCTCATTTTGTTTTACGCTTCATCCTCTTATTTATACGATCCTGCAGAGAGTTTGTAGGTTGTAGCTTTTCTTTCCATCAATAGGAATTTTTAAGAGCATCTAGCACACCTAAAGTGCTGACTCTTTTGGGATCCACCGACCCTTTCAACTGTCACAATAGTTTCTCTTAAACCATTACTTTCTATCTTAAAAATTTTACTTGCAGGCCTACTTTTCTGACCTCCACAGACTGTTCTAGCTATCGAGTTAAAATTATCACACTATAGAGTTTTCTCCCTCCGTTTCAACACTTTGGCTGTTCCTGGCATGCTGCAAATATCATAGAGTAATCCAGAAAAAAAAATTGTAATTCTGAATGTGTACAGTGTCACCACTGTTAAAGTGCTGATATTGAAGAATTCTGTCTTGGTTACTGTCAGTGATAGAGGGCGAAACGTGTCCCTGTTTGAACACTTGCCTTTTTCTTTCATTTTCTCCCCGCAGAAAGATTATAAAAAGAAAAAGATCTTCATTAGGATCGTAGCATATTTTACTGAACCTAACACTGTTTAATTCAGAGGAACACATGAAAGGCAAGAAATAACACAGAAAATGACTTTAAAATTCTTAAGATTTATTTTTAAAACAAATACAAATCTTTACTAAAAATTTTGAACCTCTGCCATGATGTTAATGACCTTTGGTCACTGTCTCACCACACATTTGCTTCTATTTATTTCATTATCTATCCCTCTATTTATTTAATTGCTTGCCCCAAAAGACTAGTTTACTAGGATTTGCCCTCTAGCTTATGACCACTTCTGATAAATGAGTTTGTACCTCAGGTGTACCCAGTTTGTTTTGGGATCACTGGCCTTTTGCATCTTTGGTGCTGATTACTCTAAAACTCAGATTCCAGCATTCTCTCACATTGCTAATTTCTTAAAGAAATCAGGTTTCACTAACCTAACGACCATGTAAAACTTAAAGGAAAACATAAAAACAAATTTTTTTTAAAAAACAGAGTTTTTCATTTCAAACTCTGATTTTCCATTTTAATTTTCAACATATATATATTTTGAATTTAAGTCTATTTTAGATCCTTAAATTTATTTAAGGAAATCAAAATGCTATATGTTCCTTCTGTCTACCCTGTCTGTTTCCCTCAATAAAATAAAAATAAAAATGAAAATAAGAGCAATTCTGGCAAATGGACACAGTTAAACCAATTCTGAATCCAGCTCAGTCTAATTCCAAAGACTTAAAAAATACACATTATCTGTACCTATATCGATATCTATATCTATCTGTCTATAACTATAACTATAACTATAACTATATATTATGGCCACATCTGGTAGTACACAGGGCTTACTTGAGCCCTGAGTACTAGGGGTCACTCCTGTCCATGCTGGTGAACAACTCATGGTGGGTTGCATGCAAGAAAAGTGCCTAAACTCCTATATTATCTCTATAACCTAAACAGAAGTGTTCTTTTTTTTTCTTTTTGGGTCACACCAGCGATGCTCAGGGGTTACTCCTGGCTTTGCACTCAGGAATTACTCCTGGCAGTGCTTGGGATCGAACCCGGGTCAGCCTCGTGCAAGGCAAACGCCCTACCCGCTGTGCTATCACTCCGGCCCCAACAGAAGTGTTCTTTAATTTTGTTTTTGGGTGAAACCCAGCTGATTTCATGGTTTACTCATGAGAGGGCTCAGGGGACCATATATGGCGCTGGGGATTGAACCCAGGTTGGCCACTTGCAAGGCAGGTAAGCGCCTTACCAGCTGTACTATGTCTCTGGCCCCACAATAAAAACATTCTTAAAGGGAAGCTTAGTTTGCAGTGGGAGATGGGCAGAAGTAGACTTTACAGATAGCATAGTTTACATGTGTGCTAGGATTTCTAATCGTCTCTTCCTTGGCTGGCTTGAAAAATTAAACATGCTGTGTCCTGTGTACAACCAGATGTGCATGGTTCCTCATTGCTTCAAACTGTTCCAGATTCTTAGTAATTTGAGTTTATCTCAAAAATTACTGAACTGCATGGCAAGAAATTAAACTAAAAATTACGTTCATCCATCACCTTTTATGAGCCATGAAAAACTACAAGGGGAATAAATCTTTGCATGCAAGACAGTTTCTGTTATAAGTGCTTCTTCTCACTTCAAATGCATTAATATTCAAAACCATAACCTGTCGCGTGCTCAGCTTTGTGTGAGAAGGGGAACAAATCAATCCCCTCCTTCTGTTTACCTCGTTGATTAACACTGTTATGCTCTGTGCCTGGGCTAAGGGAAGTGTTGCTGCTTCTCTCTTAAAGGGGTAGGTACTCTGGAGGCCCCCCAAAGAATGAGGGAATTGGCACTCATGATGAGCTTATCATGGGCCATATGCTGTACCCTCTTCCTCTCCCAAGGATTCCAGAGAGAGTTTTGTTAACCCCAATTTCTGGGAAAGGAAAATAAAAATAAGAGCAATTCTGGCAAGTGGACACAGTTGAACCAGTTCTGAATCCAGCTCAGCTTAATTCCAGACATCTCCCTGGAACCCCTCAAAAAACCATCAAGGGAGGCAAAAAAAAAAAAGATGAAGGCAACTGGAGCCCTTCAAGCCTCCAGAAAGCGGAGAATGGAGAATTCTGCCTCTCACCAGTTCCTAAAGACAGTTCCCCCATGCCGCCCACAGTTGGCCCAGAAGTCATCGCGAGCTGTTCACTGTATATGATCAGACAAGTTGAGAGTGGGAAGGTGCCACGAGTGAGTCACGCCATGTACCCCCACAGCCCTCATGAGGATCTGGGGCGCTCCCACCTCAACACATTCTGGAGCATTTTATTCCCGCCTGGTTGGCGTGGTTGTTCCCTGGGTGTCTGGCACTAGGTGTTTCCTCCCCCACCTCCCAGTTCCTTATCAAAGTCGGACTAAATGTCTTTCAAGCTGGAACTCACGCTCTCTAGTGTTTGCTAGGCTGGTCAGGTTGCTGGCTTCCTGGTAGCTCAGCACTGGGTGGTATTTTGGGGAGAAACCAGGAAACAGTTTTTCCTCCACTGCCAATTGACTGCAAGGCTTAAACAGCAGCCTCGGTTAATACCTGTGTTTCAAAACAGAGAAAACTCTAGAACCCTCTCCACAATCAAGACGCCCTCTTTGTAAATAATACCAACAGTTTTGCTGACTCATCACAGAGGGGCTGCCATGCCTGGCCACTCACTGCCGTCTGGCAGATTCCTCTTTGAGATACCCTCACAGTTTCTGTGAAAAGTGTAATCATAGGATCAACATGTTCATCTTTCTTCACAGGCCAGCATTGTCCTGTGTTGGATTCAAGTTTTCTATTTTGACCTCCCCAACATGTCCCAAGCACTTAGCTCCTAGTGAGGGAGATTTGTCATTAACTTTCCTGCCTTTTCCCATCCGCAACGGAAACTGCTGGAGAAAAATCACACACCCGGGGCAAATGCACCACATTTCAACCATCACATTATGAATCTTAGTGGTGCCCTTAATGTAGCTCAACTCAAAGAAAACAAACATCTCTGGTGACTTCCTGTCACATTTGTATGCAGACAGAAATCTCCTCCAGCTTGCTGGGATCACAATCACGGCTGTTTTCTCTCCCTAATTCAAGTTTTGCAGCTTTATTTTGAGCTCCTCCAAGGCAGGGCCTTTGCTTTGCTCACATCTGTGGCAATAATGTGTTGAATAAGTGATAGAAAGAATCAAATGGAATAAAACTGTTTAACCTAGATTCTCACAAATACAGTCCTCTCTCCCATAAAACCTCACTGAAGACCAGAAAAGATGACACATTTAATGGGGGCTCGAAGCCATTTTGAAGTCGTAGATTATTTCCATTTAGTATGTGCAGAAAAGTGGTCCAGATTCTTCTATCTGGGCAGCTTAGATCCTTTTCCATGTTTTACCTCTAATATAAGTCCTTCCTGCCCTTCCATCTTTATCTGTTCAAACAAGAGCTGTGAAATCTTGGAAAACAATGGACTAAGAAACAAAAATGAAGTAAATGCCATGTAAGGGGGGAATTCTTGTTCAGCAACGGAAGAGGTGGTCTAGCAAATGACTGTAACCCAAGTTTGAAGATTTCCTCGAAGAGCTCTACAGAGCAGGAGGTGAAAGATTGGACTTAATAGCTGACTAGCTTAGACACTCTGCTGGGCTGTAGAGAGTTCAGAGACAGATTGGTGCATTCACCTGTTTGTTCATTCAGAGAAAAGTGACAACCCAGGATGGCACAGAACCTAAGCAATGGGCCTCAGTCACCAGGCCTGGGTCCAATCCCCTGCTTTACCATTGTGACCAGGGACAAGTTTCTTCTCTCCTGAACCTTAATATTCTCAGCTATTAATTAAAGGTGATAATATTGAAAAAAAAGACTATAAATTAAGTTAAGTCAAATTTTAATCTAAAAAGGAAGCAAATATTTTTACATCATCTTTATGCTGGTAGGAAAATAACTTTAAAATATTGGTAGATATAGTTGTCCCTTGAAAAGTATTTTACTTATTTATATATTCATTTATTATTTATATTTTTTATTCAATCACGGTGAGATACAGTTACAAAGTTTTCATGATTAAGTTTCAATGATACAATGATCGAACACCCATCCCTCCACCAGTGTACTTTTCCCATTACCAATGTCCCCAGAATCCCTCCTGCCACCCCTACCCCTCCCCACCCTCTGCCTGAGAGGCCATCATGTTTGGTCCTTTGTCTACTTTCAGCACACATCTAGGGTTGGACAGAGATTAAAGTGGGTAGGGAGCTTGCTTTGAAAAGTTGGGGTTTTTTTTTTCTTTCTGGGTCACACCCAGAGATGCTCAGGGGTTACTCCTGGCTTTGCACTCAGGAATTACTCCTAACAGTGCTCAGGGAACCGTATAGGATGCTGGGAATTAGACCCTGGTCAGCCGCATGCAAGGCAAACACCCTACCCGCTGTGCTATCGCTCCAGCCCAAAAAGTATTTTAATAGCGAACGTAGTCAAGCGGCACAAATGCTGAGCGACTTCGACCACGAGTGTGGAAACGTCGGACTGCAGATGAACCTCAACAAGACGATGTTCATGAAAAATGAACTAGTCCCTGATGCTCCATTTGCTCTCAATGGAATGAACATCTCCGAATGCAGCAGCTATGTGTACCTAGGTCAAGAACTCAACATGAGGAACTACTTGGTGCCAGAACTGTGTAGGAGGAAGAGAGCAGCATGGAAAGCCTTTGAGAGCGCCGAGAAGCAATGAAGGATCTTCGATCCCCAGCACATCTTTTCAATTCCGCTATTCGGGTATCCCAAAGAGGAATCGAAAGAGCTATGCTAGGAGTTTCACGTTTCACTCAGGTGAGAGAAGGAATCCAGAGTTCCGTCCTCCTTTGACGGTCAAGAATCAGGGACAATGTCTCATTTGCCAAGACATCATAAATCAGATAGGCCAGACATGTAATGCGATTCAGAGACGACCGCTGGACTAGAGCTGTTATCGACTGGATTCCATGGGATGTCAAAAGACCAAATGGCCGCCCACCAATGAGATGGTCAGACTTCTTTGTTAAAACCATGAATGGTTTGAGGCTCTTCCTGTTCCTGGAGTGAGCAGATATCACTGGGCTACACTAGCATGTGACAGGGACAAATGGAGACGTTACTGGCTCCCGCTTGAGCAAATTGAAGATCAATGGGAAGACAAATGATACAAGTGTGAAGTGATGGTTCTGTCATTCTAAATATTTCAGGGAAATTTTTGCCTGAAATATAAGCAGAATTTTTCTTATATTATTTAATGTTGAATATCATTTACATTATTTTGAAGGCATAGATCATTTTTCAAAATTTTAAACTCCATAAGATGAAATTACAAGAAGTCTATAAATACTAAAAATGTTACCCTGAATCCCATCCAATCTAATATTCCCATTTTAATATCCATCCCTATGTACCTGCTCTTGTTTTTCCATGGAAGGTTTATATTTTTATAATTAAAAAAATACAAGAGCTGTGATACACTCTTGAGGGTTGTGGAGAGTAGTTAATCTTTCCTAGTTTGCTTGCTTTAAAACAGATAATTCTAGGACCAGGGATGTGGCTCTAAGTGGTATAGCTCAGGTCTACCATGTGTGAGGTCCTGGGTTTGATCCCTGGCACTCCAAAAAAAAAAAAAGAATAAAATATATATTACAGGTTCTAGGTAATCCTTCAATCCTTCAGTCTTAGACAAACCAGGATGTTACTCACTCTGGAGAGAAGATTCCCAGAAAGCCCAGATGGCAAGTTAGTTGGTCCCTCAACCACATGCAGCTCAGAAACCAGTATTGGCTACTGTACCATTTCACCCCGAAGATGGTAAATAAAAACATTATTTGTCTCCTAAAGTGGTGGTGCTGGTGGTGGTGGGGTGAGAGGTTGGGGGTGGGGGTGGGGAGGGTGGTTCAGTGAGAAAGAACATAAAAGTGCTTACCATCATGGACTAAGTTGTCAGTAAATATTATTAACTATTATTACTATTTTTGCTGTTCTAATTTTGGAAGTATCCTTAAAGAGGTGAATTAACATAGAATTAATATACTCCTGTAGGAGACTTAAGAAATGATGCAGAAGAATCTGTGGACCTAATTTGTTTGTTTGTTTAGGTATTTGGGAAACACCCAGCTGTGCTTGACTTTACCCCTGTCTTTGTGCTTAGGGATCATTATTGGTGCTGTTTAGGACACCACATGCAGTGTGGTGCATATAATCAGGAATGTCCTGGCACAAGATAAATGCCTTAACCCCTGTACTATTTCTCTATCCCAATCCATAGATTTTAATGTTACATTAGATTAGATTAAAGAGATCAGAATTTGAGAACCATAGTGATGTCTATTCTGTAGCACAGCAATTTAACCAATGTTATATGATGTGAATTCAATCTCTCTCTCTCTCTCTCTCACACACACACACACACACACACACACACACACACACACACATAACTTTTGGAAAGAGAATTTGCCTCGTATTCAAGATCTTTCCCAGGTGTGCATGATAAGTGGTTAATTCTCAACCTGTTCCATGACATGAAGTAAAACTATATGAGGGAAAGGACTTTCATGAACTGTGAGTGATATATATTTTTACCTTTTCTACTGGACATCTGTGAAGCACCAACTGATCCAGAATCTCAGAGAATGGGTCTCAGATCTTTCCATTATCAACACGTTCCTTGGGAGATTGTTATGTGCCCTAAAATCGGAGACACCTATGCTTGACCTTGCTCCTGGGAGGTGGGATTAGTACATTGTTCACTTTTGTACCCTCACCTGCAGCCCCAGCATCCAGCAAGTACCCCCTAAGCATGCCCTTGACTTTCCTTTTATTTCTGAGGCGAAGGATTTTGTTTGCCCAGAAAGTTTTCTCTGGAATGAGAAACTAACACATGTTTTAGTCACTGAGGCATTTATTTAAACTAGTTTTCACCCTGGTGGTAATGATTAGGGCTGAAAATGCTTTGAAAATGAACAAATTTCATGAGGAAAGGAACAAATTAAGTCTATGCAGGCAAGAGACTTCGATCAGATGGAAACAGCACTTTAAAAACAATCGCCGGCCTGCTAAGAAAGATACACTGGCTCCTCTCAAATTAATGCCATCTGGTTATCCACTGTGATACAAAGACCCCACCCAAGGAACACCAAGTGCCGGAATGAGGACAAGTAATCTAATTCTCCACGACACTTCCATCTCTATTTTAATATGGAAAATCTCGATGAAATGGATTCTACAAGAACAGATTTTCATTATTGAAAAGCCATGTCAGAATAAATTAGCATGAAGAAGCAGCAGAAAAACACTAGATTGGATTATTCAGAACAATTTGATTATCTACCTATTGGCAAAGTTTTTTCATATGCATTTAGTGGGCGTTAGAGACACTTAGTATTATTCTTCCTGCTGGTGAAAAGGTTGGATTTTTCAGTCCTGTAAGGCTTGTTAGTTTGAATGCTTTCTCTGCTATTTCCACATCATTTGGTGACTTTAGGTCTTGGGTCAATCATGATAGTAGCCAGGCAGTAGTTGGAAGAGGGACTGACCACATGTAGGTTGAGGTCAGTCTCTGAGCTATCACATTTTAGCAAGTAAGCACCTAGTAGTAAGATATCTGGAGAATTTTGTCAAAGGAGAGAAAAAACCAAAATAGAAACATAGGCAGTTTGGGGGAGTTTGTGAGGCAAGATTTGAGCTGCTTGTTTCATGCCTATTCCAGGGGCTTGATCAGTACGATGAAATTCAGGAATTTTAGAGAAATAGCTCAGAATGGGGGAGATTGCTCATAAGCAAATGTTAGGGTGGTTGGGATTCCATAGATAAGGCAGTGGGCCATAGCGCCCCCGCTTTCTTCCTCTCTCTTAACTTCGGTGCATTATCTGTTATTCAATTGCATCCTTTGTTCCTCCAATGTCCAAAGTTCTAGGCTCTTTATTAGTGTACATAGGTAACTGGGTATGGGGAAATATAAATGTGAAAAAGAGCTGAATTCCTGAGTGCATGAGTGCATAACACAGTGGGTAGGGCGTTTGCCTTGCATGCGGTCAACACAGGTTCGATTACCAGCATCCCATATGGTCCACTGAGCACCACCAGGAGTAATTCCTGAGTGCATGAACCATCCCATATGGTCCACTGAGCACCACCAGGAGTAATTCCTGAGTTATGAGCCATGTGCAATGCCAGGAGTGACCCCAAAAAAGCAAAAAGCAAAAAAAGAAACCATAGCGTTAACTGCCTTCCTGTATCTATACAAAAAGGACACTGCTCTAAAGTAAACCATGCAAAGGACATAAAGGAAAGAGAAAAGCAATATTTCACTTGCAAATACAAAATCCAGAGTCTTTAGAAGAATTTGACCTTACAAGTCACAGCATCTGATTTGGGGATATAAGCGATTAACAGTTAGGAGAAGCAGAGCACAAAGAAGTTAAAGATAAACACAGAGGAATGCAAGTGCCTCGGGAGCACTGTGATGGGCGTAACTCAATAAACCTAAGGTCCCCGAAGCAAGGGAGAAAGGACGGAGGAGAAAGGATGAACCAATGTTAGCCTACAGTAAGTCTCTAGATCCCATCCTCCTCCATCACAAGCATTGCCCAAGAAATTATCTTTGATTCCTTCAAGGACTTTTCAGTTTCACCCCATCTCTTCCTGACTGGTGGCTTTTCTTTAAGGACAATGCGTTGGATCTCCACTAATGCTCTCCCAGCTGCCTCTGTGGAATCTCCAGCTCTGTGCCCCTGAACTTTCGGCATCTGCAGGACTCCACTAGGGCTCTGCCTGGTCTCTGAAACAGAGTTCTGAGGTCTCTGCCAGGGATTGTGTGTCTTGCACTTTCGGCATCTGCAGGACTCCACTAGGGCTCTGCCTGGTCTCTGAAACAGAGTTCTGAGGTCTCTGCCAGGGATTGTGTGTCTTGCCTAGGCTGTTTGATGAAGGGGAGAGGCTGTGGGGTGGAACACAGTGGTGGAGGAGCTAGGGCCGGTCAGAAAGAATCATCTCTATACTGTTTTAGTATCTCACTGCCTTGGAAGGGCACGAATTAGGTATCACCTTCATTCAAAGTTTTCTAACTTGTCCTTTACAGGATGGGGGAGTGTCTTCTCCAAACAAAGTCATATAAGATTGATGTCGGTGTGCCCCACGGGTGACTTGTGTGAAGTGCAGAGGAGAAAGGTGGTCATTTTCTCCCCATCCGCTTCTGCCACCGGGGACCCAGGGTTACTGGGTTCTTGTCTCGCCTCACAGAAAGGAATTTCAGGAGTAGACAAACAGTGACATAGATTTTATTTGGAGGGTTTTTGAAGGTGTGGAGGAAGAGTGTGTGTGTGTGTGTGTGTGTGTGTGTGTGTGTGTGTGTGAGAGAGAGAGAGAGAGAGAGAGAGAGAGAGAGAGAGAGAGAGAGAGAGAGAGAGAGAGAGAGAGAGAAAGAGAGAGTAATGTACTCAAGAGGGAACATGAGCTTCTCCAAGGGCGGAGAGACATCCTAGCATTAGACATGAAAGGATGAAAGTACACATCTCAAGATGGGAGATGCGGGTGATACCTGTGCTCAGGCACCATGTGCTCGGCCCAAGTGCAAAAAGCACTTGGGCTCGGGCAGCATATGCACATCCTTCCTTTGTTCGAGGTGGCTTTTATAGGGTTTCTCCAACCTACCCCCATGGGAGGCTTCTTCCTAGGTAAAAGTCCATTGCTAAGGAGGTTACCAGGGAGGTTGGGAGTGGTGATGGTCTTTGGGCTGAATCACTAAAGTTAGGATATTGGAGGAATTTCCTTCATGGGGATGGTCAGTCTTCTCAGGGTTTGTTGCTCCTCAAGGTCTTATCAGGCCTTCTTAGCTCCTATTTTTCCCATTTTTTGCTTTTGCCATTGCCTTAGGAGGGGCCCTTCCCTATCCTGCCTACATCAAGATAACGAATCAGTCCCAATATCCATTTCTTCCAGAGAAACTGAGATGGAGACCTGAAATGTTCCTTTATTGAGTCTTCCAGGCAGCCACTGCTACTGGATCTGGCTGGCTTCTAAGATGAAGTCTCTGCCATCCTGAGTCTAGGCCTGCCTACATATCCACAGAAGAGAGTGAAATATCCAATCACCCTGGATCCCCCATCAATCATTCCCTTTCCCCTTCCTGAATGTTATATACAAATAACCCCTCAGGGGCTCCTTCACTCACTCCAAGAACATCAACCTCTGTGCTCCTTGTCTTTCTCAGGCCCTGGAGAGGTAGGGGGGCAAAGTTTTGGGTTGGAGACAGGCTTTACTGTGAGGCTCTCAACCTTCCAGAATCAGGGCCATTCATCAGCGTCAAAGGGCAGAGCGCTATTCCATTTTCTAAACTTGCATAAAAAGAAGAAGCTCAGTGGGCATTTGGCAGCCATAACCTGAACAGCTCTTCATTAAATGCAAGTTTGCAATTTAGCCCGGAAGTTCATGTATCTTGCCTACTAGTTTGGTTTCCTTTGAAGGGAGCACAGGCCCAGGGTTGGAGCTATTCCTAGGGGCCAGGAGCTAAGCAGCCCGCTGACTGACAGCTCTGAAGGGCCATGTGGGGTTCCCTTGCTGCTTCTTTCTGGACACCAGGCTGCGGATCTAGGATTCAGTCACAAATCAGAGCAAATGCAGACTGTTGTCACCCATGAGCAGAGGCTGATGTGTGAGGAATCTTTAAGTGGAGTTTATTCAGTCCCAATTAAATCCCATTTTACAAATTCCATCCAACTCCTTGACAGGAGGAAGCTCATTAAATTTTTCCCCCCTCTAAGCCTGCCTAGGTGGCAGTGCGGGGCTGTGCCGGGCAGGCCCTCGCAAGCTCTCGAGGAAGCTGTCGGAGCCGAGTTCTGTGGTTTCTTGGAAATAGCAAAAGGATTTATGTGGTATAACTAAGTACCAGAAAGACAAGGTTATTTCTAAGCAGGTATCAGAAAATAAAACGACGGGCATGAAATGGGAAAAAAATAATCTTTGAAGAGATGTATTCAAGCAACCCAGGGACTCACAAATCAAGGGAGAAAAGGCTTTTTCTTTGTCTTTGCTTCTTTAAAGAAGGCCAATTCTCTCCCATCAGGGATACCTAGTGAGCATTTCACTAGGCTTTTTAATGGCTTGTGATTAAAGCGATTTTTTAAGCGATAAAGCCTCCTGGGCTGTCTTTTTGTGATTGAATAGGTCAGTAGGGGGTTAGTTCATTATTCATTCAACACATGCTCAGGAACTGGAAATCACTGAGACCTTAATATTCTACTGCCCTATCTTCCTGATGCCCTCTGACCCTCTTAAGTATCTGTATCACTGTCATGCCATTGCTTATTGATTTGCTCGAGTGGGCACCAGTAACGTCTCCATTGTGAGACTTGTTACTGTTTTTGGCATATCAAATATGCCATGGGTAGCTTGCCAGGCTCCGCTGTGCAGGCGAGATACTCTCGGTAACTTGCCGGGCTGTCAGAGAGGGGCGGAGGAATTGAACCCGGGTCAGCCCCACGCAAGGTAAACGCCCTACTAGCTGTGCTATTGTTCCAGCCCTAGGAAGGTCAATAGAGGAGACCCCAAATCAAATCCTCACTATTCCCAATTTGGGGTACCTATGGCACCTCAACTTTTCTGTCTGGAGACTTGGCTGTATTGCAGGTCCTCCTGAGACACACTTAGAAGACCCAGGGCAGTTTCGAATCCAAACAATCCAAGTGGGTTTACCCCATCTGTCCCCCAGTCCCTGGGCTTAGTCTGTGATTCACCACCAGGGGTTGCCACCTGCTCCCTCTGTTCCCTCTCTCTATCCTTTTTTTTTCCTTTCTTTCCTTCCAGCTATGTTTAAAAATTTAATTAACAGTGAAATAAATGAGCATCAGGGGTCTGCCCCACTCCAGAAATAACCTTGCTTCGATTAGATATTCAGTGCCTATACATTTACTATTGACAGAAGGACAGTTTCATTATGAAGAAGGAAATAGAAAAAAATATATATGGGTCCTTTCTGCAGCATTACCTTTGAGACCTTGTGTGCCTCAGGTAGAACTCCGGGCAAGTTAAGGGAAAGGGAGGGTGGCAGCCTTTCAGCCTTACATAGATTTAAAAGACAAGGGCACGAAGAGCACATCTATTAGAAGAAAACTGAACACCAGCTTACCCACCTTTGTTTTTTATGTTCAAACATAAAAATCTGGGGTTCCATCAGCTAGCAGACCCCTAGAGCACCTTTCAGTCCAGACACTTCGTCATGGAGAATTTAAACATGACTGAGCCAGCAAAACTGAGTCTGAGGACAAAGTCAAGGATGCGGAAGCTAGAAGCTCCCCTGCCGTGGGGAGGCTGAGACCAAGGCATGACAAGTGGCTACTAGCAGAAATAATTCTGCAGTGAATTTCGCCAGCCAAGCTCTAATTCCTGTGGGGCTCAGAGTGCAAAGGCAGCAGTCTCTTTGGGAGTGTTTGCAGCCTGTGTCTGTATGGATTGTACTAAGGGACTTCAGAGACTGCCTTTTCAGTGGATATTCATCTCTGCCCTCATGCTGTCCTACTCACTAGACGGGAACGTGGGGTACCTTTGGAGTTCAGGGTAGTGATCAGGGCTCACAGTGACTCTTGATTATCCATATCAACCACAGAACAAGAAACATGTGATTGAGTATCTCTGCAAGGCCAACTTTAAGTTCCCTGGCCACCACAAAACCACATCTCCAGGAAGTGGGACTTTAACCAGTACAAGACAGATAAATTTAAAGACATGGTAACTGAAAAGAAGTTTGTCTAATATGACTGTAGGGTCAAAAATATCTTTAATTATGGTCTCCTGAGCATACAGCTGTTCTTTCTCCCTTCCTTTCTTTCTTTCTCTCTCTTTCTTTCTTTCTTTCTTTCTTTCTTTCTTTCTTTCTTTCTTTCTTTCTTTCTTTCTTTCTTTCTTTCTTTCTTTCTTTCTTTCTTTCTTTCTTTCTTTCTTCTCTCTCTCTCTCTCTCTCTCTCTCTTTCTTTCTTTCTTTCTTTCTCTCTCTCTCTCTCTTTCTTTCTTTCTTTCTTTCTTTCTTTCTTTCTTTCTTTCTTTCTTTCTTTCTTTCTTTCTTTCTTTCTTTCTTTCTTTCTTTCTTTCTTTCTTTCTTTCTTTCCTTCCTTCCTTCCCTCCCTCCCTCCCACTATCCTTCCTTCCTTCCTTCCTTCCTTCCTTCCTTCCTTCCTTCCTTCCTTCCTTCCTTCCTTCCTTCCTTCCTTCCTTCCTTCCTTCCTTCCTTCCTTCCTTTTCCCTTCCTCCCTTCCTCCCTTCCCTGATCTCATCTCTTCAGTGTTTATCGAGCAGCCATGCTGTTTCAAGACTTAGACTGAGTTCTTATTTCATCCTTGAGTTTCTTAGAGTCTAAGAGGCTATGCAGACACCTCTGTTCATAACCCTAACACACATTTTAAGTGTGACAGAGATGTGGGTCAGGTGCTATGAAAACAGAGGACAATATATGCAGAACCTAAGGAGATACGCAGTTTACTACAAAAAAGGATACATGGATGTGAGGGATGGAAGGGAAAGGATGGATGGAAGCAAATCAATAGTGATGATGCTCTGAGCTTAACTTTGAGGGAGTTTAAAATGAAGTTAGAGATATACAGAAATGTTCTTATAGGATATTGACTTAAATTCCTTTGAGAATATGCACATTTACATTTTGATGTCTTCCACGGTCTTTGTAACTAAAATTTACAAAGTGAAAATCTCAAAGACTATTCTTTGCTCTTTCTCCTATTTTTTTGCCTTGAAAGATTTCCCTGAAGTTCAAGTCCCTGATTGGTAACTAGTTTAAGCTATTTTGGAACATTTCAAGAACTTGCTTGTCATTGTTGAGCATGTGTCATTGCAATTTTAGTGTACATACTACCAGAGAAAGCAGTTTTCTTCATATTTTAATGGCCAACATACGTGTTCAGTTATTTTATATACAGAAGCTTTAGTGAAACTGGGAAGCAAGAAATATTAACAAATCATCATTTCTTTATTTTTGGGAACCACATCTGGTGTATTCAGCATTTACTCCTGGCTCTTTGCTCAGAGTTTACTCCTGGTGGTGCTCAGGGGGTCATAGAGAGTTCTGGGAACTAAATCCTCTTTGGTTGCACGCAAGGTTAGCATCTTACCCACTGTTCTATCTCTCAAGCTCAACAAAGCACCATTTCTGCATCTTTGTTTTGGGGCCACACCTGGCAGTGCTCAGGGGTTACTCCTGGCTCTGTTCTCAGCAATCACCCCTGGTGGGGCTCAGGGGATCATATGGAGTGCCTGCAGGGGATTGAATCAGGATGGCCACATGCATGGGAAATGCCCTACTCACTGTACTATCACTCTTAGTTGACACTTTTAGGTGTCAACTCCTAAAAGAAAACTAACTTTTATGCACCCTAGGTGTCTTCACCATTCACCACAGTAATGAGGCATTCTGAACTTTGCATCAAAACCTTCTAGGTCTTTCTTTCACTGTTCTGAATTTATATAACTATTCAACTGGCATGCTCTAGACATATTCAATGGAATGTGGGTTTGCATTTCTACAGTTTCTTGGCCTGTTTCTCCTACATGGCAAGAATGAAAAATTAAACTATCATGTCAATTGGGATGCCTCTGAAAATAGGAGGAAACCTCTGACTTTCCAAGCTCTCAAACTCCCTGCATGAGAGAAGGTGATTATCTCCTTGTCTTCTTAAGTAGGATAAAGCAGCTCCTTGCAGGATGTGCTTCAAATATTCTAAATGTGACTTGAACCAATGTAAAAATAGTACTTTTCAGGAACAACTAAAACTCCTAAATGGGCATCTTTTAAAAAGCTTCCCATACAAATTTAGACCTTTCTGAGTATAAACTTTTAACCAAAAAACATTCTATACAAAATTAGAAATAAAATAATTTTAAACCATAATATGCAAATATTTAGCAAGTGTATCTTTACATAGGCATTGTACTAGATATTCAAGATACAGAAGGAAACTGTTTTTTGGGAGCTGGAGAGATAGTACAGCAGGTAAGACGCTTACTTTGCACATGACCTGTAGGGTAACATTAGTTTGTCCTTTCAGCCTTGCCACAGGGAGCTTAGGTTTATTGGGTTATTCCCATCACAGTGCTCCCATTCCTGTGTTTATTTGTTACTTCTTTCTTTGTGTTCTGCTTCCCCAACTGGTCAATTACCTTTAACTCCTAATCAGACTCTGTTAACTTGTGAGTATTGCTTTTTTCTTCTCCTTAAGTCCTTTGCATAGTTAATTCAGAGCAATGTGCTGTGCTTTTTGTATAGACACAAGAAGACAGTGTTATGCTTTTGTAACTTGGGAGTTAATTGACTGTGATTACTACTGGGCATCTGCTCTTTCGGCTGGACTTAAGCCTTATTTGCCCTTACTTCCTAGCACACCCCAAAAGCAGGGTTCTGATGAGGGACTGGATGAACCCAAGGCAAGCTGTAGCTACCCTGGCATCAAAATGGGCCAGGCCTAAGTGCCATAATACTTAACTACAAGTTAAGAGCATGCTCATGGACAAATTCTGTCATGATACAAAGAGTACAACTAGACAGGACCCTGTTAGGGTTTGGAAAGATTAATCTGGCCTGAGCACTGTAGTCTGATATTTATAGTGTGATGTCCCCAGAAGAGCCACCCTACATGCTTAATGTACCTTTTACTATTGTCCATACAAAATAACTAATATAAGGAAGTAGGATTAAGATGTTAATTACAATGTTAATTAAGTTATTGGACTAAGGAGAGGAGAAACACACCTAGGTGGTATTTCTGCCCTTGCGCATGATCAGTGTTCAGGAAGGGCTTTGATATGTTGATGGTGGCTACCTCCAATGCAGGGAGTTGGTGAGAGACTAGAGACCAAGGCAGTGAGTCGGAGTGTGGAGAGACAAGCAAGGGGAAGATGGAGAAGAATGTAGGGGGGAAATGCAGGAACAGACGCGTGGAGAGAATGAAATAAATGGCAACTGATCACCATCCAGCCTGGCCCTTGTTTCCTCCTTTGTCCACCCGTGGTAACAACCGTCCTGGGTGGGGAAGCGCCCAAGACCATCAAATGCAGGTGGCGAGAGAGAGCTGAGCGTTCCCTAGCCACCCGTGATTACACATTGACTGACCTGGGTTTGATTCCCAGCATCCCAGGTGGTCTCTCAGCACTGCTAGGAGTGATCCCTGAGCACAGAGCCAGGAGTAATGGCTGAACATTGCTGGGTGTGGCTCCCAAAACAAAAACAAGTTGTTTTCTATGGGGCCAGAGAGATAGTACAATGGGTAGGGCAATTGCCTAGTATGCAGCAGACCCAGGTTCAATTGCTGGCATTTTATATGGTGTCCCAGCCCATTAGGACTGATCCCTGAGTGCAGAACCAGGAGTAATCCCTGACCACCACCAAGTATGGTCTAAAAACAAACAAACAAACAAAACCCCAAAACAAAATTGCTTTTCTTCTCATAAATCAGGTACATATATAGTGTGTATATGTCATATATTTATTCTACATGGCAGAGAGTCTCTTGCCCACATGCCTGGCTGTCTTCCCCAGGGCCCCTCAGAGGGGATGGGCCCCAGCTTCCCTCCCCGACTCAAGCAGAGCTCCCGGTGGCCGAAGACCACCAGAACCTAGCCACAGCCATGCTCAAGGCCTCTCTCCACATGTTCGGACAAACCTCACGCATGAAGGTACTGTCAGAGGAACCCAGGTGTTTGTAATCCATCAACAGCCAACATCCAGAGACTTAAAAGCAAGCTCCCAGAAGCGATATCTTACAACCTACTTCTCCCTCTGGGAGAAACTAGCAAGATACTGAGAGTTTCTTGCCCTCATGGGACAACCTAGCAAACTTCCCATGGTGTATTTATATGCTAAAGCCAGTAACAGGTGGATCTCATTCCCCTGACTCTGAAAGAGCCTCCAATGCAGCATCGTTGGGAAGGCTGAGTGGAGAGAGGCTTCTAATATCTCAGGGTTAGGATGAATGGAGAGGTTACTGAGACTGCTCGAGAAATCGATGATCAACAGGATTTCATGATTTGTGATTCGTGATTTAACAGGATTTCATGATTTGTGATTCGTGATTTATTCTACATATTATAAACAAGTTGAATTGTAAATTCAAATCAAATAAGTACATCCAAGTGCAGGTATTAAATTCCTCACCTTTTTTTTGCCCAATTAAAACAATAATCGTTATATAGAGAGAATTTCTAAGAAAAACATTAGAAACACAGCATAGTTTTCTTCTTGTGGGGGTAAGTATAGAGATTCCATAGGGATGCATTTGAAAGCATGACATAGAAAGTAAATATTTAAACAAAAAACTATTGAGCTTCCAAAGGACCCAGCAATTTCATTATTTGACATCTACCCCAAGGGCTCAAAACCACTACTTGAAGAAAATACATTTGCATTCCTTTTTTCACTGCAGTGCTATTTCCAGTAACCAAGATCTGAAACAATCCAAATACCCAAGAAAAGATAAGTGGATAAAAACCTGTGGTATATATACACAGTGGAATACTACTTAGCTATAAGGAGAGATGAAGTCATGAGATTTGCCACTAACTGGGTGAAACTAGCATGTATCATGGTGTGTCAGTCAAAAGAAGACAGGTCCAGAAAGAGCACAGCGAGTGCAGTGTTTTCCTTGCACTCAGATGACCTGGGTTCCCACCTCAGTACCACATATTGTCCCTCAGTACCCCCAGGAGTGATCCCTGAGTGTTGAGCCAGAACAAGCCCTGAGCATCATTGGGTGTGGCCCCAAACCAAGAACAAAGTCAAAATGAGGAGAACAAATACAGAATACTCTCTCTCATACATGGAATTAAGAAGCAAAATAAGGCAATAACGAAAGGCTAGTGGCATCAAACTTTGCGGATTGGCTTACAGATCGGACTCTGCCAAGGAAGTGTTGAAGGCAGGAATCTTGAGACCTTGGTGGAGGGATGCTGGCACTCTGGTTGTCGGTGCTCTATTGGAATACGAAGCTTTATTACTAATAATATTATAAGTCATGATGCCTAAATGAAGATTTTAAAAACAAAGTAAATATAAGGAAAATATTTTTAAAGAATAGGTAGAAATTTGTCCAACACAGGAACTTTAATTTTTCTTTCTCTCATTTCACATTGCAATGCTAGGTAAAAAAGGCATTTTTTCAATTGAATCATTGTAAGCTACAGTTACAAAGCTTTCAAGTTTGAGTTTCAGTCATACAATGATCCAACACCCATCCCTCCACCAGTGCACATTTTCTATCACCAATGTTCCCGGTATCCCTCCCTGCCCTTTTCCCAGCCCTCCCCTTGCCTCTATTGCAGACAATTTCCACAATATTTCTCTCTACTTTTGGGCATTATGATTTGTAATATAGATACTGAGAGGCTATCATGTTTGGTCCTTTATCTACTTTCAATACACATCTCCCATCCCGAACAATTCCTCCAACCATCATTGACTTAGTCATCCCTTCTCTATTCCAGCTACTTTCTTCTACCCCAGCTCATGGAACAGGCTTCCAACTATGGAGCAATATTTCTGGCTGTTGTGTTTACTGTCCTTGGGTGTCAGTCTTATATTATATTATTTTATATTCCACAAATGAGTGCAGTCATTCTATGTCTGTCCCTCACGAGAAAGGCATTTTATAGCATTTTTTAAACAGATAATTTATATGATGAGTAAAAAGAACCAAGAGATACCTAAAAGTCTAGGATCAAGCTGTAGCTGGTGGTAATTTTAAGTTTTTCAGTACTGAGCTTTGAGCAATTGCAGAGAGAGAGAGGGAGAGAGGCAGAGACAGAGACAGAGACACAGAGAGATTCATTCTGGTATAAGGTGAGGATGTCATGTGAACAGTGTAAATTCATATGGACTCAGTAAATAACACATAATGGAAGGCAAAAGTGATTAAGAGTAACTAAACACAAATCATGACATAGCAGATCTTAGCTTCTAAGACAACTTCAGTGAAAAAATGCCACCAATTTAGGAACAGTTTAGGAAAAACAAGCACTGGGTTAAAGGATGAAAATTATCTCTCCATCCTCACCATGATTTACAATATTGTTAAGGACAATATTAACAATGTTCTAGCATCACACCTATTGCCAGTATTCACTTCCTTCCACTATGTCCCAAGGTCATGCTTGTAGGATAACATTGGTTTGTCCTTTCTCCCTTGCCACAAGGAGTTTAGGTTTAAGTGCTCTGGAGACACTCCCATTCCTTTGTTTATCTGTAAACTCTTCTCTGCACCCTCCTTCCCAACCAGTTAATCACATTTTCCCTAATCAGATTCTGTATCTTATAAGATCAGATCCTTCTAAGGACTCTGAACTTGTATTGTAAATTAGTGTCTTTTGCATAGTTTACCTTAAAGCAATATCCTTTCTGTATGGACACAGGAAGACAGTTAATATTATGCTTTGTAACTTGGGAGTTGATTGATGCCAATAATATTTACTCCTGGACATCTGCTTTCTTGACTCAGTTGCCCTTAGTTCCTAACACCCAAAGGCAGGGTCCCAACAAGGGACGGAATGGACCGAGGGCAAGATGTGAGCTATCCTGGCATCGAAATGGGCCAGGCCAAAGTGCCACAATACTCAACTATAAGTTCAGGGCATGATCATGGACAGTGCTGTCATGATCCAAAGGTAACGATGAGATGAGATTAGGGCCCTGCTGGGGTTAGGAAGATTAACCTGGCCTGAGGACTGTGGTCTAGAATGTATAGTGAGATGGCCTCAGGAAGAACCAAACTTTAAGGTTATATCTCTTACTGCACTCAAACAGAATGACATTACTAGAAATATTAGAAGTAGATTTATACAAGGAGTAAGTGGATTACTAGCTGAGGAAAGGAGAAAGCAACACACCATTGTTTGGATCCCACCCTTGAGCAGATCTCTTAGTAATCTTCTTAGATGAGACTTTGTCCTTGAGGAGTGGTCTTATCTCTTTGTTGATGTATTAATGTTCCAACCTACCTTTGTGTTACCACCCTATGTGATTGCTATATAAACTAAGACTGTAGGAGAAGTAAGGGAGAACACACAGAAGCACGAGAGAACACACAGAAGTAGGGGGAACACACAGAAGTGCGCGCTCGAGAGAGAAGCAGAACGGGAATGGAGATTGGAATAAACTGCAACTGATACCGACCAGCCTGGCACTCATTCCTTCCTCTGCTTGCCCATCTCCATCAGCCTCCCCGGGGTGAGGGAAGTGATGTGAGACTACCGAACTCGGGCAGCGGGAGAGATAGAGCCCCGCTGGCCCCACCCCTTCTGTGAACACACATAATGCTCTACTCACCTCTGCCCAGTACCTATCTTGACAAGCTCAGTTTGTTTGTTTAAGCATAACGGTACTTATTTGACTCGGAATGAGGAGCTTCTGTACAACAGAGAGCACCGTGTGTGCCTGACCCTGAGCAGGCAGGATTCGAAAAGAAAAGAGGGCAGCCCCCTCCCCGCCCCCTGCCCGCCGCGGCTCGGGGCTTCTCCTGAAGCCCCTGCCTGGCACCTTTCCGCCGCCGCCGTCGGATCCTGACCAATCCCCACTCTGCTGCTTAGGGGCGTGTCCTCATCTCAGGGGGCGTGGCCTAAAAGTGGGCGTGGCCTCTTTCCGGAGCGGCCAACGCTAACGCGGCCGCAGTTATTTTTTTTTTTTTTTTAACCATTCCATGCCTTCTCCTTTGGCCACAATTGATAGAATTCATTCTATCTGTGTCTTAGTGGGCGTGGTCTAAAGTGGGCGTGGCCTCCTCTCAGAGCGGCCAACGCTAACGCGGCCGCAGTTATTCTTTGCTACCTCAGCTCAATCCGTACTGTGTATTCCTTTGAAAACTCACTTTTGCGAGCTCAAACATTTACGCAAAATAGCCATTAGCTTAGGCTGACAGTATAAAAGCTATCAGTGAATAAGGGAAGTTTAGCACAATCGGAGCCCCTTCTTCCCACAAAAAGGAAGAGGAATAAATAACTACAAGGTTCCAACTCTGCACTTCTGTGACAATATGAAGAAACAGCGAAAATCCCCTCCACCAAGAGAGGGAGAAGAAAAGATACTAGAAACCTCAAAAGAGTCTCCCAACATCTACGACCTCTCAGATAAACAATTCAGAGAGGAAATATGGAGGAGAGTCGACCTACTCCAAGCAACTATGGAACAGACATCCAATAAATTAAGGGAGGAGATGAATCAAGCGCTGGAACGGTCTACCAAGAAAATACACGAAGAAATGAGAGCAGAAATGAGAGCAGAAATTTCAAACCTTCGAACCGAAGTCTCACAAATAAAGCAATCGGTAGATGAAATAAAAATCTCACTAGATGCCCTCAACAGCAGAATGACTACAGCCGAAGACAGAATCAGCGAGCTTGAGGATGAGCTGCAGAAAGCTTACAGACAGCAACAAATAATGGCCAAAGACCTCAAAATGGCTATAGAGCGAATCAGAGCCCTGGGGGATGACTTCAAGAGGAACAACATAAGAATCATTGGAGTACCAGAACCACAGGGAAGTAACCCCAATGAAAAAAACATAATCAAAGACATCATCACTAAGAAATTCCCAGAGCTGGAGAAGGCAGGCGTCCAGATACAAGAAGTCCGAAGAGTGCCAGCAAAAAGAGACCCAAATAAAAAGACTCCAAGGCATATCATAGTCAGAATGGCGGATGCCGTAGATAGAGACACAATTCTACAAGTAGCAAGGTCAAAGAGGGAAATCACATACAAAGGAGCACCCCTCAGATTTACGGCCGATCTGTCAGAAGAAACCCTCCGAGCCCGAAGACAATGGTGGGACATAGTGAAAAAACTCAACGAAACGAATGCCTCACCAAGAATACTTTATCCAGCTAAACTCTCACTCAAACTCGAAGGAACCATACACTATTTCTCGGATAAACAACAGCTCAGGAACTTCATAGACTCAAAACCAATCTTGAAAGAAGGTCTAAAGGGGCTACTGTAAGACAAGGAGGAGCCCCATAAGAACAACAAATCCCACAGAAAGATGACACAAAACCACATCACAATAATCTCTCTCAATGTCAATGGCCTAAATGCACCTATCAAAAGACACAGAGTGGCTAAATGGATCCGGAAATTAAACCCAACATTCTGTTGCCTGCAAGAAACACACCTGAACAAACAGAGTAAACATAGACTCAAAGTCAAAGGATGGAAAACAATCCTCCAAGCAAACAACCCCCTTAAAAAAGCTGGAGTGGCCATCCTGGTATCCGACAACATAGATTTCAGGATGAAAAAGATCAAAAGGGACAGCGAAGGTCATTTTCTGTTTATCAAGGGATATGTACAACAGGAAGAAATCACACTCTTAAACGTATATGCTCCTAACAAACGACCGGCTAAATATTTAAAACGACTCCTAACAGACTTCAAAGAGGACATCACTAACAGCACAATTGTAGTCGGAGACTTCAATATGGCCTTATCACCTCTAGATAGATCCACAAGAACAAAACTCAACAAGGAAACACTGACTCTGAATGAAGAAATTGAAGAGAGAGGCCTAATAGACCTATACAGGGCCTTACACCCCAAAAAGAAAGAATACACATTCTTTTCCAGTGCACATGGAACATTTTCAAAAATAGACCATGTACTGGGCCCCAGAACATACCTCAATAGAATCGGAAAAATAGAAATTGTATCAACCATCTTTTCAGACCACGATGCGCTGAAGATAGAAGCTAACCACCCACAAATACGGAAAATCAAATCAAACACCTGGAAATTAAACAATTCCATGTTGAACAATGAGTGGGTCAAGAAGGAAATCAAGGAAGAAATCAAAAGATACTTAGAAACAAATGAGAATGAAGACACGAGCTACCAAAACCTATGGGACGCAGCTAAAGCCGTGTTAAGGGGAAAATTTATAGCTCTCCAAGCATTCCTCAGGAAGGAAGAAAGGATCCACATAGATAGCTTGACTTCACGACTCAAGACCCTAGAAAAGGACCAGAGAAAGGACCCCAAACCAGACCGAAGGAAAGAAATAATAAAAATTAGAGCAGAAATTAATGACATCGAAACCAAAAAAACAATCCGAAAGATCAATGAAACAAAGAGTTGGTTCTTTGAGAAAATAAATAAGATTGATAAACCGCTAGCAAGTCTCACAAAGAAAGAAAGAGAGAAAACTCTAATAAATCGAATCAGAAATGAAAAGGGGGACATCATAACAGAAACCAGTGAGATTCAAAAGATCATTAGAGACTACTTTGAAAGTCTTTACGCCACAAAAAAGGAGAACCTAAAAGAAATGGATGGATTCCTTGATTCCTATAATCTCCCAACACTGAAGAAAGAAGACCTGGAATACCTGAATAGACCCATCAATGTTAAGGAAATTGAAACGGTAATCAAAAACCTCCCCAAAAACAAAAGCCCAGGCCCAGATGGTTTCACTGGCGAATTCTTCCAAACATTTAAAGAAGACCTATTGCCTGTTTTCCTCAAACTTTTCCAGGAAATTGAAAAAACAGGAACTCTCCCAAACAGTTTCTATGAAGCACATATCTCCCTAATACCAAAAGCAAACAAAGACACCACTAAGAAAGAAAATTACAGACCAATTTCCCTGATGAACACCGATGCGAAGATCCTCAACAAAATACTAGCAAATAGGATCCAACAACTCATCAAAAAGATCATACATCACGACCAAGTGGGATTCATCCCAGGGATGCAAGGATGGTTTAACATTCGGAAATCAATCAACATAATCCAGCATATCAACAAAAGTAAAGATAAAAACCATATGATCATATCAATAGATGCAGAGAAAGCATTTGACAAGATCCAACATCCTTTCATGATGAAAACCCTTGCCAAAATGGGGTTTGGAGGAACTTTCCTCAAGATAGTCGAAGCCATCTATCACAAGCCTACGGCAAGCATTATCCTCAACGGGGAAAAACTAAGGGCCTTTCCTCTAAGATCAGGGACAAGACAAGGATGCCCACTCTCACCACTCCTCTTCAATATAGTACTGGAAGTACTTGCGATAGCTATTAGACAAGAAAAAGAGATTAAGGGCATCCAGATAGGAAGGGAAGAAATCAAACTCTCACTATTTGCAGACGACATGATACTATATCTAGAGAAGCCTAAAACCTCTACTAAGAAACTCTTAGAAACAATAGACTTATACAGTAAAGCTGCAGGCTACAAAATCAATACCCAAAAATCCATGGCCTTCATATATGCAAACAATGAGGCAGAGGAAAGGGACATGAAAAAAGCAATCCCATTCACAATCGTGCCCCAGAAAATCAGGTACCTCGGAATCAGCTTAACCAAGGAAGTAAAAGACCTTTACAAAGAAAACTACATAACGCTACTCCATGAAATCAAAGAGGACATGAGGAAATGGAAACATATACCCTGCTCGTGGATAGGGAGAATCAATGTTGTCAAAATGGCAATACTCCCTAAAGCATTATACAGATTCAATGCGATCCCTATAAGTATACCCATGACATTCTTCAAAGAAATGGATCAAGCAATCCTAAAATTCATATGGAATAACAAACGTCCAAGGATAGCTAAAACAATTCTTGGGAAAAAGATGATGGGAGGCATCACCATCCCCAACCTCAAACTTTACTACAAAGCAGTAACAATTAAAACAGCATGGTACTGGAACAAAGGCAGAGCCGTAGACCAATGGAACAGGGTGGAATATCCCTACACACAACCCCAAATGTATGACCATCTAATCTTTGATAAGGGAGCAAGAGATGTGAAGTGGAGCAAGGAAAGCCTCTTTAACAAATGGTGCTGGCACAACTGGACAACCACATGCAAAAAAATGGGTTTAGACCTTGACCTGACACCATGCACAAAAGTCAGATCAAAATGGATTAAAGACCTCAACATTAGACCACAAACCATAAGGTACATTGAAGACAAGGTCGGCGAAACCCTCCACGATATTGAAGATAAAGGTATCTTCAAAGGTGACACGGAACTAAGCAATCTAGTAAAAACAGAGATCAACAAATGGGACTACATTAAACTAAAAAGCTTCTGCACTGCAAGAGATACAGTGACCAGAATACAAAGACTATCCACAGAATGGGAAAGGATATTTACACAATACCCATCAGATAAGGGGTTGATATCAATGGTATATAAAGCACTGGTTGAACTCTACAAGAAGAAAACATCCAACCCCATCAAAAAATGGGGCGAAGAAATGAACAGAAACTTTACCAAGGAAGAAATATGAATGGCCAAAAGGCACATGAAAAAGTGCTCTGCATCACTAATCATCAGAGAGATGCAGATCAAAACAACTTTGAGATACCACCTCACACCACAGAGACTAGCACACATCCAAAAGAACAAAAGCAACCGCTGTTGGAGAGGATGTGGGGAGAAAGGGACCCTTCTTCACTGCTGGTGGGAATGCCGACTGGTTCAGCCCTTCTGGAAAACAATTTGGACGACTCTCAAAAAATTAGATATTGAATTCCCATTTGACCCAGCAATACCACTGCTGGGAATATATCCCAGAGAGGCAAAAAAGTACAATCGAAACAACATCTGCACATGTATGTTCATCGCAGCACTGTTTACAATAGCCAGAATCTGGAAAAAACCCGAATGCCCCAGAACGGATGACTGGTTGAGGAAACTTTGGTACATCTATACAATGGAATACTATGCAGCTGTTAGAAAAAAGGAGGTCAAGAATTTTGTAGTCAAGTGGATGGGCATGAAAAGTTTCATGCTGAGTGAAATGAGTCAGAAAGAGAGAGACAGACATAGAAAGATTGCACTCATCTATGGTATATAGAATAACAGAGTGGGAGACTAACACTCAAGAACTGTAGAAATAAGTACCAGGAGGTTGACTCCATGGCTTCGAGGCTGGCCTCACGTTCCGGGGAAACGTCAACTCAGAGAAGCGATCACCAACTACATTGTAGTCGAAGGCCATGTGGGGGAAGGGAGTTGCGGGCTGAATGAGGGCTAGAGACTGAGCACAGCGGCCACTCAACACCTTTATTGCAAACCACAACAGCTAATTAGAGAGAGAAAACAGAAGGGAATGCCTTGCCACAGTGGCAGGGTGGGGTGGGGGGGAGATGGCATTGGGGAGGGTGGGAGGGACACTGGGTTTACGGGTGGTGGAGAATGGGCACTGGTGAAGGGATGGGTTCCAAACTTTGTATGAGGGAAGTATAAACACAAAAGTGTATAAATCTGTAACTGTACCCTCACGGTGATTCTCTAATTAAAAATAAATAAATTTAAAAAAAAAAAAAAGAAAAGAGGGCAGCCTGCTGGACAGCAGGCAAACCACAGAGCGCAGAGAAATGGGTGTCCAGCTTGATGGAGGGGATTTGGGGAGAAGTGAAGCAAAGAAACTTATCTGCATGGAGAGAAAAAGCAGGATAAAATGGGAAACAAACAGGGGCACAATGGAAAGACAGAAATGCAAAGAGAGAGATAAAAGCAGCAGCTGGAGCACAGGGGAAAAAAGCAGACACAAGCCTTTGAGGTCAGCCTCTGGGATCAGTCTGAGGTCAGAGCCCAAGGCTCAAGGTGACTCATCAACAGAAGTTAGAATTTCACAGCATAAGACAAATCCACTTCTTAGGGTATTTCTTCTTCTTCATCATCATCACCATCATCATCATTACCATCATCATCATTCCATTGATGGTCCAATTTCTCAAGCGGTCTCAGTAACGTCTCCATTCATCCTAGTCCTGAGATTTTAGAAGCCTCTCTTTACTTGTCCTTCACAAGGATGCTGCATTGGATGCCCTTTCAGGGTCAGGGGAATGAGACCCAGCATTATTACTGGTTTGGGTATATGAATACACTATGGGGAGTTTTCGAGGCTCTCCCACGTGGGCAGGAAACTCAGTAGCTTGCCAGGTTCTCCCAGAGGGAGAGTAGACTATAAGATTTTGAGCAGCCACAAAATAGCTTGGTTTTAAGTCTCTGGATGTTGGCCGTTGGTGGGATTACATGGTGCCAGGGGCAGTCCCTGGGTATGACTGCCTAGCTACTGGAAAATGGCAAATCTTGGCTGAAGAGGCCCAGTCCAGATCCGAGCAGGCTTGGAGGTCTCAGCCCCAGGTCCCGCACACCTGGGTTCCTCTGCCGGTATCTTTATGCGTGAGGCTTGTCTGAACATGTGGAGAGGGACCTTGAGCATAGCTGTGGCTAGGCTTTGGAGGTCTTTGGATGCAGGAGCTCTGTTCAGAGTGGGGAGGGAAGCTGGAGCCCACCCCCTCCGGGGGTCCTGGGGAAGACAGCCAGGTGCACGGGCAAGAGACTCTCTGCCTTGCTCTGATGAGCAGAGAGTCTCATTTAATCATAAGCAAATCAAATCACATTTTAACAATGGGAAGTCCTTAGAGACCAGTGACCAGCTTCCATCCCCTCACTGATGAGGAAATATTTGATAGAATGTTCTTGGTTTTACTGTGGTGTCATGTCTCTAAGAAAATGGGGATTCCACAACCCCTGTTGCTGGGCACCAGCAGCTTCTGCTGCACTTAGTTTTGGTGGTGGGGGGGTTGGTGTGGAAGAGTGCCAGGGTTGAATGGACCCTCACACCTGTGAGATGTCGGAGCCACATCCCTGGTCCTCACAACCACAATCATGCAGGTGCAATGGCAAACTCAGTTTTAGAGACAAACTCCAGGTTCTGTGGCCTCTGGTCATTTGTTATTGCTTTATTATATTTCTTCAAATCTCACATATGGCAGAGATCTCTATTTTAATTTTGAGAGTCAGTATTTGCCCCTCTTCCTTTGACTGACCTTACTCAGCATACTTTCTGGTTTTATCCTTGTAGCAACAAATTGCATGATTTCATCTTTTTTTTTTTAAATGGACAAATCATATTCTTTTGTGCATATACACCATCATTTCTTTATTCACTCATTTCTTCTACACTTGGGTTGTATTCAGATCTTGGCTATTATGAATCGTGTTTCAATGAACATGAGTGTTCAAACAACTTTGCAAAATAATGTTTTGGGACCCTTAGGATAGACTCATAGAAGTGGAATTGCTGGGTCATTTAGAAATTCAAGTCTTAGTTTTTTTTTTAAATTTTTATTAGTGAATCACTTTGAGGTTCAGTTACAAACTTATGAACTTTCATGTTTGCATTTCAGTCATACAGTGATTGTTTCCATCCCTCCACCAGTGCCCATTCTCCTCCACCAATGTTCCCAGTATCCCTCCCTCCACCCCCACCCCAACAAGTCTTAGTTTTATGAGCAGCCTTCATACTGTTTTCCACAAGGCTGAATCAATTGACACCCTCACTAACAGTGGATGAGGGCTCCTTTCCTCCTCACATCTGAGCCAGCACTAGCGTTAATGATCTTTCCCCTCCCTCCCTCATTTAATTTTATTAAAGTTCTGTGAGTTACAAAGCTGCATTTTTGACATACAGTGGTTCATCACCAATCCTGCTACCAGTGACAACATCCCCCACCAGTGTTCCCAGGTTCCCTCTCCCATGTCTCCACTGCCCGCCCCTACCTAGCATGCCATCTTGACAGGAGTCTTTAATGTTGGATTATTAAAGTTTGGGTCTCATCATTTCAGTGCCGTTGACTCTGTGGTTTGGATATTTAGCTCTCTCATTTCTTAACACCACCAATGTGCCTGGGTTCCCTTGACCCCTACCCCTGCTACTTTTCATCTCTTTTTACTCCCCTTGCCCTTCACTATATTTATTTTCTCCTCCTCCCTATACTCTGGGGCCAAGGGTCATCTAGAGATCCCCCCACCCCTTTAAGCCATTTCATTTCCTTATCCAGTTACTCTATCATATATAAGTGATATCATCTCGTGTTTGTCTTTCTTCTTCTGGCTTACTTCATTTAACACAATATTTTCCAGTTCCATCCATGTTGCAGCAAACTTCATGATTTCATCATTCCTTACAGCTGCATAGTATTACATTGTGTAATATACCACATCTTCGTGATCCATTGATCTATTGTTGGACATCTAGGTTGATTGCAAATTTTAGATATTTTACTGAGTGCTGCAATGAATAATTGTGTCCTTTTGAATGAATTAATGAATAATTTCCTTTTGAATGAATGTTTTTCTGTCATGGGGATAGACACCTAAAAGTGAAATTGCTAGGTCATATGGTAGCTAAATTTTAAGTTTACTGAGAACCCTCCATACTGTTTTCTATAGGGATTGAACCAGACAACATTCCCACCAGCAGTGAATGAGAGTTCCTTTATCACCACATCTCCATCAACACAGGTTGTTCCCAGTATTCTTTTTACAAGTATGAAAAATATCTCAATGCTGTTTTAATTTGGATTTCTCTAATAATATGAGATCCATTTTTTATGTGTGCCAATTTCACTGATATGAGGTGATACCTCATTGTTTTGATTTTTATTTTCCTGAGGATAACTGATGGAGAGCTTTTTTTTTTTCATAAACCTACGCGCCATTAGTATGACTTCTTTGAGGAAGTATCTGTTTATCTTTTCTCTCCAGTTTTTGGGGTGAGATTTGTTGTTGCTATGTTTTATGAGTGCTTTATATATCTTGAATATTAACCCCTTTGTCAGATGAATTGTGAGCAAATGTTTTTTCCCATTCTTTGGTGTCTCTTTTTATTCTCATCATCATTTTTTTTTTTTGTAGAGCAGAAGCTAATTATTTTTGCTTCTGTTTTCTTGGCCAAATGGCACTGAGTTGTTAAAAATGCCTCTATATTCAATTTAATGACAGGTTGTGCTTATGTTTTCCTTAATATTTATGGATTCAGGTCAGACATAGAGGTCTTTAATCTATTTTGAATTAACCTTTGTTTATAGTGTGTATGTGTGGGTGGGTGGGCCTCAGTTAATTAGTTTACATTTTGCTGATGAGTTTTTCCACTACAGTTTGTTAAAAGGACATTATTTCACTTCACACTCCTAGCTCTTCTATTGAGTGAAGACTAGTTGTCTATATATGTTAAGTCTCTTTACTCTAAATTCTATTCCATAAGTTTAAAAGTCTATCTTTATTCCACACTACATTGTCTTCATCATTATTGCTTTGTAGTATTTTTTAAAGTGGGAGAAAGAAAACTCTTCTATCTTCTTTTTGCCTAAAATTGCTTTGACTCTTTGTGAGGGGGGTTATTACTCCATATTACTCCATATAAATCTTAAGACATAGATAAAATACTACTGAAAAAAATCTACTCATCTTAATATATAATTGTACACATTTTGTAATATGATAACATTTTAAAATTTGAACTTTCCAAATAATGAGCTCATATTTTTTCTGAATTATTTTTAGCCAATATTAGCCAAACTTACCCATAACATGGCATAGTAAATTTTCTTTTTTAATTAGTGAATCACCGTGGGGGTACAGATACAGATTTACATAGTCTCATGCTTGTGTTTCAGTCATACACAACTTGAGTATCCATCCCTCCACCAGTGCCCGTTCTCCACTGATGACCCCATCATAGTAAATTTTTACAAATAGTGCTCTGTGATCTATTCTGCACCTATATTTTCATTTTGCATGACTCAACAGAATTTTGAGTCATGTGAAAACATCTTGTCAGAATTTTCTGTTTGGATCCTGAGGCTCTCCTCCCTCTATACTCCACTGAATTGCTAGGAATAAAACTGGTATTCTGATAGGAAAATTTAAATCAGGCACATCAGAGGACTTTTCCTGGTATAGCTAATAAGCACTCTCTTGACTGAGAAGTAACCGAAAAATGCATGTCTGGGTGAATATGTGGGCTACTGTCACTAAGAGGTACATAATTAAGAATTAAACATTGCTTTACTAAGGATAAAGTGATAGCACAGTGGTGGGGCATTTGCCTTGCACTCGGCCGACCTGAGTTTGATTCCTCCACCCCTCTCGGAGAGCCCAGCAAGCTACCGAGAGTATCTCGTCTGCATGGCAGAGCGTGGTGTATTCGATATGCCAAAAACAGTAACAACAAGTCTCAAAATGGAGACATTACTGGTGCCCGCTCAAGCACATCAATGAGCAAGGGGATGACAGTGATAGGATAAAGCAGAATCTTGAGATATAATTTCTATGAGCCACTGGACTGTGCTATTCCTTCCAGATTGGAAAAATATGATTACACATCTACTGGGTGCCTGGTATTGGACTGACATATTCTAACCACCAATTTCTCTAGTTCTTTACAGTGCTCCTGAGTGGTATTATTATACTCTTGCATTAGTAGCAAAAATGGAGTCAAGAAGTTATATAATTTTTAAAAATATATTTCAAGTTTTTCATGCTGTGATTTTTATATATTATTTAAAGATAGAGATGGCAAGAGTTCAAACTGAATCTGAAGTTCCTGAAGTCAAAGATGATGTTCTTGATTTTTTTTAAAGGTTTCACATACTTACTTTTTATTAAAGGAAACCATCTTTAAATGTTAAATTTTAGCATTAAAATAACATTGAGATAATTTGCACCATCACTCTAAAATGAAAACTTTTCAATATAAACTTTTTTTTATAATCATGAATTTTTTATTGAATCATAGTGTCACAATGAGAAATAGTTACAAAGCTTTCATGATAAAGTTTCAGTTATTCAATGTTCAACACCCATCCTTCCACCAGTGTACATTTCCCACCACCAATATTCCCTGTATCCCTCCTGCTACTGTCTCTCCCCTCCAGCCTGCCTCTATGGCGGGCACTTTCTCTCTCCCTTCCTCCCTCCCTCTCTCTCTTTCTTCCTCTCTCTCTCTCTCCTCCCCGCTTCTCTCTCCTTTCAGGCATTATTGTTTGCAACACAGATACTGAGAGGCCATCATATTTGGTCATTTGCCCACTTCCATTACACATCTCCTGTCCGGAGCAATTCCTTCCAACCATTATTGTCATAATGGTCCTTTCTCTGTGATGCCTTTGCTTGTGCTTGTCTTTCTCTATAATCACAACAAGAACACAACCTGGAAACTCTTCAAGTGAGTCACACCATTGACAACCATTCTAGATTTTGTTCCACCATTCATGTGAATTTGTCTTTTAAATTTATTTTAAAAATATTTTTTATTTGTTTTTGGGGGGCCATGTCCAGTGGTGCTAAAGAGTTAATTGTGGCTCTGTGCTCAGAGATCACTCCTGGCAGTGCTTGGAGGACCATATGTGGTACCGAGGATTGAATTAAGTTAGTCCACATGCAGGGCTTTGCCCTACCCACTGTATTATTGCTCTGATTCCTTAAAAAAATTTTTTTGGAATAACATAGTTTGCCAGACCATACGAATTTATATATTTAGGTAACAGTGTTGCCATATCACACAAATTATTAATCTCCCTCCACTGTAGTCCATGGACTTCCCTCCTGGACTAGTTCGTTTGGTGCAGAGGCACTCTCTGATGCCATACTTCATCCTACACCTTTCTTGAAGTCTTTTCTGACAGAATACCTCACTCAATAATTTATTATTTTTTCCTCTATATTGTTTTTTTCCCCTCACAAGGAAATGGGACTGTCATGATCGCCTTTGCAACGTGTGGAGAAAACAGGAATTAAGCTGATGGCCTCACTTAGATTTGTTCTAAATACTTTTGGAGTGGGGGCGGGGTGGGGCTGGGCCATACCCAGCAGTGCTCAAGCCTTGCTCCTGACTCTATGCCTGAGGAGGCTTTTGGCAGTTCTTGGGAGATGATATGGAGTGCTAGAGATTGAACCCTGATCAGTCACGTGCAAGTTTGCCATAGGGTGGAGGTGGAGGGTGGGAAGTAGGTCAGGGAAGGGCAGTGACAAAGAGAAGTGGTCACTCTGAACAAGGACTAGGTGCTGAAAGGAGGTAAAGGGATATATATCAGTAACAGTATTGTAAACCACAGTGCCTAAAAGAAAAATAGAGAAAGGTAAAAATGCCTGCCATAGAGGTCGAGTGGGGGTGGAAAGAAACTGGGGACACTAGTGAAGGGATTGGTATTGTATGCCTGAAACTCAATCATGAAAAATTTATAATTCACAATATTAATTAATCAATCAATAAATTAATTTTAATTAATTAAAAATAAATTTATGATAATCAAAATAAAAGCAGTAATAAACCTTACATCCAAATAGGATGCAAACAATGACTTTAGACTTTAGATAAGGAAACGCTTATAGAGCTGGCTTTTAGTCAAATAAATTAAAGGGAACAGAGAAAGCCTCTATCAAGCGAATAGGTTTAACTAGCACGGACTCTGCTTAAATCCAAAGTTTTCTTATTTTTCCCTCAAGAATTGCAGCTTGTGACTTTAAGGCAACAAATTACCAAAGTTCTGTCTCTGCTATTCACCTTCCCTATTTCAGTTCATTTTTACAATCATGGCCCATATTTTCCTCATATCATACCTCATTACTCAGTTCTAAAGCTATAATATGTTGAAATCACATTTGTAAGTAAAGACTTTAACATTTATTATTGTATTGCACAATGAATGACCAATGAACAATTGAATGACCAATGTTTAACTATTTCTTGAGAAGCACTGAGAACAAAATAATGGTAACAAAGGGGCCAAAGCAATAGTACAGGGGGTAGAGCAGTTGCCTTGTACATGGCCAACCTGAGTTTGATCCCTAGAACCCCATATGGTTCCCCAAGCACTGCCAGGAGTGATGCCTGTGTGTAGAGCCAGGAGTAAGCCCTAAGCACAACCAGGGCTAACCAAAAAGAGAAAACCAAAAAGAGAAATGAATAGGAATGATAGCACACTTCTTAGTTTAGGAATATCTCCAAAAACATAGAAGTCCTAAAGAAAGCAAGTATGCTTAAATTCGCTTTAATAGTTACATGGTCAGATCTATTTTGACAAGGTGACTGCCTTTCCCCACACTCATTCAACTTTTGTTATCTTATTCAAGCCAAGGGACATTTCATTTTGTGAAATACAGACTGAATAATATTGATAACATTTCCCTTTGTTTCATGCTCTAGCCTTACTCACATTCTTAATTTTCTGAGAAGACTTACTCAAGAGATATCATCCCACCCTCCTCTCCAAAAAGAAGTTTTTTTCAGAAAGAATGATTTTACTACAAAAAAAAATGTAGTCAGGATATAGGTGTTGACAGTCTTTGCCAAATGCAGTTCATTCCATTAAGCCTCTACAGTGCCTGAAAATGTGGTACTCTAAAATTTCCATTTAAGATTAAAGCTTCCAAAAATAATTTAGGAAAGAGTAGGTGGCTTTTGGTTTTGAGCAATGATTCCTTATGGGAACCTATTTATAGGTGGAACATTGCCATATTTTATTTAAATAGACTAGTTGGAAGCTACCTTTGAATATATTTTCTTTCATCAGCAAACTTTGATCTTTTGAAAATGTGTTTAAGATATTCAGAATAATTTAATCAGATGAAAACCTTGAGTGACTTCTCACTTCAAAATATGCCAGCCTGTCTAATCCTGAGAGTCCAAATGAATCTTGTTCCAGTGTACTCAGGTTCTTGTCGTTAGGCAGTTGGGATTGAAAACAGGACTGAGGGCAAGATGGAGAAATTCAGTCGAAATGTTAAGGAAAAGAAGGGAAGGGAAAGGAAATAGGGAAGCTGGGTCATAAAGAGAAGGCCCAAGAAAGGTGAAAAATCTTCTCTTTTATATTGTTTTTACTAGGGGATGACTTTACTGTTGGGTTTAAGACATGCAAGGTGATAGGTAAGATTAAGAGTCTGGGGAAGGGGTTGGAGTAATAGCACAGCGGGTAGGGCATTTACTTTGTAGGCGGCCAACTGGGTTCGATTCCCAGCAACCCAAGTAGTCTCCCAAGCACCGCCAGGAGAAATTCCTGAGTGCATGAGCCAGGAGTAACCCCTGAGCATTGCTGGGTATGACCCAAAAAGGAAAGAAAAAAAAAAAGAAAAATCTGGGCAAGAAAAGGATGCTACCAAGGATTATCTGTTGCATATCCTGAGTGCATATCCTGGGCTCATCCTTAGGAATTTTGCTGAGGTTCATCCTTCTTAAGCTCCCTCTGCCTATTTTCCTGTAGCCCCTACATAGTTATATTAATCTGATCATGGCTCTAAGCAGAGCCTACAGAGGAGCTTGCAATTTTGAATATTTATGTCTTTGGATAGTTAATTAGTGGTCAACAATGTGTGGAGCACCTACTTTGCCAGATTCTATTCCCAAGGAAGGAGGAGATGGGTAAACAAAGACAGCAATGTTCCATGACATCTTGCATTTTACACTCAGCAAAAAAAAATTAGAAACAAATCAAGGAGACCACTTTAGATATTAATTGATGCTCAGAAGGAAATGAAGCAGGGTAGAAGGGCAATTTATGGAGGTAAAAGAGCAGCCTCTCTGCAGAGATAATGCTGAAGTTGAACTATATTTGTGAGTCAAAGGAACAGAGTGGAGTAAGGGAAGAAGTGCAGACAGAAAGAAGGGAGAGATGTCCCTATTTGAAGCACACTTGGGATTTTCCAAAGACAGAAAATATTTGTGAGTTGGCTTATAGTACCAGAGAGGAGCACCTGGTAGTACAATTAGAGAGGTGGTCAGCGATCGGACTAGGTGGTGTCTTGACAACCGGAGCACAGCTCTGTGTTTGATTCCAGGCACAGCAGAAGTCACTGGAGATTGCTCAGGGGAGCAATACTTTCTAGTTGTTCATCAGCAGTCTATGCAGGCTGAAATAACTTTGGGCAACACTTTACTTAGAACCTGGGGATCACTTTTCTGTTCCCTCCCCTATACCCCATCCTTCCAATCTTACTGAGACCCAAGCTCAAGCTCAGCTGTCACCAACCCACACTCACTTCTGAGACCCTTATCTCTGCCATAGCCCCTCTTCCCTTCCCTTCAAAATGATTCAATGTCTCTGAGAACCCCCACTCCAGAATAAACAAATCCATATTTTTTCTTGCTTGCTTGCTTGCTGCTTGCTTTCTATTAGAGTTTAGGTAGTAAGATTACAATAGTGCTCGTTTTGGTATTGATGGCAGAGATACTTCCCACCCCGCCACTGAAGTGTCCATGACCATTTCCCTATCCCTTTGTCTACTCAGGTCTAACATTCCTCCACTCTCCTAGCCTTGCTCTCTCTTCTCCATTATTTATTAATTGACACGTCTGGGTTTGGTGCTTACTGTTACCTCCATTAGCACCAAGTCCCTTTTTGTTTTCAGCATCCTTATTTATTCTCGTCACCAAGCAGTGTAGAAAGAGCTGGAACTGTTTTCTTTAACTCCTCCCGAGCATTCCCAGCTTTTCTCCAGAGAGCTGAGAGGAGGGGACCTCTCCCTTCTACACAACTGCTCCCACTCTTGTCATCCATGGTGAAAGTCTGTTTCTCTTTATAGCATATATTTCTGTCTTTATGCAATCCATTATTTTTCTAATCCCTTTCCTTCTGAATGTCTCTTGAATTTTAGACTTAAGGACCTCCTTTACTGGTCTCCTTTTTTTTTTTTTATCTAATTTGATTTAGTTTCACCACATTATTAATCCACTTACCATGGTTTCAATATTAATCTATATATTCATCTACAATCCAAAAAAAATCTCAAATCATGTTTTCAGTTCAGACTTTGTTATTACATTTCTGATTCTCAAATCTCACTGCCTCGTTTAATCAACTTGAATGCGCCATGAGTACTTTAAATTTAAGATTTCAATGCTATACTTACTCATGTCTACCACTGTACTAATTGACTAGCCACTATCCTTGCCTCCAGACTTTCCTGTCAGACACACCTACTTTCAGAAGGAAGATCTTTATAAAAAGAGATACATGTTTTTTTTCATTCCGACCTCCTCAATATCTATTTATTTTTAGCAATTAGTCCTGGTTCTGTGCTCAGGGATCACTCCTGTTGGGGCTTTCGGGACCACATTTTGTGCCAGGGAGCTAACTCATGTTGGCTGCATATAAGATAAGTACCTTCCCTGCTGTACTATCTCTCTGGCCCTGGAGAGTAGTCTTATGTGGAGGAATCCCCCATCTTTGTCCCTTTCCCCAGGCTATTTGAATGGGGCACTAATCCTGGCACCAAGGAGTGAAGGTAAGAGATCATTCTGTCCAATCTGTGTTGAGTCCTTGACATAGTCATTGATTTCGAGAAGGCATGTAGCCAAATTAGTTTAATCAGAAAGAGTCTGAAGACTTAAAAACTACCAGGAACAAAGAAAAGTTCTCTTTCTACTGGATTTAACTCTCTTGGCAGACAAGGCCCAGGATTACCACCTCAAAGAACTTAAAAAAACAACACTTAAGAGAGCAGAACCAAAAACAAATTGTCCTGATAACATAATTGAAGTCTTATATAAAGAGTTAGCTATATGTTTAAAGCAACCTTTACTCTTGTACTTTTTATTTAGGTGACCAATAAATCCATCTGTTTGCTAAAGCTCATCTGAGATGTTTAACTTTTATCTTTATCCTTTGCTATTAATAACCTAGACTTGTATCACTCCTATATTTCATGGTTTCTCAATATTCCTTAGAATGAGTTCACATCCTTAGCTGTCACCAAAATCTTTATGGGGCAAATGGGAAAGCACAGGGGTTAAGATGCTTGCCTTGCCCATGGCCAACTCTTGCACATGGCCTGGTTTGAGTCCCAGGACCAGATGCATCTGAGCATCACAGGATACAGCCCTGGAACTCCCTGAGCACTGTGTGGTATGACTGAAGGAGCATGCTTCATGGGCCCTTGTATTGACCCACTACCTCAATGGCCGAAAATCCTTAAGAGTGGTCCCTGGGCCTCCTGATCACTGCTTGGGAGACCTCCTTCAAACAAACATGAAATTAATCTAATATAGTAACTATTTCTCTTTCCTGCTTTAACTTCTGCCTCTCTCCATTTCTCCTTTAGGCCCCCATCATAGAGCTACTTGTCAATCTCAGGAGTCTTCACTCTTCTCCACCTTCATTGCACTCACAGATTTCTCCCTGGAACAACAACTGATCTGCTTCCACTACTTCCTCTATTCTTTCTTCAAAACTAGAATCAATGATTTCCTAAGAAATCTTTAGTTCTACTTTCTCAGTCTGGATTAGGAAACCTTACTTCTCATTGACATCATGATTAAACATCAACATCAGCTCTTATCTAGTTGGATATAACTGTTTATGTAGTATTTACGTTTCCCCTCTACAATAAACATTTTTATAACAGTGGACTGGGGGACACTCCTGGCTATACTTGCCCAATTGCATAAGCCAGTTGGTTCAATAATCAGGTTCCATTGTGGAGGCCTCCAAGGCTATACTTGTGGTTCTTGGGTTGCTATATGGTTCCAGGGATGAAACCTGGGTACTCTACATGCCAAGCATAGACTATTTTTTTTTTTTTGCTTTTTGGGTCACATCCGGCAATGCACAGGGGTTACTCCTGGCTCATGCATTCAGGAATTACATTACTCCTGGTGGTGCTCGGGGGACCATATAGGATGCTGGGAATTGAACCCGGGTTGGCTGTGTGCAAGGCAAACACCCTACCCGCTGTGCTATCTCTCCAGCCTCATGCAAAGACTT
Source organism: Sorex araneus (assembly GCF_027595985.1). Taxonomy (NCBI): domain Eukaryota; kingdom Metazoa; phylum Chordata; class Mammalia; order Eulipotyphla; family Soricidae; genus Sorex; species Sorex araneus. The sequence continues at coordinate 115,477,342 of NC_073307.1, forward strand.
TTTTTTTTTAGGGATTGATGTTGATTTATTGAATGCTTAAAACTCAGCTATCAGCAATTTTGTAAATCATGGTTCTTTTTGTAAAAATTTTTATTGAATCACCATGTGGAAAGTTACAAAGTTCTCAGGTTTATGTCTCAGTTATACAATATTCAAACACCCATCCCTTCACCAGTGCCCATATTCCACCACCAAAAACCCCAGTATACCCCCGCCCCCGCCTCCCCACCCCCAGCTGTATAACTGATGAATTTCACTTCATTTTCTCTTTACCTTGATTACGTTCCATATTTCAACACAAAACTCACTATTGTTGTTGGAGTTTCCCCCCAAGAAAGACAGCCTTACTACCAAGGAAGCATTTGATAATTAGTTTTCCATTGCTGAGAATGAAGAGATATGTAGCCCCACTGCTCCAAGTACATAACTCTTTTTTTTTCTTTTCCTTTTTTTCCCCCTCATCCCCCTTCCCGTGCCTCATAGTATGGTGGACACCACACCGCGTTTCTCCCTGAAAATGGGAAACAACCAGGAAAGAGGGATATTTCCTCTTCTCGGCCGGCATGGGGCTGTTGCTTAGTTCACAGTCCAGAGAAGTGGCTGCTACTTTAATAACCGTCAATATTTCAACAAAAACTCACTGTTATTATTTGGAGATTCCCCCCCCCCCAAGTCAGACTTGTTAAAAAAGAACCATTTCACATTGCTGACAATTATAGATGTTAAGGTTTTGGATTTCTGTATAAAGTCCAGGGAAAATTCTGCCAGAAATTGCATAGCCCAGCTCACAGTCCCAGTGCATTGCTGTAAGAAGTCTCTGGAATCAAAGTCTTTAGGTGCAGAGGGTCCGTTTCACTCTCAGCAGCTCCAAATTTATCTGGGCCAAGGGCATGCCGGTTACACCCACTTCCCATGATTCCCTAGGAGCCCCAAGTGTAAAAATCTTATACCTCTGGGTTAGGAGACTTAGAAGATGGTGCCTGCCATGTGGATGCTGCTGCTGCCGCCATTTTCTGTGCAGGAACACAGGATGGGGAGGAAAGATCCACCCCCAGGCTGTACGGAGTTGCAGCCCAGTTCACAGTCCCAGTGCATTGCTATTAGAAGCTGCGCTGGATGCCCGAATGTGTTAGGTCTCTGGAATCAAAGTCTTTAGGAGCAGAGGGTCTGTTTTACTCTCAGCAGCTCCGAATTTATCTGGGCTCATGCATAGATTTTTGAACAGTTTTTCCAGCCCCACAATAAACTTCTTATTGTGACTTGAGGGCAAAAGTCCTTATTGGCCCAAAGTTTTGCTTTACCACACGCTAAAATAACTGATGATGATGAAATCGATAAATGCCTTATAGTGTTACTTAAACTTATAAATAGTAAATTATTAGCTTTTTGAAGGAGAAAAATTTTGCTACTTTTGTATCATAGAATGGACTAGTTTTCATAAACAATCTACAGTGATAAAATAGTTATTTCTAAGAGGAGACATATGCCATCATACTCTACTGTGCTATCTCTACTTGTTTTCACCTACAAACTCCCCTCTCCCCATCTCTCTCTACAGGCATCAGAAATTTCTACTATTCCTGACATTAACATTCATTTTGTCAATGTCAATATCTGTGGAGAAAGTTCAACCAATAATTGGCCTCAGAGAGCTCATCAGCTCTCCATGATAAAATTTTTTACCTCTCTTTACTCTTCCTTCCTAAGTCAGAACCAAGTCTAAGTTTTGTCATTGCCAATAACTCTTGTACCTTTTCTTAAAATCTCAATACACTACTTCTCTTACCATCCTGCAAAGTCTCCAGAACATATGAAGTAATGATTTTTTATTCTCACTTGGATCTTCAATCTACAGACTCTATAATTCTTTCCTCTCCATTGTTCCCTCATGCTCTCATTTTCCTTCCTAACCTCTATACATAATTCTCCTGAGTGTCATTGAGATTGTTTTGTCCCAATTCTAGGTGCTGGAGCTATAGCAGTAAGGAGAAGAAATCCTGGTCTTCACTCCCAGAATTTATAATCAAGTAAGGTAATAGATAAATGAGGAAACATAGATATATGATAAAAGTTATGACAAGTGTTTGGAAGAAAAAGCTATAGGAGACAATGAGTTTCATGATACGATCATCTGATACAGTCCCCGGATAGAAGGGTGACTTCCTGAAGAATATTAAAAGAATGGTCTCTCATATGTAAGATAAAGAAGCATAGTATGGAAATAACAAATGACCAGAGTCAACAAAACCTAAGAACTAGTTTACAAAACTGAGCATTCAAGAGGTGTCAGATGAATGAAACCCTATTACTAACAGCATTGTAAATCACAGTGCTTCAAAAAAATTTTTTTTCTTTTTGGGTCACACCCGGCGACACACAGGGGTTACTCCTGGCTCTGCACTCAGGGGGCCATATGGGATGCTGGGAATTGAACCTGGTCGGCCTCGTACAGGGCAAGTGCCCTACCCACTGTGCTATTGCTACAGCTCCCAGTGCTTCAAATTTTAATAAAATTATATTTTTTTCAAGCACTGTAAAAAGAAACAAGTATTTCTAGCAGATTAAATTTTAATTTTTTATTATTCCCAATATTCAGTCAATTTTTATCTAGACAAAGCACAGTCAGTAGCCTTCTAATTTACCTCCCTTTTCCCAGCTTTTCCCACCCTCTCCTGGTCATACCACCCTTTCTCTACCTGATGATGTCTCTTTTCATCTCTCCTCCTGTATTATGATGTTTCTGGAGATAACAAAACAATTATCAGCACAATCAAGTCCATTGAAAAAATAAAAAAAAAACATTGTTACTTTTTCTGTCATGTATAACACACAGGCGTGATATCCCATGTTTACTAATTATAACAAAATCAACACCTAGAAGCTTACAATTAAAAGCAGCTCCCTGGCTCCCAGGGTTTCTTCCATGAGGTTCTCTGCAAGCTATCTTACTGATCCTTCACCATACGCAACGGGAGCCTTCCCCAGGACCTGGGAGCATGGCCCTGTGCTAGGGTTACCTTCATTTGACCTGTTGAGGACTACTCTGACAGCTTAATATATGTCACTGATCTTTCCTTTCTCCCAGGCAACAGCATTAACTGGGTTTATTGCAAAATACTGTTCTTTTTTATGCCTAGACTGTCCATTCTAATGCTCTAGGGAATAAATGATCCCCTGATTGCTGATTGGAACAAATAGCAATTGCTCCTGGCTAGAGTTCACTTTCCAAGAAAAGAATTTCTGAACCTACGAGCTTCAATTTCTTGCTTCCCATCCAGCAGTTACCCACATTTTGTCTCTAGCTTTTCTCTGGACACCTGATTCGTCCACAAATAAGAGTGAAATGGCCAGAACAGATAATGGGGCTATTAGCATAACAACTAAAAATTAGTATCTTTCCTAAGCTGTCAGAGCATGAGGAATAAAAGAACCCTAGAATTGATTACTATACATACTCAATAGGATGCCTTGGAATACATTTAGATCAATTAATAAAGTAAAATGGGAGAGAGTGAGAGAGAAGTGGTGCAGAAAAAGGAAACTTAAGGACTGTTGAATTTTAATCCTCAGAAGTCCAAGAAGATAAGATTGACAGAGCTATAGACTGGAAGCTCCATATTGAAATTCTAGTGGCCTCTAATTAGAAAAAAAAAATTTAGTTTGCTTTTAGACCATACCTGTTGATGCTCAGCTATTATTCCTGACTCTGCTCAGGGGTCTATTGTGGCAGTGCCAGGTGGACCATTTACAGTGCTAGGGGTTGAACCTGAGTTGAAAATGTGCAAGGGAAAAGCCTTAAAACTTCTGTATTCTCTCTCCAGCCTCTGTAGTACCCAGTTTTTGACACAGGCTCTCCTATGATGACTATGAAGGGTAGATAATACATTGGGCAGGAAGAGGTCTAAGTTAGACTGTCCTGTTGAAATAGAGTGCTGTGCTATTTATCCTGGTGAGAGATGAGCTGAAACAAAGGATCTGTGAATGGGGAAGGCATAAAAATGGGTTAAAAAGATGGCGACAAATTATCCTTCACTGGAGGGAACTGAAAGAGAGGTTTTTGATAAGAGCCAGGTTTCTTGCATGAGCCTTGGAAAACATTTTGTTTCTCCTGGTGGAAATACAGGAAGTTGCAAGTGGAAGGTCATCAGTCTGGGAGGGGCCTGGAGAAAGGCTATTAGGATGCATATGGAAGGGAAGCTAGGGCAGGGAAAGTAGAGAGGGCTATACTTCCAGATGGTCCCAAGTCTTCACAGTTCAACCTAATGGCAGATACTTCTCATCAACGTGGACCACTCTTTCCCTGCGAGCATGAACCCAGCACTTGAACACTGGGCAATACGATCACTTTGGAAGCCATGCAATAAACTTAGTTCTGAAAAAATGAACTGTGTGCTTTTCTTTTAGTAGGAGCCCAACTCCCCAGGAAGAAAGCTATGGTCCTCTTTAAGGGCCTGCTGAGGAAGCCCTCCATCACCATTTCCTCACTGCACCTTGAGGTGCCCCCTTTGCTCTGCCTCTCTGAGCTTGCAGGTCTCAGAAACTGGTTCAACAGCAGCCATCAAAGGGAGGCATGCACTGCTCTGACCTGGAGTCTTCCTGCCTCGTCTTCATTCCAGCCACACAGCACCAAGCTCCCCTACTCAAAAAGAAGTCTGTCCCTTTGCCCTTCTCCTCTTCAATCTCGGTGTGGACAGCAGCCCTTGCTTGGCTGAACCCGAGAGTCAGCACTTCGGAAGACTGAGTGACAAGTGCTGCCCGTGCAGTCGCTTCACTCAGGGAGACAATGGCAGTATTGACCTGCCGTGAGGGACACAGGCCCGTCGGCATGCTCTGAAAACAGCTTGCAGACAGACTTTTCCTCCTACACAGTTGCTGTCTGTTTCTCATGTTCCACAAGCAAACGGGTACACATTCCACATAAGAGGACTATTTATTTTCCCACTGAAGGTGACGCGTGGCATCCAGAGGTCAATCCCAGGCCGGGGCCATGTTTGCTGGACTAAGTCTCATCTTTTCCCAGAGGCCTGGATTGCTCTGACAGATTCCCCAGCTGTGTCTTCTAGGCTGGGAATGTTTCCTCAAGGGCTCTATATAAACACTCATACTGGCTACTCAATCTCCTTGGTTTGTTTATGAACCAAAGCCAAGGAAGGAGCACCGGTTCCGGAGAGCAGTGGGCTCCAGACAGCTCTGCCAACAGACAGACAGGGAGGGGGCAGATTCTCTCCCACCCTCCCTCTTTTTTTTTCACATAGTTTGAGCAACAAAAGCAGAATTTAGACTATAATGATTAAGATATGATTAAACCTTTAGAAAAGAAGCTCTGCATGGTTTTACTTTCTTTTTCCACTGGCAGGAAAACTTCAACAGCATCTTAAGTAGTTAGAATATTTTTTTAAAGTCAGCAATAATAATGATGATGATTAACATCTTACAAGAAACTTTCACAAATATTATTTCATAAAATTCTTCATCCTGGAGAGCTCAGGATGAACAACCCCAGGAATTAAAAGAACGGGTGTAAGAGCATCCAGAAGGTATAAAAAAGGGGTGAAAGCATTTGATCTGCAAGTAGCCACCATTACTTGTGTCCAGCAGGATGGGCAAGACAGCAGCATCCTTTGATTCTATTTCCAGGCTCAAGGATTTGCCTGTCCTATAGGGGAAATTTTATGCAGATGGACAAGGGGCCTGAATTGGTCATCTCAGATCCCCGGATAGGTCTTCTCAAAAGTTCATTTCAGATACCTTGCTTGAAGGATCTGAGATGCAAGATCCTTAAATGTAAGAGATAACGAGGTTCATCTGGAGTCGAGTGCAGAATGCTGCATTCATGGCATTCTCAGTGCTGCTGCTTCACTGGCTCTGCAACGTTGGCATGGTGCTCGAGCAAATGGGCAAGAAGTAATGTGAGGTGATTTTTTTCATTAAAAATACGCTTTACTTTTTAAAAATAATGAACTACCCACATAAAGTACTTATGGTAGTTTACAAATTCACAACCTTGATCTTATCAGTTTTCCAAAGAATAGAATTCCTTTTATTGCATAAAACGTGGAGTATATCCTGTCATTGATGATAATTTGTTCTCAATTCTTGCCAACTGCTAAGGAGAGATAAAATCAAGGTATGTGATAACTGAAATCACAAGCAAATATCTTTCTGAATGAATATCTACAATCAGAAATTTAACTTTCAGTGTGTGACATAAGCCCTCTTCAACATCATAAATTATTTTCTAGGAGATAATGGCTCCCCAGAAAAAAATGAGTTTGTTCAGGTCCATTGTTAGAGAAACTGAAATGAAATTTTTCACATTATTAAGTATTGCATCGAAGAATTTTAAGTTGAATTTTTTAAGTAGGTTCTTTTTTAAAAAATTATATGTTCTTTTCTCACCATGATTTACCAACTTGTTCATTATACAGTTGTTTCAAGTATTAAATGTGCCAACATCAATCCCACCACCAGTGTGAACTTTCCACGAATATCCCCAGTTTCCCACCCATCACCCAAATTTTATTTGTGCTTGCACTAGGCTGCCCTAGTGCAAACACAAATAAAATTGTTTCATATTGTCTGTTACAATATAAAGGCAAGTGGAATTATTAAAACTTAATAAAGTCAACTAGCAACACTATTATATAACACTTATATCTCATAATGGCGTTACTAAGTCATCGTCTGAGGATTTACTAAACAAATTGGTGCTAGTTGAGTAATATTAGCTTCTTTATCTTTAAAATAAATTACTGCTATGATTTCCTCTATTTACTAGTCATCAGGAGCAAATGAGTCAAGGGCAGGAACTTTGAAACAAAGAGAAGTCCTGCTCTCTAGGTCTGGGACCTTGGGTAGGTCTCCACCTTGTGCAAAAAGGGGGATCTTTATACCTTTATCAGAGGAGAGTGGTGAGGGTGAAGAACTCATTCATTAGAAAAGTTATGATAGAGCCTAGTGCCTGCTGCTATAGAAAATAATATTAAATGATAAATTGATGGCAGGGGAGAGATATAGGAAGAAAGAAAAAATGAAGAATAGGAGAAAGGACATAGCCCTGGGGGCTGAAGCAATAGCACAGCAGGTAGGGCATTTGCCTTGCACACGGCTGACCCGGGTTCAAATCCCAGCATCCCATTTGGTACCCTGAGCACCACCAGGAGTAATTCCTGAGTGCAGAACCAGGAGTAACCCCTCTGCATGGCCGGGTGTGACCCAAAAAGCAAAAAACAAAACAAAATGAAAGGACATAGCTCTTCTCAGCAGCCCTCAGGAAGGGGCAGCTGACATCTGTGAAGGCAGCTCTCTCTTCCACAGTGGTAGGAAAGTATGGCTTTTGGGTTCCCAAATCTGTGCAAAGCTAAGGAGTAAAGTGAAAGTCCTTGAGAGGGTTCAACAACACACTGTAAGCCCCCTAGGACTCCGAGAGAGGCAAAATTAATACAGATACTAAAAAATTTTAAATGAGTTGAAATAGCAAGAGAAATACTCTTTTAGGGAATGGAAATCGTCTCAGGAATCAGAACATGTATATGTGCTCTCGAACATGTGTGTGTGTGTGTGTGTGTGTGTGTGTGTGCGTGCACGTGCACATGCCTACATGTGTTTGTCTAGTTGACTGTGTGGCTGTTATGCAAGGGTTTGGTTCTGAATTGGACTCTGTTCACATAATAAGCATAATATAAATTATATAATAGCACTGTATAGCACTGTTGTTCCGTTGTTCATTGATTTGCTCGAATGGGCACCAGTAACATCTCCATTGTGAGACTTGTTCTTACTGTTTTTGGCATAGTGAATACGCCACGGGTAGCTTGCCAGGCTCTGCCATACGGGTGGAATACTCTTGGTCGCTTGCCAGGCTCTCCAAGAGGGTTGGAGGAATCAAACCCAGGTCGGCTGAGTGCAAGGCAAACGCCCTACCTGCTGTGCTATTGCTCTAGTCCATAGCACTGTGGCACTGTCATCCCGTTAATTATTGATTTATTTAAGTGGGCACCAGTAGCGTCTCCATTTGTCCCAGTCCTGAGATTTTAGCATCGTAAACTTTATGCCCTCTCTTTGCAGATGTGGCATGCCATCTAGATGTCCTTGGGCATAACGGTGACGCGCTTGGCGTGGGTGGTGCAAAAGTTGGTATCCTCGAGGAGAGCGCCTTACCGTCGAGCTCTGGGAGCGCAGGTCGGTCTTGAATTCCTGCGCGATCTTGCGCACCAGCCACTGGAACGGCAGTTTGCGGGTGAGCAGCTCGGTGGACTTCTGGTAGTGGTGGATCTCGCACATTGCCATGGTATTGGGCCTGTAGTGGTGCAGCTTCTTTATGCCGCTGGTAGCTTGGTGTGCTCTTAAGGGCTGCCTTAGTGGCCAGCTACTTGCGCAGCGCCTTCCCGCCTGTTGACTTGCGCACCGTCTGCTTAGTACAAGCCCTCTTGGTCTTCCCAACTCAGATGGAGACTCCTTCAGAATTAGGGAAATGAGACCCATTTTTGCTACTGTTGTTGGCATACTTAGTACATCATGAATAGCTTGCCAGGCTTTGCCATGCGGGCAGGATACCCTCGGTAACTTGCCAGGTTCTTGGGGGGAGGATGGAGGCTTCTTTTGGGGTGATCTCTAATCATTCCTGCAGGTGTTCCCAGTCTACCAAATGATGTAAGCTCCTGGTGACCGGCTTGCTGTAAAGATCTGCACACTGGCAGGACTCCAGTCCATAATTTACATAATAAGCATAACATAATTCACATAATAAGCATAACATAATTTAGCATGTGCCCAACCCTGGGAGGGACATCTGAGACCTAACCATAAGAAAGGAGAGCATATTAGGCCTGGTGGCAATTGGATTTCAAAGAAGTAGGCTGAGGAGGAACCATTAAGTGGAAGGGGAGGGAATCCAACTTTGCAGAGCTCAGAGACTAGTTAGGGGGAGGGAAATGAGAGGGATCATTACTTGGACTTCTGCCAACAATCGGTTCTATCAGAAACTGGACTTGGATCACAGACCTGAGGGGCCCAGCAATACAGACCATGGTAGGGCTATGGGTGTTTATTTCATTGGCTCTGTGGTGACAAAGTGAAACCCACGCAGGCTCAGACTTTAAAACAGGAACAGAGAAGCTGGTTGTGCATTCCCACACATATCTCACCCCTTTTGTGGGCACTTCTGGCACATTTTCTCAGCCCAGACACTGACCTGACCTCACTCCTTGCCTCCCATCCACTGATCCATGTCTATAAACTTGCAGAGTTAGCTCAGCTCTTGGTCAGTTTTCTGGGAACTTCCTTTCCTCTCTATTTTATCTAAGGTATGTTGAGGCCAGTGTCACTTACAGATGCCCCCAACCCCTTTGCTCTTCTTAAAACAAACAAACAAACGAACAAACAAAATTTCCTTAAGCTTAAAGGAAGCTCCCTATTTCAAATCTTCTTGTTCAGGTCAGTAACTTAATGTCCATGTCAGCCATCTAGGTGTCCCCAGCCCACAAGGCTTCTGGTGCATTTCTGTTCTTTCATGGTTCAGGGCAAACAGCTTCAAGCATATCTCTCTCCTAGTGTCTCCAGCCTCCTGTCTTTTAGTCTTCTCACTCCTACTTTGTAACTTATTTCTCACACCTCATTGATCCATTTTATACATTATCTGATTTCCTTCATTTCTCCCAGGTTACTATAGGACCTCTTATAAAGTAGACTTTCCTGGAGGGCAGAGGCAATGGAAAATGTGAGCCTGCACATAAGGGATCCCAACCTATAATCAGATCTTATCTGCCACCATCTAGATACCAATGACGAGCGTTCCTAGTCAATTTCTCAATCTTCTCTGCTGTCAAGCTTGAGGGTTTTCTACTGCCCCCCAATGCTGCCAGGTTTCTATTAATTTTATACCTGGAACATTTCAGTTCTCACTGTGCTCCCCACAAACCGTGGACTCCCTTTGCACATGCAGATCTCATTAAAGAACATTGCTGTACTTTGCTCTCTTGTCCAGAATCTTCATCCAAAGGCACATAAGAAAGCCCTGAAGTAAGTTTTCCCTTTAATATGACAAATTCATTAGCAAGAGCTCCCTGCTAGATCCAACAAGTTCTTCACCACCTCCAAGGGATTTGCTAGTTTTTTTTTTTGTTGTTGTTGTAAATGGTACACTTGACCCCAACGAATGGAAAAGGAGGGTTCCCAGGGTGGCTAATCTGTAGTGGGGAGGAGAGAGGTGGCAGGCTCAAGAAGGGACTCTGGTGTTTTCTGTCTATCCACCTCTGCCACCCAGGAACAGCTGGGGAAACCTAGGACTGTGTGCCTTGCCCCTTCAGGAAAGGAAAGTCAGTTCTAGACTTAACCCAGCCTTTCGGGTCCCTACCATTCCTTCACAGAAGAGAATTTCAGGAGAAGACAAGTGGTGAAATATAACAGATTTTATGATGATTTTATTTTGAAGTTCTGAGGAAATGAGGGGGGGAGAGAGAGAGACAGAGACAGAGAGACAGAGAGATACAGAGAGACAGAGACAGACAGACAGAAAGAAAGAGACAGAGAGAGACAGAAACAGAGAGAGAGAGAGAAAGAAAGAGAGAAAGAGAGAGAGAGACTACGGGTTTCTCCAGAGTGGAGAGGGAACCCCAGCACATATTGTGGCATTAAGTATGAAAGTATGAAGGTACATATCTCTAGTCTCTAGAGAGGAGATGTGGGCGACACATCTGCTCGGGCACCACATACACTCAACACATGGGCATAGCAACAACACATGGGCACAGGCAGCACATGGGCTTTAGTAGCATATATGCTTTATTCAAGTTGGCTTCTTTTTTTTTTTTTTTTTTTTTTTTTGCTTTTTGGGTCACACCTGGCAATGCATAGGAGTTACTCCTGGCTCATGCACTCAGGAATTACTCCTGGCGGTGCTCGGGGAACCATATGGGATGCTGGGAATCTAACCCAGGTCCGTCGCGTGCAAGGCAAATGCCCTACCTGCTGTGCTATCACTCCATCCCCTCAAGTTGGCTTTTATAGTATTTCTCCAAAGCTTCCCCAGGTGAGGTTTTCTACATTGGTAAGAGTCAGTTGCTAGGAGATTTTTTTGTTTGTTTGTGGTAAGAAGAGGGAAGGGGTGGATGCCAAAGGAGTAGAGCTGGGAGCAGTGAATGGTCTTCTTTGATATTCCTTCCCTGGCCTTTGATGCTGTTGGAGCTTCTCTCAGATGGGGTCCAGCTTTCTCTGGATCTGTAATTGTGTCAGATAAATATCTTATCAAGCCTTAGTTCCTATTTCCACAAGGTGGGTCTGGCCAGCCTTAGGGATAGTTGGTATTACTAATTCCCAAGAACTCATTGCCATAGGAGCCCCTTCCCTATCTACCTGCTGTCATCTTCAAAAGGAGAGTCAATTATAAATCTTACCTAGGCTTTTCAGGTCTGTTGTCTTATCCTCAGAGAAAAGAATCTCAGGAGGAGATGCTCAGTGAAGTATAACAAGTTTATCGGGGAAATAAAGGAAGGGGGAGAGAGAAGCAGATTAACATATGTACTAAAGAGAGCATGAGTCTCTCCAGAATGGTGAGAGCTGAGAGTACGCATCTCAGATGAAGGCATGGACCACCCCCTAGAGTAGGAGGTGCCCTTGCCTTTGAAGAGTTCGTATATTATACACAGTTTTCCCAAACTGCCCACCATGATCTCCTCCCCGCTTCTTTTTTTTAAATTTATTAATTTTTTTAATTAGTGAGTCACTGTGAGGGTACAGTTACAAATTTACCCATCTTCGTGCTTGTGTTTCCCTCATACAATGTTTGAGAACCCATCCCTCCACCAGTGTCCATTCTACACCACCAATGAACCCAGTATCCCTCCCACCCTCCAATCCCGTCCCCCCCCAATCACCCCACTCTGCCTCTGTATCAGGGTATTCCATTTTGTTCTCTCTCTCTCTCCTTTTGGGTGTTGTGGTTTGTGACACGATGGTATTCAGTGGCCATCAGGTTCATTCTCTAGTCTACTTTCTGCATGCATCTCCCTTCCCGTGTGGGATCTCCAACCACATTTTACTTGTGTTCCCTTCTCTATCAGAGCTGCCTGCTTCTTAAATTGGCCTTTGCTATTGTGGTTTTCAAGGGAGGAATCTTGGAGTAGTTCATAGTCTACATTTGACATTCTTTGTATGGCCGTTGTTCCAGCCACCTCTCCTCTCAGGGATCCAGTGCTTGGGCCTGAAATTCTACATCTCAGAAGTTTCCTGAGCTCCAGAGAAGGGTTGTTTGTGTCAAAGGTCTCCATACTTTTGGGGTGTTTAGGATTCAGACACCATTTCCCCCAACATGCTTTACCCTCTCTTCCTGTCTGGTCACCTGCTTCCTTCTCCTTTCCTGTGCAGGGTGTGTCCACTCTGGTTCTTCCCTGGTTGACCAGGAGGCCATCTACATTAGTGTTTCCATTTTCCTTGTTCCCAATTATACATTCTTCTGCCCAGGCTCTATTCTGTGTGTCACACACTGGAGGGGGACCTGTGATGTCTGATGGAAGATTCCAGGCAGCTAGAGTATTTGCTCAGGGAGGCATCTAATAGCATCCCGGTCACTGTGGCTGAAGGCAAGGAATTTGGGGCTACCACCTTTAGTTAGAATGTCCACAGCAAGGGATACAGGAGGAACAGATAATCCTTAACCGAAATGGGAACCTAGGAGTTTAGGGACTGTTTGAAGATGACATAAGTGGAAATGCTAGCAAACAAACTTGAAAAAAAATACAACTTTTTTTTTTTTTTTGCATAAGAACTCTGAGGAGCTGGTGGGATAACCCCAGGCAACAGGTCTTCAGTGGGAGAGAGTAGCTGGGAAGCAAGTCTGCAGCCAGTGCAGGGGAAGGAAGGAACAGTAGAGGCGGGAGAAGCAGTGGGTAAGGAAAGTGGTGTTCCTGTCAGGAGAGCTGCCACCCTATGGCTTTGTTCTTCCCAAGCTCCTGCAAGAATTCGGGATCCTGGAGAGCTGCCTCATCCCCCACCCTGCTGCGCCCCCTGCCACAGTCACAGCAGCTCTTGCACGGAGCAGCCGGGCAGGCAGGTGATGCGCTCTGGTGTTCAAGGACAATCAGACTCAGCAAAGCGTGAAATCGGTTTTTTCCAACAAGCTCACACTCTGGGCTGAAGGAACAGTTTCTATCTGAGAGAGAGAGAGAGAGAGAGAGAGAGAGAGAGAGAGAGAGAGAGAGAGAGAGAGAGAGGAGTGAGGTGGGGGGGTGGGAAGGGGAGGGGAGAGCAGGAGAGGAATCTGTCATTCCCTCAAACAATTTACCTGTTTCAATTGAAACAGGTGTTCTTTTAAAGATTGGGGGTCAGCTGTGCCAAGATCCAAACTGCCCATGTGGCTGGGCACCGGCCCCCAGCGAGCAGAGAGCAGGAACTGGCTCTTCTCTGCCTCCATGCAACTGACGGCTGGTGATGGCAGCAGCCACGTTACAACAGCAGGTGTTACACACCAGCCAGCAGCTGGGGCCACAGGGAGCTAAACACTAGGTTTCACTCACTTGTTCATTCAGTTTGCATTCTTAAGTCCTTTCTCTGCATTACACATGGGGTCCCATGGTTTCTAAAATGAGTTGGAGAAACACAGGCTACAGTTGGACACGTAGACTCAGGGGTCAGTCCCCTGGGGTTAAAGTCCTGATCCATCATTTACAAGCTATTGACCTGGAAAAATAGACCTTCTCCTTTTTTCATGCCTTGATTTTCTTATTTGTAAAATGGAGATAACAGCAATACTTCTTCATAACAATTCTCAATATTTTGCATGGTTGGAATACTTATAAAAACACTTAGAATTATTCCTGTCTGTAAATGCTTCATAACTATGAGTATATGGGGGGACTGGAGAGATAGTAGTACAGGAGGTGAGGCACTTACTTTGTGGCAGTTGCTGCCACAGCCCAGGTTCGAATCTCCTGCACTGCATGTGGTCCCCTGAGCACCACCAGGAATCACTCCTGAACACTGAACTAGAAGTAGTTGCTAAACATTGCCAGGTAAGCCCTCCTTTGGCCCCTCACCCAATGAGTATATGCTATGGTTTGAATGTGGTTTGATGAGCTGTCTTCTGAATACCAAGTATCTGAGTAACTTTCTTGCATGTTAGTTTTAGCAGCCTAAGTGAACTAAGAAAATGGAGAAAGGTAAAAGCATTTATTAGTGTGGTACATGCAAAACCGATGGAATGAGGTTTTTGTATTCTGTGAGAGCAGTGAAGGGAAACCCGGGAGACTGCATGTCTGTAATGGTAGCTGTACTGAGTCTAGAACTTAGAAAATTCAAGGATTGAAAAACTGATGGGCCAAGTTGACTGCATTAGGTGATTAATCCCAAGGTTGGAGTCATCGTAAATGGAACTAGTGTCCTCATAAAGCAAGTCTACGAAAGGTCCCTTCTCCCACCTGCCATATGAGACTATAAGAAAAGACAGACATCTAACTGGAGTGCATGACTTGCATGCAGGAAGTCTACACTTCATCCCTGCACCCCATGGTCCCCTGAACACTCTGAGTGAGCTTTGGTCACTGCTGGGTATGGCCACTGAATAAGAATAGTAACAAAAGCTAACAAACAAAAGATAGTCATCTATCACTTGCTATTTCTTTAAGTTTTGTTTGAGCAAGCAATATGAAATAAATTTGTTTTGTAACTGCTAAAGGAGCAGGCTGGAATATGGGAGGGAAATGGGACAATGGTGAAGAAAAAGTCACGTGGTGGTAGGATTAGTGTTGGAACATTAGTCCTGGAATGACTGCATTATGAACAATTTTGTAAAGCACAGTGTTTCATTGTATTTATTTAGTTAGTTTTTTGAACCACACTTGACTGTGCTCAGGGCTTACTTCTGGCTATATGCTCAGTGATTGCTTCTGGCAGGCTGGGGTAAACATATGGGCTACTGGGGAAGGAACCCAGGTTGGCGGTGTACAAAGCAAATGCCCTGCCTGTGATACTATCTCTCTGGCCCCAAATCGCAGCTTTTAATAAAAATAAATGTAACAAAAAAGACAGTTATCTATGAGGGCATAGGTCCTCACCAAGCACCAAATATGCTCGCACATTTAGATCTTAGATTTGCAGCCTTCCAAAAGGCTAAGAAATGAATGCTTGTTGTTATAACGATCCCAAGTTTCTAGTTTCATTTTAGCAACCTACATGATTGAAAAAATGTGGCGAGAAGTAAAAGTATTTTATTAGTGTAGTACATGCAGAACTGATGGAATGGGGCAGGAGATTCTGTGAGAGTAGCGCTGTAGCACTGCAGCACTGTAGTCCCATTGTTCATCGCTTTGCTCGAGTGGGCACCAGTAACATCTCCATTGTGAGACTTGTTACTGTGCCTGGCAAGCTATCCATGGGGTATTTGATATGCCAAAAAATAGTAAAGAGTCTGTGAGAGTAGGGAAGGGAAGTTTGGGAAATCCATGCCGGTGATGTATGGAGTCTAGAAGGATGACCAAGAAATGCATCATCACTGTTGGAGTCGAGGTTCCCAGAGGGAAGAGGTAGGGAGTGGTGGTGGCGTGGCAAGAGAACAGAAGGCAAGGGACCTAGGAGGAACCTCGCTCAGACATTTGGTATTAGGTACCGTGCATGTCACAAAGGTTGATTTTGGAATCACTCTGAAAACTAAAACGCCATGCCATTATTCATTTGCCTTGGCAATATTCTCTAGTCAGGGAGGTGGAATTATAGTTTGTTTATTTTTGACAAAATTGATTTTTTTTGCATCCTCCCTTCTCTTTGCCAATAAACTATTGTGCCACCGAGGCTGCTTCCTAAGCCAGTGCCTGTGCTAGCTGGAGTGTAATAATTATTTTTCCTTGTGGATTGACGGAAGCATCGGTCTGTGAGGCAGGAGTTCAGGTTTAAATTAAATGGCATTTGTCCTTATTTAGGGCCACCTGTTCTGAATATTTACGAAGCTGGAAATATAAGCCAACAAACAAGTGGACAATCTGTGATGGTTTTGTTTTAGCTCAGGGGGAAGTGCCCCTCGTAGGTAAAAGTCCTCACATCTGTATACTTACTCCCAGTTTAGGGGGGCTTTACAGTCTAAAGCTGTCTTTAAGGAGTATATCTAAGTGTCCTGGAGAATCCTTCCCACTCCACCGGTCATTGCTATATTTCATGCCCAAGGGATGTATTCCCAAACCAATGAAATTTGGAAAGTCACATGTAGAACCCAAGGAAGGAAGGATGGGGTTTTAGCAACAAAGACCCAGGCTCAGTCCCACCTCTGAGGCCTGGTTTCCTCATTCACAGGAGTTAAAGGTGCTGTTGATCTCTCAGGGGAGTGATGCGCACAGGTTCTGAGAACTGCCAATCACGGCACCTTGTAGTCTACAATTGATGTGACTCACTGATTCTTCCTGTGTCTGCTATATCATCCAAGTGGGCCTCAGGGTCCAACTCACTGAGTTCATTGACAAAAAAGAGCAGCTTTGTGCCAGAGAATGATGCTATGT
The DNA here is from genome assembly GCF_027595985.1 of Sorex araneus. Lineage (NCBI taxonomy): Eukaryota > Metazoa > Chordata > Mammalia > Eulipotyphla > Soricidae > Sorex > Sorex araneus. The sequence continues at coordinate 115,493,820 of NC_073307.1, forward strand.
TAGAATCATGAGCTGTGTCCCTGGTTGTGATTGTGTAGCCACACTAAAGGGTGAAACTAACCCTAGCAGGGAGGAAGAGAGGCGATACCTTCTACAGGTTCTTGTGAAGATGCAAACAAGTGTTACAGAATTTTTATTCAGTCTCAGCAATTAGTGAACAACCAATTAATGGGAAGTGTCCTAGCATAGCAGCAGAGATGTGGCCAGGTTTGGGGGCAGGGGGAGTGAACACAGTGCTAATAAAGATCAGGAGGGTTGGACTTAAGAGAAGACTGATGATCAAGGTACATAGCGAGGGTTGGGGAAGCCAGGAAAAAAGAAAAAGGTTGTGTAGCATAGAAATGCAGAGAAAATGGGGGACATGATGGAAAAAAGACAACCCGGCTTCTAGACAGTGGCAACCCTAAAATACAGGGGATGTGGCACTGGAGAATGCGGCAGGGGCCTGCACTACCAGCCACATGCGCCTGGTTCACTACTCTGTTCTCTCCTGGATAAATGAGTTGGAGAGTGTGGTTGGCAGAGGCTGGGCGCAATACAAAGTTGTAGCTTCCACATCCCAGTTCCAGATGACAGGTGTTCTGGGGTGGTGCCTAGCATACAGCAGGCCAGCTAAGTTATCCTCCAAACCAGGTCCCTTTAAGAGAGAAAGGGAGCAAGCACTTACACTATGGGTTACAATTAAACAGGACAGGGCACAGAGTAAGCACTCCCCAGGGAGAATGGCCCTGTGTGCTCGCCCCACAGACTGATTTCCCAGACAAACAGGCCCTCTCCAAGGATTTCCAAATAGAAATCACGCAGTTCGATAAAGTACTCACCTAATTCTTTTCTTCAAAAAAAAAAAAGTGAAAGATTTTGTAGAAATAAATGCCTGCCACCTATGATAAGTCAATGGGTGAAAGGTAAGGACGAAGCATGGCCAAAGAAAATACAGAAAGTTTCATTAAATTTAAATTTCACATAAGCAACAAATACTTTTTAGGATGAGGAGTCAGTGGACATGCTGACTATTAAAATGCTGAGCATTCTGTACTTTTATTTGCCAGATCTTGCAATGCTACCAAGATGGACCATGTGATTTGATGGACTGAATCATTAAATTAAAAGCCTTTTGGTATACATCTTTGATCCACCCCCTAATGTGCTGGCTGCTGGGATGGCACCCAGGTGAACATGACAGAATTTCTGCCACCAATTTACCGGCCAGTGGTGGGTGGAAGGAAAGAAATGACTTGACCTTTTGTGACACCTGTTAGGAACTGGGAATATTTCCTATACTGCTTTGGCAATCACATCAGAAACAATCCCTCATGATAGAGATTGTTTCAGTTTTTACAGGTGAGAGAGAAAAGACACCAAAGAAATCATGTGCCCAGAGTTTCTTAGTGAAGAATCAGAGTTAAAACCAGGTCTATCTGACTACATAATCAGGAGAAAAGAGATTTTCCATAAATCCATACACACACACAAAAGTTGATGTAATTACACACCTCAATAGGGGAGAGAGAGAGAGACAGAGAGAGATAGAAACAGAGAGAGACAGAGACAATGACAGAGACAGACAGACAGACATGGAGACAGAGTCAGAGACAAAGACAGAGACAGAGAGAGAACACAGTAGCTTGAACCAGAGGACAGGTCATATGGTTATTTTTTGAGCTTTCCTGTAGGTTAAACTTCTACACTTAGGATTGTGGACCCTTAACATGCCTATTCTAGAGGGTTTCTAAGAGAGATGAGATTACTGGGGCTCTGAAAGATGGTTTGTATTTGCCAGGAAATAAAAACGAGGAGGAAGATGTGGTAACCAAGGAATGGTATGTACAAACTCAAAGCTATATAAAACAGTACAAAGTGATATCTGGGCTTCTAACTTGGCTCCTTAGGTGGACACACACTGGAAGCATAATTGACTCTTAACAATAAGACAGGTTTGGATAGTACAAATGTAATCTTTTTTACAATACATATCACTGTATCACTGTCACTGTCACTGTCATCCCATTGCTCATGGACTTGCTTGAGCGGGCACTAGTAATATCTCCATTGTGAGACTTATTGTTACTGTTTTTGGCATATAGAATATGCCACAGGCAAAGTACTCTCGGTAGCTTGCTGGGCTCTCCGAGAGGGGTGGAGGAATCAACCCAGATCGGCCGCATGCAAGGCAAACGCCCTACCCGCTGTGCTATCACTCCAGCCCATTTACAATACATATATTAGGGAAAATTTTTGAGGATTTGAAACAATTTTTAAAGATTTGAAAATTGCATAGCCTAAACATATAAAAATCTAAGTTAGGTATGTCTTGGAAAATGTTAGGTATGTCTTGAAAAATAAAAATATCTATGTTAGATATGCATAATATATATAGAGATATCCATCCATTTTATAATTTACTGTCATAAAATACACACAAATCTGTTGTAATAAGCTCAATGGTACCACAATGCATGCATACATTTATAGACCGTGCCTGGTACAATTGGCAATTCAGTGCTAGTGCTAAAACTTCTGGTTCACAACAGGTTACAAATAGTAACGTTTTGGGAAAATCCAAAGTTATATGTGGATTTTCTAATGTACAGTGTCAGTGCCACTAATTCCCAACAATTTCTCATTGTCAATTGTTTTATGAGATTGTAATTCTACTAGAGGCATTTGTTCAGGAGGAGAAGGAGGTGGCTGGTTTGCCCTGCTGAATTTGAGGGACATATAGAAGATCCAGACGAGAGACTTCAATAGGAAGCTGGATATTTGGAAAACTAATAATCTTTACCAGAAACTTATTATGAAGTTCCCCCAAAATTTAGCCCTTAAACCACATTGATACTGAACTGTAAGACAATGTAGCAGGGAAACTAAAACATTACTCTGAAGATACCTGTTCAAGCCATCCTAAAGGTGGGTCATATCAAATTCTCCACTGTTTATTCAGCCCAAATCCAACCATCTGTGAACCTTATGAGGAAGCAGAGGCAGCAGCAATCTGGCAAGCTTTACATGAAATCTCTGCTTAGCCAGCATGTATTGATATTAAATGTTGAAAAGAAAAATATGACCTGCCATAAATTCTCATTACACACATTATTGCCTTAATAGAAGTACCAATAGGCCCCAAAAGAATTTTCCTATTTGTTGTCAGTATTTAGTTTCCACTTTTGATTTATTAATTTGTTCTTTTTTCATGCTTGCTTACGGCAAACATTTTAAAAAAATATAGATAATATTTTAAGAGGAGAAAAGAAACAGTTTATAATAAATCTCACCACCCAAAGATAACCACATTAACTTTAACTAATGCTTCAAGCTTTCTTTGTTTTTCCTGTAATTAAAATTTAATTTCTATGTAAGCAAAATACACAGAAACACAGAAATGGTACAGAAAAGTTGATGCAATTTAGCACCATCTCTACCCTCCTGTCGTCCCACTTCTGAGGAGAACACATGGGAATAGACTCTGCTTCCCACGGTGTAGCCTCCATAGCCTATGATCCAGGCTGTCTAATATGCTGGCCAGGAGCCACATGTAGTTTTCCAAATAAAAATTAATCAAATTGAACAAAAGCATAAATAAAATGTTTTAGTCTCACTGGCTACTTTCGAGTTCTCAGGAGCCACATGCGACTCGACTAGTAGCTTCCACACTAATCTGAACAAATAGAATGGACTGATGTCATCCCATAACTTTGATTGAACGGTGTTGCTCAAGATAAAAAAAAGGATTTACTTCTGTCTCTTTGTTTTTCCATCTCAGATAGGGTCAATATCATAAATTCTGTCTTTATTCAAATCTATGTTATGAACTTCTTGAGATATTAAAATAATTCATATGCAGAAAAGCATATATTCATAAACAATTACCCTAATGACTTATAACAGTGAAAAATCCATGTAAATGCTCCCCAGAGCAAGAAGCAGAATATTACAACCACATTCCCTCTTTGCATCCTCAATTACTAACTCTTCTTTTAATATCCTGACTTGCATTTCCAAGAATTGATTTTGCCTACTTGCAGTCTTTAGTTCCTGACTTTTTTCATGTGATGAATATAGGATTCGTTTATACTGTGGGAAGAATTAATTTATCATAATAGTATTTCTGCATAGTTTGCATTGTATGAATATACTATGTTAAAAAACTATTGTATTTCATATAAATTTCAGAAGCACTTGAGCTATGTCCTTAAAATTGCTCTAAATTTTTATTGGGACTGCATTGAAACTGTATGATGCTTTGGGCAAGATTGCCATCAATCTTTCCAGTCCTTGAACAAGGAATCTGTTTTTATTTCCACATGTTCTCTTTTCTTTTTCTTTTTTCTTTTTTGTACTGGTTTTTATTTTGGGGGCCATACTCATGGTGCTCAGAGATTACTTCTGGCTCTCCATTCAGGGATCACTCCCGTAGAGGGTCAGGGACTGTTATGGAGTGCTGGGGATAGAACCTGCATGGGTTGCATTCAAGGCAAGTATCTTACCTGCTGTATTGTTATTCCTCCACCTCTTTTATTCAGCTGATTCCTAAGTGCTTACTTTTCTGAAGCACAATTAAAAATGGAATTTTAAAATCTGAATTAATTAATTTATTTTTGACTACACCCAACAGTGTTCATTGCTTACTCTTGGCTCTGTGCTCAGGAGTCATCCTGGAGATGCATGGACCATCTTATGCACTGCATATGGTGGGATGTGTGCAAGGCAAGTATTAGTTCTCTAGCTCCTCATATCACTTATTTAGAAAGTCATTCTTTGCCCGTTGTGTTTCAGTAGTATAAAGCTGTAGTGTAACACAGCGCAGAGCTCTGCCCTTTCATTTGAATATTGATTTGTCTACTGTCATGCTACTATTGTAGTGCTGATGTGTGACAGAGCATTTAGCTTGCAAAGTATTTACTATCTGGTCCTTTTAATTAATTAATTAATATCCATGATGGAGTGTTTCCATGTAAATAAGGACCTTCGGCTCACTGCTGGGACTGAACACAAATTACAACTTTCCATTTCTCTTCCATGGGAGTCTGTCTGGGGGTGTACCTGCACGCATCCAACCGCTGCCAGGTAGGAACAGGGTGCGTTGTGGGTCTTATGTGGGTGCGGATGTGGGGAGAGCCTCTAGAGACTGAGTGCATGTAAGCTCATCACACCAACCGGGCAGTTTCACACGTTACCTGTAGATATGCTCTGGCTTTCTGCCTGGGGGAGGGACCATTCGATCCCCAGGGCTCTGCATGCAAAATATATGCTCCAGCCCTCTGAGCTGTCTCTCCTGTCCCACATAGGGCTGTGTATTAGTATAGTGACATATATTAATATGTTTATGTAATTTGATTTGGGCTGGAGCACAGTGGTAGGACATTTGCCTTGCACACGGCCGACCTGGGTTCGATTCCTCCTTCCCTCTCGGGGAGCCCGGTAAGCTACCAACAGTATCTCGCCCATGCGGCAGAGCCTGGCAGGCTACCCGTAGTATATTCGATATGCAGAAAACAGTAACAAGAAGTCTCCTGTGGAGATGTTACTGGTGCCTGCTTGAGCACACCGATGAGCAACAGGATGACAGTGACAGTGATCCAGTGATAATATATGTGGAATATATATGTGTGTATCACTGTCATTCCCTTGCTCATCGATGTGCTTGAGTGGGCACCAGTAATGTCTCCATTGTGAGACTTGTTACTGTTTTTGGCATAGTAAATACGCCACGGGTAGCTTGCCAAGCTCTGCTGTGCGGGCGGGATACTCTCAGTAGCTTGCTGGGCTCTCTGAGAGGGACGGAGCAATCGAACCTGATCCACCGTGTGCTAGGCGAACGCCCTACCCTACCCGCTGGGCTATCACTTCAGCCTGCTATATGTGTGTGTGTGTGTGTGTGTGTGTGTGTGTGTGTATTCACTGTGAGATACATGGTTACAAAGTTGTTCATCATCGGGTTTCAGTTATATAATGTTCATCACCAATCCCTTCATCAGTGTGTGTTTCCCACCACCTATGTGTCCAATCTGGTCCCTTTTAGAAAGGTATCTGACCCCTGCATTTTCTTTCTTTTCTTTTTCTATATAAAATTTAGAGACTGAAGCCATAGCACATCGGGTAGAGTGTTTGCCTTGCACATGGCCGATCCGGGTTCGATTCCTTCGTCCCTTTTGGAGAGCCCAAGTTATCGAGAGTATCCCACCTGCACGGCTGAGCCTGGCAAGCTACCTGTGGTGTATTCGCTATGCCAAAAACAGTAACAAGTCTCACAATGGAGACTTTACTGGTGCCCGCTCGAGCAAATCGATGAACAATGGGATGACAGTGATATAAAATTTAAAAATATTTCCTTTTATATTTGAATAGACTTTCCAGAGAAAGTCTATTCAAATGCATTTTTAAAGTTTTTAAAATACAAATTGAATTGTTTTATATCTTGTTTTGAATGAAATATGTAGTAAAAAATTTACATGATATTAAATTTTCTTTTACAACATTATTTTCATTATTTTAATGATCCTTATAGCATTCAATTACATAGGTAAACTATCATTTATTTAACGAAGCAGATTGTTTGGCCATATGTCTTTCTTATTTTTCTGTCATTAAATTGTAAATTGGTTCTTTAGCTTGTTCATATCCTTTCAGTAAGTAATTCCATTTATAGTAATTGAACAAAAGTAAATGAGCTTAATTGAGAAAATATGCACAAAGTACTTATACTCTTGAAAAATCAGAAACAACCAATTCAATGTTGCTTCAGAAATGGTTATGCTTCAAATTATTAGAATGTTATAAAAAATCTTAACAAATGGTCAAATAAAATTATAAATTCTTTTTTTTTTAATTTATTTATTTTTAATTAGAGAATCACCGTGAGGGTACAGTTACAGATTTATACACTTTTGTGCTTATACTTCCCTCATACAAAGTTTGGGAACCCATCCCTTCACCAGTGCCCATTCTCCACCACCCGTAAACCCAGTGTCCCTCCCACCCTCCCCAATCCCATCTCCCCCCCACCCCACCCTGCCACTGTGGCAAGGCATTCCCTTCTGTTTTCTCTCTCTAATTAGCTGTTGTGGTTTGCAATAAAGGTGTTGAGTGGCCGCTGTGCTCAGTCTCTAGCCCTCATTCAGCCCGCAACTCCCTTCCCCCACATGGCCTTCGACTACAATGTAGTTGGTGATCGCTTCTCTGAGTTGACCTTTCCCCGGAACGTGAGGCCAGCCTCGAAGCCATGGAGTCAACCTCCTGGTACTTATTTCTACAGTTCTTGGGTGTTAGTCTCCCACTCTGTTATTCTATATACCATAGATGAGTGCAATCTTTCTGTCTCTCTCTTTCTGACTCATTTCACTCAGCATGAAACTTTTCATGCCCATCCACTTGACTACAAAATTCTTGACCTCCTTTTTTCTAACAGCTGCATAGTATTCCATTGTAAAATTATAAATTATTATGTAATGTTTTGTGCAATAAAATGTATGTACCTTTCAATTATGAATATTAAAATATATCCCTAAGCAGCACTACATACATAAAACAATAGTATTGTTAAAGCAAAACTAGAAAATCATAAAAAAAGATAAAATGAGAGCCCTTAGGAAAAGATGCTAAAGGATATACACCAAACTAAACTTAGTTAATACTAATGGGTGTATTTGTGAAGAGGAGGGAAGAAATACTATGTTCACTTAGATCTTGTTTCAATATTTTATAAAACCTATGCTATCTAGTAGTCAAAACACTTGAAAGGTCTTTTTTAAAAAATAGACTGAAATATAAGAAACTGTGTCTAGGGGGAAAGGTGCCCTAGGGAAAAAGATGTCTTCTATAAAAAGCAATACTAAGGACATAGTTTTAAGTACGTGCATCAATAGCCTACGGTTTAAAGGAAGATCATGACATTCAGCTGAACTGATGAATATAGCACAAGAGCATGGAACCCACAGAGGAGGACTCTGGTAGGAACAAAATGATTCCCTTAGCCACACTGAGTGTCCTAATTACCAGATCCTCCCTGAATACACACTGTAGATGGTGGGTCCTTGGTGAGACTAGTGGGCAAAATTCATGTAAACTGCATTGTGATGATCATTTCAGAGTATGGGCTCAAGGTGACCCTGGAAGACACTGAAGAGGACACTGGAAAGTGGCACACATGGGTCTGTCCTGTGAGTATTGTGGCAACCATATAAACATGCCACAATCTGGAGTTGAAAGGAAATTTCTTTGAAAAGGATAATAATCCTAATAACATCATCTGGAGAAAATATCTATGAGGTGAGTCTCTGGGTTGGTGAAGAGAGGGACCTCTCCTTTCCCTCCCATCATTGCACCACTGTACAGCTGTGCCCAGGAACCGAGGGAGGGAGGTCTGGAGAAATCTTGTTGGTGGACATCAACTATTTCTGTTCAGGAGGGACAGAACAGCAGCAGCAGCAGCAGCAGTAGCAGCAGCAGCAGCAAGAACACTGGAGAAGCTGCTCAATGGCAGCCATCAATCACATTTGCAGGCAAGGTTTGAAGAAGCAATCTCCAACTTTAAAGGGTCAATGAGTGGTTGTTGGAACTATGACTTAGCAACACACACACAGGCACACACCCACACACCAACCCTCCAACCACTTATATCAGAATGTCTAGGGATGAAGCCTTGCATCTGTTTATTTCAATGCTCCCCAGGGCAGTCTAATCCACACTGATTTGAAGAGCACTGCTCTAGGAGCAACATGTCCCGGGCCCTGTGGGGGTTGGACTCTTCTAATTATGTCTAATTTGGATTGCACTGCCCTACAGAGTAATGGTGGGGAAGAGTTTCATTCATCAACAACAAGCCACAGAGTCCTGCAGAACAACTCCATTAGCCCTGGAAAGCTGCCAGCCCTTCTCTTCCCTCTTTGCCAGAAAATTAATGAGAGCATTTATTGGAAGGTAGGAAAGTAACCACTGTGTTTTGTAGGGTTGTGGGTCAAATTACACACATTCTGCTTCAAGGATGCTTCTATCAGTAAAGGGGAAGGACTCTGGCTATAGGCCAGGCATTTTTTTCCAAGTGAGTTTTCCTAATCTTCACAAAACAATGTAATAGGAATGACCATTAGATAAGAAAGCAGATATTAAATGGTTAAGAAATGCGGGGAGAGTTGGGAAGAGTCAGCAGTATAGAACCTACCTGTAAGTATGAGACCAGTGAGGCCCTAAGTTCAGTCCCTTGCACGGCTGAACATTTGCTATCCCAGCAGCTCTGCTATAGTTTGGGATCTCCAGTGTGTTGGAACACTGCAACTGAAATGTACACCTTCACTCCCTCCTTCTCCGCCTCCACTAACATCACAATCTAAAAAGTCTAATTGCACCACAAAAAAAAAACATAAAGGAAAGAAAAGGGGGAAAATGATGAAACAATTTTGTCACAGTTGTATTCATATATTCATACAAAATTACATTTACAATATAAATGTATAGTACCTTTATACAATTATATTTTGCGCAGTGTAAAAGTACAAAGCATATTTGTACAAAATTGCACTCATATATAAGAGACAGAAAGAATGTGAACAAGATTTCCCTGTCTCCAAAATTGCGTCTTGTCCTTTTCCATAATAACGTGCTGCCTACCTTCTTCATTGTTGCATATGAAGGAATTAAATTCTTGTCTGTCAAGGAGCAAGTGTTCTATAAGAGTTAAAACTTCATTCAGGGGTTTTTCTTTGTGAATGGGGGTGGGCATCACACCTTGAGCCTATGTTGTAATAATTAAACTTGGTTGGAGCAAAATATTGAAACCTAGAAATTATGGGTATGTAAAAAATATTCCCAGCTTTGGCTGAAACATTTACTCTGAGGATGTAGGGTTCTGTCAAATCCCTACACACTGAGCAGGATGTAAGCCCTGAACACTGCCAGGTATAGGGAGGGGCAGGAGAAGGAGGAGGAGAAGGAAGAGATGGAGAAGAAGAAGGAAGAATCAATTTTGATAAAAAAAGAGTGCATGTAGTTTATGAAGTGCTTTAAAAAATGCAAAGCAGGTTCTAGAATTCACTACACTCTTCTTGATTAAGCTAATCCTTTATTCATCAAAGGAAGGTTTTGTGTGCTTGAGTATCTCAGAAGATTCCCACTATGGGAGCTCAGGCAGCAATAGCATCCCTTCATGGAGATATGCAGGCTCCTCTGAGGCTCTGAGAAGGGCAGAAGCAGCAGGAGAGAGCAAGGATAAATAGGGCAGGACTGGCAAGTTTAGGTAAGAACCATATCAGCCTGGGCTCTGTGGCAAAGCTCGGGATCACCTCATCCAGTAGATCAGGGGCATCTCTGGTGAATGAGGGTCTCTTTCGTGGCTCCTAAGTCTCTTTTCCTTTACAAAGGTTCCTTATAATTTCTACTCTCTAATCTCGCAGAGACACTACTCCCTGTCATGGAAGATTGACTTCTGTATGACTCCCTCTACCCTCGAATGGGAAGTTAGCATTTATAATTGGATTTTGAAAATATGTTTTTAAAAAATTATATCTTATGTGGCCTCTGACTTTCAAGGATGGTTTTGAGTTATGTCTTCTGCCGCGCTCTACACCTTAGGCCCCATTGAACACAAAAGAACCTTACTCCTGTGAATCTTGTTTTTCAGTCACAAAGATATAATCTGTCCCTTTAATTCCAATGGAACAATTTCTCAGATGCTACACAGTCACTCTTTACTAGACACACACCAACAAAAACAGCATATTTTAGTAGAAGTTTCATGAGTATAGTGAGACTTTTCCCTGATTCAATTCTCAGTAGTGTATAATGTCATCATTTTGTAAAGTACCTTCTAATGATGAGGTCCAATTGCTGATGGTTCTTAATGCAACACCAGTGTCAACCTTTAGTGATACAGTAGGGGACCATTGTTTGTGATTAATGCACCACTAAGAAGATATGAATTTTCTACACTTTTGATTAAAAATTCTAAACTCATACATTCTTCAGAAGTGATTGCCACTGGTAGTTCTGAATGCCAGATATCTTTCATTTGTTCATACTGTGAATATATTTTCTTGATTTCCATAAGCTTACATAGCAAAGAACTTAGTGTGAAGGCTAATAAAAGAGAGTGTCCCCTGAGGTCCTAGATGAATTTTTTAAATTATTTTATTTTTTATTGATTCACTGTGAGGTACAGTAACAAAGCTTTCATGTTTGAGTTTCAATCATACAGTCATCCAACACCCATCCCTTCACCAGTGCATATTATCCACCACCAAAATCCCCAGTATCCACCCCCACCCCAGTTCCACATCTCCCCCCTGTCTGTGTGGCAGACAATTTGCACAATACTGTCTTTACTTTAGTTACCTTCCATATTTTGAGACCAGATCCACCACCACTGATACTTGCTGAATAGGCAATGCTAGACAATGTGTATTGTATTGTTTGTTTTGGATGCAATATAATGTCGTGTAGCCACTCTCTAGAAATTCTAAAATTTTATTAATTGGAGTCTGAAGAGATTGCTGCAGCAAGTTTGGTGTGGCCACCGCTCATACCTGGAGCTTATTGCTGACTTCTAGAAAATGGTGGTCGCTGGAGTTCCTAGGGGGTAGGTGGAGGGACAGCCCCTACACCCATCTGGAGCAGCCCAGCAGAAAGGGCCTATTGCAAAGTCCAGGGCCATCTCTAACTCTGTAGCAAGTTGCTCTGAGTTTCATTTGTGTGTATCCTAGATGGATTTCTGCTAGAATTTATATAACTATGACTTCTTTGAGACAATAGCATAAAGGAACAGTAGAAGGCAGTCTGTGATCAAGATGTAGCAGGAGCAGTTGTTAAAAAAGATGACCCAGGCAAAGAAAGTAAAAATGTGACAGAAGAATTAATATCTGCACTGGAACACTTATAAGGAGAAGCAGCATTGTCTAAAATCAGATAGGTAACCTGGAGAATAGACTGTAGGTCTCCTAGAATTAAAAAAAAGAGTGAAAAGGTGCAACTAATAAGAGATAATATGATGTCTAAGAAAAGTAGAGAAAATAAATCCAATCTAAGATTTGCAGATGCTTTTCATTAAAGTACAACTAGAGTAGAAATAATAATTAAGGACACATTGAAGAAAAAACTTTGAAATTAAAACCCCAATGGATCATTTTGGGGGGATGGTGATGTTTTGACCATACCCAGTGGTGCTCAGGGCTTATTCCTGGCTCTGTGCTTAGGGATTAGTCCAAGGACCATATGTGGTGTCGGGGATCAAACCAGGGCCAGTACTGTGCTAAATAAGTACTTTAACTCTGTACTATTTCTCTGGCTCCTGAATTTATATTTATAATAATATTTTCAATAACTTTAAAATTATAACAAATATGTAAACACAAATCCTGTATGTTCTTTACTTTAACTGTGGTACATTTTTTAAAACAAAAAAAATTGACCTTCATATATGACAATTAACTAAACTACAGATGTTATAAATTTCACCAGGATTTTCACAGATATTCTTTCAATATTTCATGTATCCAATCCAGGATATTAACCCCATTGCATTTAATTTTCTTTTTTATATAAAATCAAGGGATCAGAGAGATAGCATAGCAGATAAGGTGCTTGCCCTGCACCCAACTGACCAGGTTCAATCACTGTCATCCGGTTGCTCATCGATTTGTTCGAGCGGGCACCAGTAACGTCTCTCATTGAGAGACTAATTGTTACTATTTTGGCATATCCAATACGCACAGGTAGCTTGCCAGGCTCTGCCATGCGGGCTCCAAACTCTCAGTAGCTTGCCAGGCTCTCACAGAGGGGTGGAGGGATCGAACACGGGTTGGCCACGTGAAAGGCAAAAGCCCAACCGCTGTGCTATCGCTCCAGCCCACCAGGTTCAATATTTGGCACTATATATGGTTCCCTGAGCTCATGAAGAGTGCTCCCTGAGTGCAAAGTCAGGAGTAAGCCATGAGTACCATCAGATGTGTCCCCCAAATAAACAACAACAACAACAAAATCAAAATGCAACAGGAAACCATAAGACTTATCTGTGAACTTTTTTCTATAATTGATTTTTATAATTCATCTTTTCTCCCAACTTCCCTGATCTCTTATTTCTCAGTTCCTTCTGTGCTTTCTCCTTGACCCTTAGATTTGATGTATACCACGACTTTGGAGCTTCTATTAATAATGACTGTGCACTATGCTACCTCAAGGGCTTGGGTTAATGTTTCCCTGGTTCTATTCCTAACCCCCGCTCACCCTGTGCTGTCTCCTCTGGGGCAGCATTCCCCTGGCCTCTTCTGAATTTATCTGATGATATGTTCTGGCTAAAAAGACAATTTAGATCTAGAGAGAGAAGGCAAAGGAAAAATTTTAAAAAGCGAAACCACTATTTGCATTTAACTCAATATACCTCTCTCTTCTCCTTGAAAAAATGTTAGCCCTCTTGAGGATGTTATTCTTGCAAATTCATAAAAGGAAAAACTTTCCATGATGGTGTTTGAAGGGATTCTCTACTGGGCATTACCCATAGAGTTTACTGCAGCCTGAAATGGAATATTCTGCCTCGCAGGGTTAGGAATCTCAGTTCAGTAGCTTTGCAAGCTTTGCAGAGCTGATCAACAGAGTGTGCCCACTCATGTTAACAAAATCTCTAAGGAGTGGGAATAGAACCAGGATACCAACTCATTAATTTTTAATGAGCAATACACCTGACAGGCCAATCTGTCATTGTGTGGACTTGACCAGCCAACTTCACATTTGGGAACCAAATGATCAGATGGGTGCTGGGTAAGGTTGGAAGCAGCATGATGGAGTTATGAAATTTGAAACTGTAGTGGCTTCCACCCTTTTAAAAATGCTTCCATTTTCCCTGTAAAAATAGATCTATCTGATGGCATCGACACATATCTGGCTACTGGACCTTCTCCACTGGGTGCTGTCTGGACAGCCCCTTACTTTATGCTTCCAGACCATAGCAGTCCTTCACCTCATATGCACATTCTTTTAGTTCTGACCAATATTTTCTCTAGAAAATATTGCACAGAAGCCATTTTGGCTTGTTAAACTGCAGAATGGTCTGACAATGTATGGTTTTCTCTCTCTCACATTGTCTCATATAGGTGCCAATTTGAGCAGAACCTGGACTGGAAGAGACTGGCATTGTACAGGATAGCTTCTCTGGGGCTTCAGGGATCACACCTGGACTGTTGAGGTGCATGGGGTGTCAAGAATGGGCCACAGAGCCTTGAGTATGCTAGACATGTGCTCTTCCTCTTGGGCCACTGCCATGCACCCAGAAATCTACAGAGATTTAAATTTCCAGTGCTAAGTGTGTGTGTGTGTGTGTGTGTGTGTGTGTGTGCGCGCGCGCGCGCGCTACTTTCTGTCCTTTACATTTTCTACTTTCCCGTGAAAGTCACTCTCCCTGACTTTAGCACAGTAGGAGGAATCTCACATAGAGTAGTAGAGGCCCCCTTATGCCAGGTCTGGGTTTCAGGAGCAGAAGCAGGTGATATCACCCTTAGTACCTCGGACAGGCTCTTGGGACAGCACTGGGTTTCAAGTTGGGTCCTGTGATGTGTGTTGGGTCATGATTTCATGACATGCCAGGAAGTCAATACAACACCCACTGGGCCAACTGTGCTTTTGTGTAGCCGGTGGATTGCTAAGGATTCTATTACTATCAATATAGCTCCCATTAGAAACTTTAGTGAGTGCTCTGAAGGAGCACAAGACAGCCACAGAGAGGGACTGCTCTGATTATGGGGTTCAGCCAGTGTCTTTCAAAGAAATCACATGGGAGCTGGTATGAAAAGCTTGAGTAAAAAACTAGAAGGACTAGAGAGAAGTGAATGAGGGAAATCTTTCAGACCCACTCTTTTTCCCTCACCTGCTCTCTGTCACAGAAGCTGACACCTGGGAACACATTCCAAACTCTTCTGTCCTCTGTGGATTTAGGCTGGGAAGCCCCAGCTTCTCCCACAGACAAGGAGCAAGCTTGACTTCCTGTCTCCTGTGCAGTTGCCTCTTGCTGACAGTGTCCTTTAAAGCTCACTCCCTCGGACCCGCTCGGGTGGGAGATATGAGCCGAAAGTAGACTATAGACCAGACATGATGGCCACTCAATACCTCTATTGCAAACCACAACACCCAAAAGGAAGGAAGGAATGCCCTGCCACAGAGGCGGGGTGGGATGGGGGTGGGGAAATGGGATGGGGATGGTGGGAGGGATCCTGGGATCATTAGTGGTGGAGAATGGGCACCGGTGGAGGGATGGGTACTCGATCATTATATGACTGAAATGCAAACACAAAAATTTGTAAGTATGTAACTGTACCTCACGGTGATTCACTAATTAAAAAATAAATTAAAAAAAAAGATAATTATATCTGCCCCTATCTTAAAACAAATGAGAATGAATGCTTAAACTATTCTCGTAGAAGAACATATGCCAAAGAGCACCAAGGAACAAAATATATCAAAATTAACGCAAAATAATTTAAAGAAGCTTTCTCCAAAATAAAACAAAATTCCTAGAAGAAACAGAATAAATAAATAAATAAATAAATAAATAAATAAATAAATAAAGTTCACTCCCTTTTCCTTTATTCTCCCCATTGGTGCTGCCCTTGGCCCCTGGGCATGACTACTCCTGTGGCACCATGCTTTGACTCCTGGCCTCTCAGCACCATTGGCCCTTGTGTGAAAGCTCTCGCCCTCAAGTCCATGCCTGTCCTTCTATATAGTGTCTCTATACCCCATCTTACTTTCCAGAGTGTCACTAAAAAATAGTGTTTTTACAAGGTGACTGAAAAGGTGTGTGTGAAAATACTGCCAACATAAATAAGAGTGAGGCTTCCAAGAATGGGAGGAGGAGGGAGGAAGCTGGGGACAGTGGTGGAAGGACATTGGTACTAAGCATGAAGTGATAATAGTAATAATATTGTAAACTATGATGCCTCAATAAAATGGACTGAATTAATAGGATGTGGGACTCATGTGTTCTGAGTGTGTGTGTGTGTGTGTGTGTGTGTGTGTATGTGTGTGTGTGTGTGTGTGCGCGCGTGCGCGCTACTTTCTGTCTGGAGGAAATTCGGGCATGATGGCTGAAGAGACTGCTTATATGGTGAGGTCACTTGTGGTTTCAAACTTTGGTGGGATGGGAAGAGAGGGGGTTGGGTCTGGGAGCCAGGGGCTCAGGTTCACCTGTTTGGCTTCCACCATGTACCCATGTAGAACTTGGAGCTGTCTGAGACATCCAGATTCAAACTTGGTCCGCCAGGTTGTCAGAGAAGTTTATTTGCCAAGGTCAACAAATCCAGTATATTTCATTCAGCAGTTTGTGAGCTTGAGTTATAGCTTTCAAATATTTAGACATATGTTTTGGAGATATCCAACTGTTCTCTTGTCCTAAGTCTACAAAAGTGTGGGCTGAGGCAGCCTCTGGTAGCCACCCCTCTTTGTCCCTCAAGCAGGTGGACCCTGGGCTGGGACACCATCAGCAACTGCACCATCTCCTATGATTTCCTGACACTATCCTAGGAAAGCATCTTGGCAAATAGACCCTTCTTTAATTTTCCTATGTGGAAAGGACCATCTGTTCCCTGTCAGGACCCTGACTGATTCAGCAGGTGTTTCTGTAGAAAGAACAGGCATGTGAAAGTCACCCCCTTCCAAAAAAGAAACACTTGCAGTTTTCTACTTATACAGTTATGTTCTTCTGCAGTCATTAGTTGTGGGAGGCAAGGGAAAGAGAGAGCTGCTCAGAGAGGCAGAAGGAGAGCAAAGTGCATGTGTGTCTACATGGTTTATGTGTGCATGTGTACATATGTGGATGTGATGGGTGAATATAATATATATGCAATATGTGGTTTAGGTGTCATAAATATGTAGCATATATGTATATGCTGTATTGGGGGCTCTTCCAAGGTCAGGGGAATGAGGCCTGTTGTTGTTGTATATGTGGCAATGACACCACCTCCACTTCACTGATGACATCATTCTAATAACAACAAATATCAGCCAAGCGGCACGAATGCTGGCCAACTTCGACTGTGAGTGTGGAGAGGTCAGACTATAGCTGAATCTCACAAAGACAATGTTCATGAGAAACAAACTAGTTCCTGATGTTCCACTTGCCCTCAACGGAACAAACATCTCCAAATGCAGCAGTTATGTGTACATAGGTTGAGAACTCAACATGACAAATGACCTGGCACCTAAACTGCACAGGAGGAAGAGAGCGGCATGGAATGTCTTCAAGAGTGTTGAAGAAATGGTTAAGAGGATGAAGAACCTCTGGCTCCGGGCACATCTTTTCGACTCCACCGTTCTTCCTGCACTAACATACACCTCAGAGACCTGGGCCCTACGAAAACAGGATGAGAACACTATATGGGTCTCCCAAAGAGGAATCGAGAGAGCTATGCTTGGAGTATCACATTTCACTCAAGTGAGAGAAGGAATCTGGAGTTCCTCTGTCAACCATCAAGAATCAGGGATGCTGTCTCTTTTGCCAAGGCATCGAAAGTCAGATGGGCCGGACATGTAATGCGATTTAGAGATGACCACTGGACTAGAGCTGTTACCGACTGAATTCCACGAGACTTCAAAAGACCCTGTGGCCGCCCACCTACGAGATGGTCAGATTTCTTCGTCAAAACCCTGAATGAACGATTTGAGACTCTTCGTGTTCCTGGAGCGAGCAGATGCCATTGTGCTACACTAGCATGCAACAGGGACGAATGGAGACATTACTGGTGCCCGCTCAAACAAATCGATGAACAACGGGATGACAAGTGATATGTATATGCACATGTGTAGCATTTGTGCATAGGTGTATATGTGTTTGTATTGTATGATGTGCATATGATGTGTATGGTGTTTGTGGTATATATATACATATATATGAAGTGTGTGAATGTGGTACATTTTATGTAGTATGTGTGTATGTGATGTATATTAGTGTGTGTTGTGTGTTTGTATATGGTGTAAATATGTGGAGTGTTATGTGTATATGGGGACGGAGTTACAGTACTTCAGCACATGTAGCATTTTCCCATGTATTCCAACCAAGGCCAGCCCACGCAAAACCTTCTCATAGGACTTGGCAGACCTGAGCTAACCTGCTCTTCTGTGTGGCTCCCGGCTCTCCCCTCCCCTCCCCTCCCCTCCCCTCCCCTCCCCTCCCCTCCCCTCCCCTCCCCTCCCCTCCCCTCCCCTCCCCTCCCCTCCCCTCCCCTCCACTCCCCTCCCCTCACCTCCCCTCCCCTCACCTCCCCTCCCCTCACCTCCCCTCCCCTCCCCTCCCCTCCCCTCCCCTCCTCTCCTCTCCTCTCCTCTCCTCTCCTCTCCTCTCCTCTCCTCTCCTCTCCTCTCCTCTCCTCTCCTCTCCCCTCCTCTCCTCTCCTCTCCTCTCCTCTCCTCTCCTCTCCCCTCCCCTCCTCTCCTCTCCCCTCCTCTCCTCTCCTCTCCCCTCCCCTCCCCTCCTCTCCTCTCCCCTCCCCTCCTCTCCTCTCCCCTCCCCTCCCCTCCTCTCCTCTCCCCTCCTCTCCTCTCCCCTCCTCTCCCCTCCCCTCCTCTCCTCTCCCCTCCCCTCCTCTCCTCTCCCCTCCCCTCCTCTCCTCTCCTCTCCTCTCCTCTCCTCTCCTCTCCTCTCCTCTCCTCTCCTCTCCTCTCCTCTCCTCTCCTCTCCTCTCCTCTCCTCTCCTCTCCTCTCCTCTCCTCTCCTCTCCTCTCCTCTCCTCTCCTCTCCTCTCCTCTCCTCTCCTCTCCTCTCCTCTCCTCTCCTCTTTCTTACCCATACCCTCCTTTCTTCTTTTCATATTATCAGGAATCACACCCAGAACCTCACATAGGCAAAGTATTGAGGCTCCATTCAGTCATATCCTTGGTTTCTGGCGGTTGGCATTGATAAAGAAAATATCTTACTTGAAATGGGCAATCTTCTCGAATTTTGTGCTGTCTCTTAGTAGACATTAGTACTTATTTTTTCCCCTAGATTGCTTGTACAGATTCTATAGGGTTTGCTGTTGGGCTCTTCTCATCTGAATTTCTCTTTATAAGAGACCTGCATTTTTTTTTCTTGGTGGTAAACTGTTTGTTTTCCAAGCAGATGTCAAGAACCAGGACTGCCCTTCTTCAGTGTAGCTACATGTCCCATAGGACAATGCTTATTCTTGCCCAGACAGTCTCTAAAAATCTAGGAGTGCAAGATATCAGACCTTCCCTGGTAGCAGCATTCTCAGTCACTCTAAGAGTGAAAGCCAAAGCCCTTGGAAGGTTTTAATCTGAGGGGTGATGTGATGGTTAAATTTCTCAAAAGAGTTCTCTGGTTCCTGCAGGGAAGACAGATATTAGAAATGCCAGTTAGGAAGCCTTTGCAATAGGCTAAACAAGAAAAGGCTAGTGACTGGAGTGGGAGTTGTGGGGCTAATAGGGATTCTTTTGTGTGTGTGCATAAAAAGGTATATTAAAAAAGAAAGGCTGGACAACAGAATACTATTGATGGCTAATGTGCAGTACAATTTGAGGTAGTTTCTAACCTTTGGACATATACATTTATATATTATTTAAATTTCCCCAGAAGTCCGTGTCAATATATAAATAGATAACATAAGGCTATATTTACTGTAGATAACAACAAAAGATGAGAACAAAGAAATATATTTTGTTATACTAAGAACATCTCCAAGATTATCCCCGGACCCTTGGCCCTGTTTTGATGTGCCCACCTTTTGGCTCCCAGGAGGCTCAGAGATGAATTGATTGCTCCTTTTTAATACTGGCCTGTACATCTGTGTTTTCACTTTCCAAAATAATCACATCAAAGGGAGTGTTGCAGACCAGCACTCTGGGCATGTAGACCCTCATGTGTAGATCTGTGTGTAGAATATGTGTGCAACTCAACTGTCATAGTAGGTTCTGTGGGGTAAGGAAGGGACAGAACGAGAGGGTGAAATAAAGAGATTTCAGTTGATTCTTGTTGAGCTCTGGATCTTGGATGGCTCTTCAGAGACGTGCACTGGGCCATGAGACTGGTCCTTTTTATCCTATACAGACCATCGCTGGGTGGCTGGTAGAACCTAACCTGTTGTTTTGTGGCTGGTATAGTTTGGCCTGCCATTAACTTGGTGTGTGTCTATGGCAAGACATTTCCCTCAGTTGGGGAAAGAAAGAGTGATTTGGTAGTGGATACGCTGAGTGTACACAGGACACCACAGCATTTACAATGGTTGTCGAGTACTTACACCCCACACGCAGAGACTCTGAACTTGAATACCTCATCTACTGGCTGAATGATGTTTTGGCAAGTTCCCCTAATTCCTTCATTACACAATAGGTACACAATCTAACTTGTACCTTTTTTTCAAGAACTCATTGACAATTCATATAAAGGGGTTAGGTCAGTCACAAGCATGCAGTAATTACTTAACAAATGTTAGATATTAATACTACACAAGTCCCT
This sequence comes from Sorex araneus, assembly GCF_027595985.1. Taxonomy (NCBI): domain Eukaryota; kingdom Metazoa; phylum Chordata; class Mammalia; order Eulipotyphla; family Soricidae; genus Sorex; species Sorex araneus. The sequence goes on from NC_073307.1 coordinate 115,514,239, forward strand.
GGACTGGAGTGATAGCACAGTAGGTAGGGCATTCCCCTTCCACGTAGCCAACCTGGGTTCAATTCCTCTGTCCCTCTTAGAGAGCCTGGCAAGCTACTGAGAGTATCTCGCCTGCACGTCAGAGCCTGGCAAGCTACCCGTGGCATATTCGATATGCCAAAAACAATAACAAAAAGTCTCACACTAGAGACGTTACTGGTGCCCGCTCGAGCAAATCGATGAACAATGGGATGACAATGACAATGACACAGGTCCCTAACTTTTCTCATCCAAACCTTAAATTCATTTTTTATATGCTTTTATTGTCAGTGTTCTGCAGTTCTTCAAAAAATCTGAGCACTGAGAAGATAAGTCTCGCATCTTAAACACAGTGAAAGCAACTTGGGGATCATCTTTGGTTTCCCCCAAATTATATTCCTAATACCTCTCTATTGAGGCCCATTAGGTAGGGGCAAAAGATGAATTATTTACTACCTGCCTCACAGTTAAGCTGTGATTGGTCATGGGGGAGGCCTGAGTCTGAAGGTGTAGCCTAGGAAAGGCCGGGCTAGCAGGTGCTGTCTGACAAATGACATTAAGAACTTGTTTGACAAATGACATTAAGAAACCTGATATTTAGAATTTTGCCTCTAAAAGATGTTTCTGAGCAAGGCTAAAGATAAGATATTATCTATCATAAGGAAAATTTTCTGTTTTCCATAGAGAACCCTGTTAGACAACTAAATGACATAGAAAATACAGCAACCGCTTGCTGTGTTCCTGACCCCATTATGCAGCCAGTGCATGAAATATGTCTCCTTTAAAAATAAACAGTTATTCATCAAGTTGTCTCTCTCTAGTATGCTGTAATTATCTTTGCAAAGTTATGAATGAAACGATAGCTTCCCCACCAGAAGAGCACCATGTAGAGATACTCTACATCTCTTTGTTTCTAAGGAAAGGTTAGGCATGCTTGACTCACACTGACTGACTTCCTCCTTCATGGAAGACCTCCTGGGGATTACCCAGTGCTTTCAGATACCAAATGGCTTTGTGATAATGTTCTTGTGCTCTGCTCCACAGATGAGTCCAATCAAAGATCTCAGCTTCCAGGGGGGTCAAAGATTGTTGAAGCCAGATGAGAGGCCAGCACTGGTCGGGAACATGCAGGTATAGACTCTGGAGAAGCCTGGACACATTTGCACTTCAACCATTTCCACTGTCTTCTCACCTTTATCAAAGACAAACTTCTGTGATTTCCTTTCACCCCAAATTAACTATTAACCCAGTATCTGCCCTCAACACAAATGCTATGGAATTTTGCAGTATAGAAGAGATCTATAATTCCTTTATTCTATCTTTTTTCAATTTACTGTCTCCTGCCTCCAACATGCAAGTCAAACTTGGGGGACCCTTGCCAAGGTTCCCCAAGGTTCCTACTTTGAGATTCTTTTCTGATACTCCTGACATTCCCTTTTTTGTTCCCTCTGTGAGCTCTTCCTTTTCTACTTAAACTTCATATTCCAAAGTTCTCTCCCCCACAGGGTTGCCAGATTTAGCAAATAAATATTTTATCTGACAAACCTAACCAACTGTCTTCTCATCATCTATATTCTCCCTGGGGAATCTTAGCCATGGTTACATGATTCTCTCCATAGACACGTCTCAAATCTTTATCTCCACTCCGTTTCTTGAGACTCATGCTTAGTTTAGTCACAGCCAGAGGTCCTTGAAGCATTTCAAACTAAATATGCAGATACCTCCACAAAACCTGCTGCTCTTCCTTTAGACTACTTATGATATATAGCTGCCTTAGACAAAATCCCTTACTGTTATTTCCAAGCTCTTTCTATCATTCTACAAAGAGAAGTTAGTGTGAATGGGTCAAATTTAAGTAAACCAGACCAAGTTTACTTGGGTGACATTATAATGCTTTTTAGAACAGAGGAAAGCTTTATCTGAAAAGGGCAAATAGCATTTATTCTAGGCTTTGTGGCTATATTGTATATTGTCTATTCATTTATATAGATAAATGAATGAGCATGACTACTTATTTTTTCTTAATTTTCCCAACCACTTTTTTCTTAATTTTCTTAATTTTTCCCAACCACTTAAAAATGTCAAAATTATTTGTAGTTTGTGGGTCATATGAATCATTTTCCCATGTTCTATAGTTTGTGAATCTCTATTTTAGAGGTCACTAAATAGGTATTTTGTTGACCTAGGTTCTTCTCCAACTATGCAGGTCTGACCTTCTATCTTTTATACATATATCTTCTTTCGATGCATCTAAAGTAATAAGGAACAGAAACAGTCTGATAGAATGTCTTGTACTCAATTAGTCTTTTTTTTGGAGGAGTATCACTGCATCATCACTGTCATCCCATTGCTCATTGATTTGTTTGAGCGGGCACCAGTAACGTCTCCATTGTGAGACTTGTTACTGTTTTTGGCATATTGAATACTCCACGGGTAGCTTTCCAGGCTCTGCCATGCAGGCGAGAAACTCTCAGTTGCTTGCCAGGCTCTCCGAGAGGGACAGAGGAATCGAACCTGGATCGGACTCATGTAAGGCAAATGCTGTGCTATGTAACTAAGGTGGAAAGAGTTGACACTTAGTTTTGTACTTTGAGGGAGGAGAGAATAGCAAAACCAGTCAGATTTATTTATTTTCTTTAATCTTTTATTTTCTTGGTGTGTGTGCGTGTGTGTGTGTGTCTATCTGTGTGTGTGTGTGTGTTCACGTAAGCCTCTTCTCCCTGATAGCTTCAGGTTAGATGGCTGGAATTTGGCAAAGGGTTCTAAAAACCCTAGTTTTCTAGTTAAATACTAAATAATAGCTCCTCAAAACCAAGTAATTATAATTCTGCATGTTTTAAAAATGTGTCATCAGAACGCACTAATTGCATAACTGATGCATCTCCTTCTGGATGTGCCCATTCCAGCTTCTTTCCTTACCCTGCACTATAATTACATTGACAATTCTAAGACTGTCAATGAACCAACATTACAGGCACCAACGAGGAACCAGCGGCATCTCTGCAGAGACCAATGGAGAGGCTCCCAGGCTCTAGAAAGTCTTTCTCCTCCTTTATCTTTACTCAGATGTCAGATTTATGATTATGCTCCCCCTGTCCCAATCCCCTAACTAAAAGAACACTTGCATGATTTGATTGGAATGTTTAATATCTATGACATATGTTTATGTTAATTGACTTCTTCTCTATGACCCTGTATCAAAAACACAAAGAATGGGGAAGACACAATCTTATTTTACAGAAAAAAATACTTCTAAATCAGTTGGGAATGAAAAGTTCCACTCGAGGTACCCTATCCTTCAGGAGGGATCCTCAAAGACTGGCAGTGGGAGGAGTTTACCCGGGGTCTTCCTTCAGAGCCGTTTGCCTGGTAGTCCACTGTGGCGGTGTCCACTCCCCGGGCTCCTCCTCAGCAGAATAATTATTTGGAAAGGACACATCTGTGCAGGTAAGTCTCCTCAGAGGCTCTCAGTCAAAGATAGTCTCTGTTGAATTCAAATAGGCCAAAATCTTGCACAAGGTGGGGCAGTTTCTTTGAGCTGGCTTTCACAGCCTTCCGGCCCCATCTTTCCCGAGTCTGTTTCTAGTATCCCTGAAGACACAGATACCTCTGGGGAAGATATAGATTCCCCTGGGATTAAGTTACAGTATTTTCTTGATGAGGAATATCAAATGACTTGTTTTTTATTTTTTTAAATGGAATCACTTTGAGATACTCAGTAACATAGTTGTACGATTGGGTTTTAGACGTATAATGTTGCAACTCTTAAACCTCCACCAGTTTACAGTTCCTGTCAAACTATTTCTTGACACCATACCTAAACCTCATACTCTTAAAAACCATTCATTTATATTAGTTTAGGTAACAGGGCTAGAATATTGTTGACATTTATAGTATTGATATAAAGTGGGGCTGAAGCAATAGCACAGCAGGTAAGGCATTTGCCTTGTATGTGGCCGACCTGGGTTCGATTCCTCTGTCCCTCTCAGAGAGCCCGGCAAGCTACCGAGAGTATCCCGCCCGCACGGCAGAGCCTGGCAAGCTACCCATGGCGTATTCTATAAGCCAAAAACAGTAACAACACGTCTCACAATGGAGATGTTACTGGTGCCCGCTTGAGCAAATCGATGAGCAACGGGGTGACAGTGATGTATAAAGTGACTTTACCCTAGCACCATCAATATGCCCAAGACCCTCCACCACCCTCTGTCACCTCTAGTCTACCTCTTCATCCCTTCCCATACTTTCCCCCCTGCTTGACAATCTGAATTTTGTAACCTAAGGCCAAATGTTTGTATCATCCATCTCTGCATGACGAATAATATATTGTTATGCATCTGTGCTCTTACATAGCTCTTTTTTTTTTTGGACACATCCTCTCCTCTAGTCTCTGTTATTAAAATCGTAGTCAACCTGCAAGAGCAAATCCTGTTTTCATCATGAAAATTTCCTAAATCTTTCTAGTCCGGACCTCACTGAATTCAGTACCTCACCTGCCTCTGCCTTTGTTAAACATTCATTCATATTGATCTCTTTTGTGTTAATCATTCCGATACAGCAGGAACAGAAGGGTGGAGCACAAGGTGAATTTAGTTGGTCACTTTAAATCTCACCCATGGAACAGGTAGTCAATAAGAATAGATAATGGGATGGTTGGAGGTGGGATATGGCAGTAGTTAAAAGTCCCATCTCCCTCTCTGGAGTCTCTCTCCTCTCTCTCTTCGGACCTGCAGGATCAGGTAGGGCTGCACACCCAGACAGATGGCAGAGTACAGGCAAGCCACAGAGGCCCAGACAAAGGCAGAATACAGGCAGGCTCAGATGTCCAGGAGAGCTCAGGTCAGGCAGGGCTCTGATACCCAGGTAGTGATAAGGTGCTGAGCACAGGAGTCTTAGCAGTACAAACATGGACCACACCGAAACTAGGAAAGCCGGGACAAGACAAGAACTGCTGGAGTACAGTTGGGAGGCCCAGCGACAGGTACAGAGCACAGGAATCTTGTCCACGCACAAGTGGCTGTGGCCAGAGATTGATGAAAATGCACGCAGGATGGAGAGCGGTGCAGGGACAGGACTTGCCATCATTCATAGGAGACAAGTAGACTGCAAGTAGACAAGACGAAGAGGTCATTCACAGGATGGGGCAGCATCAGAAACAGGACCACTGACAGTGTTCACAAGTTAAGGGCAAGCTTGGAAATATGGAGCAGGACCCGTATCCATCTACTTTATCTGTACAATGAATTAAATTTTTATCTGCTGAGTCTTGTATGGAAATATTTCATATATTCTCAAGAACCTAGCAGTACAGCAAAATCTACTTTCATGCTAACGTATTTCTATACTTGTCAAGTTCATAAATATTTACAAATTTATAAACCTATATGGCAGGCAGTACACAGGCAGGAGAGAAACAATGAGTAGAAAAGTCAAAATCTAAGTACTTCCCCAGTGCATGGGGTGACAGGAACCATTGTTCCTAGAACCCCTGAGAGCAGGCCTGGTAGGCTGAGCTGAAATAGCCGTAGGCAAGCATGAATTAGAGAGTGAGGTGGCCTTGTTTAGCTAAATGGGTTATGCAACTTGATGGAAAATCAGAATTTTGGGGCACAATTTGGGAATTTTTAGTCCTTGACAAAAAAGGAGGACAGAAGAAAAAGACTTCTCAGAATGTCATTCTCTCTCTAAAGGAAAATGCCTATAGAGAAAAGTTAAAATAGCCAAGAAAGTTGGCTTAAATGTTGCTGTATTATATAGAATGAAATTAGATCACCCATGGGAAGCATTCAGACCTATGCCTCAAACTAGCTAAGAATCAGTCAAATACAGTTGAGGTTATTTCCCCCTTCCCTTCTCTCCATTGATGTGATGGTGTGGAGGGGTGTGTATCTGCACATTTGGCTGAGCTGGGCCAGAGATCCCACGCTTTAGTTGGGGTGACAGGGAGCACGAAGAGCAGTGCTGCTAGGATTGCACTCAGCATGTGGGATGGTGCCAGTGTTAGAACTTGGGGCCTCATGTCTGTGGGGCAGGTGCCCGATCACGGAGCCATACATCCTACTTCTTCTAAATCTCTGTAAGATCTACAAAATCTTTATTCACATCACATTACTTGTCAATCCTTTGGACCTAATTTAAGTTTTGCAGGGATGGGTCGGAGGAAGGAAAAATACTGTAGGATTGGACAGGGTGGGCTTATGAGGCAAATCAATGGCCTCTTAAAGTGAATCAGGTTGGTTTTTTTGGGGGAGGGGGCAGTTTGTTCTCAGATGCTTACTTTGTGCAAGTGTTGCTGGTGGAGATTCCTTGGTGACTTATGTGAAGTGGGGCGGAGAGAGACAACACCTTGAGAAGGAAATTTATTGCTTTTCCCCTCCCCACCTACCCTCCCAGGGGGCCCAGCCACCTCTCCTCTCAGAATGCCTCCTGAACTTGATCCGGAAGAAGTCTGCTTCTCAATGGCTTTACCAGGTTCCAGAGAAGGGTCCCTTGTGTCACAAGCCTCCATGTCTTTGGGCGAGTTCCGGTTTCAAACTCTTTTTGCCTCTAAACACACATTACCAGGACCCCCGATCTTTCTGCCTGCAACACAAAGAACTGCACTAAGAACTTGTTATAAATGATTTCATTTGAACCTTAATGAAAATACCTTATGAAAATGAGCATCCCTCATTTTAAAAATAAGGGAACTGAGGCAACAAGAAACAACTAATTTTTTCAATGTCAGACAGTGAAATAGTAGCTGGAGTTGGCATTCAACCCCCCAAATTTCTAAAGCTTCATAACTACCATTGGGTCCTAATGTCTACCCACTTACTATGAGCTCCCTGAGTGTAGGTAAAGATAGTGTTGATGGATGTGTGACACAGAATAATTATTCTGTTGTGTAAATAGGAGATGAGAGACTTGAAGAAGTTAAGTGACATCATCAATACATTTTGAAAACAGCACTACAGTTCCAATCTTCTGACTCCTGATGAAGTGCTCTTTCCATTTTAGGTATCTAACTTTCATGGTGGACAAATTCCTATTCCATGCATGATTGCTATTTCCACTTCTAGGTTGATAGGATTACCAACCCCAGTCAGGATTAGAGTGTTCCTTGATTTCTAGCCTTATTCTTTTCTGGTCTGGGTTGTTCGAAGGTCAGTTGAACTGATAGATGAGTGCTGCTTTGCAGTCTATGCTCAATTTAAAATGTGTGATGCCTGTCAGACTTATTTTCAAAGGGAGCTCTCATTGGTGCAGAGATGCTATTTTAGAGATGATTCCCTGATTGGTTTTAGAGTGTAGATCAGCTATGACTCAGAAAGATAGTGTTGAAATTCATGACATGTGAAAAAAAAAGAACCTAAATTCTCAAGTGAACACCTCCTGATAAGTACAAAAACATTTTCTAAAATATTTCACCAAAATCTTTTGAGGCCATAAAAAAGTGACTAAAAAAGTACATAGATGGTTATTTCTACAAGGAAATTGAATTATAGTATCAGTATTCAACAACCTGAATCACACTAAGCAGATTGTTTTTAAAATTATATATAGCGTTTGGGTTTAAAAGATAGATGAGTAAACCCATGAAATAACCTCATCCAACTTTCCAATAAAAGTTTATGAAGATGGAGAAAATGTAGAAAATTCATTAAAAACACTAAACACTAGCTTGACAAAGCACTGTTATGAGACTCTGGGACAAATTAGGAATTGCCTTGAAAATGCAGAGTCTGTCATATTCTTGCTCTGACAATATAAATAGTATGCCTGCTAGACAGAAACCAATAATAAGAGTAGTCTTGGGCGGGAGAGATAGTACAGGGATTAAGGTACTTGCCTTGCATGCTGTTGACCCTGGCTTGATCCCCAGCACTATCTAAGGTACCTTGAGTTCCACTGAGCGTGACCCCTGAGCACAGAGCCAGGTATAGACCCTAGTAACACTGGGTGTAATCTCAAAATAAGGAAACAAATAATTGTGTTATAAATAAAATAATAGTAGTCATCATGAATACTTTATCTAATTTTTTTTAAATTTCTTTTTCTTTTTGGGTCACACCTGGCGATGCACAGAGGTTACGTCTGGCTCATGCACTCAGAAATTACTTCTGACAGTGCTCAGGGGACCATATGGGATGCTGGAAATCGAACCCTGGTCGGCCTTATGCAAGGCAAATGCCCTACCTGCTGTGCTATTGCTCCAGCCCCAATCATCATCAACACTTTAAAAGGTAAATATGGCCTATTAATCATAGAACTTTACATGAAAAAAATCCAATACCATCAAAAAACAGGAAGAAGAAATGAAAAGAAATTTTCTCAAAGAAGAAATACACATGGCCAGAAGGCACATTATAAAATGTTCTACGTACAGATGAATGGATAAAGAAGCTATGGCACACCTACACAATGGAATACTATTGTATTAGTATTAGTGTGTATACTAGCTGCCGGGAAAATGGAGTCATGAAATTTGCCTATAAAGGAAAGGACATGAATATTATTATGCTGAATGAAATGAGTCAGAAGAAAGGGACAGATATAGAATGGCTGCATTCATTTGTTGTTTATAAAAATATATATAGTATAAGAGTAATATCCATGGACAGGAAAAACAGGGTTTAGGAGGATTTGTCACTGGTTGGAACTAACCACAAGTGTATGTGGGGCTGAGGGTAGGTAAGATAGAGAAGAGGCCAGTATGACAATAATAGCTGTGAATGATCACACTGGACAAGATCTGAGGGTTAAATGTACGTAAGGAATGTTCTTGATAACCTTTTAATGCCCAAGAGAAAAAAAGAGAGAGAGAGAGAGAGAAAGAGAGAGAGAGAGAGACAGAGGAGAAAAGAAGAAAAACCTGCCATAGAGGCAGGCAGGGAGTGGGAGAGTGGGGGGTGATGAGAGGGAACCTGGGGACACTGATGCTGGGAAATGTACACTGGTAGAGGATGGGTGTTGGAATACTGTATGACTGAAATCCAATCATGAACAGCTTTGTAAAGGTCTATCTCAGTGATTCAATTAAAAAGTTTTTTTAAAAAATGTTCTGCATTGCTAATCATCAATGAGGTGCAAATCAAAACAACAATGAGATATCATATCACATCAGAGAGACTGGCCCACATCATAAAGAGCAAGAGCAAACAGTGTTGGTCCACAGTTGAAAGCTTGGCTCAAGTGGTGAGGAGAGGGCAGTTAGGATAGAATAGAGAAAGGACCACTGACCACTATGACAATGCTTGTTGGTAATCAGCACTCAAGTACTAACTGCTGAAAATAGGTAAAGGAACAACAAACCTGATAATCTTTCAGTACCTATATTTGCAAAGCATATTGCCCCAAAGGAGAGAGAAACAGAGACAGAGAGACAGAGAAACAGAGAGACAGAGAAGAAAAATGTTAGAACACTGTAGACTAAAACCCAATCATGACCAACTTTATAACTGTGTATCTCACAGTGATTCAGTTAAAAAAAAAACCTAAAAGTAAAAAGTATTACTGTGGTTTATTACAAACAAGTTATTTTTCAAAAATAATTTTTTAATCACTGTGAGATAGACCATTACAAAGCTGTTCAGGATTGGGTTTCAGTCATACAGTATTCCAACATCCATTCCTCCACCAGTGTACTTTTCCCACCACCAATGTCCCCAATTTCCCTCCCATCACCTAACTAAATACCCCGCACCCATGGAGGCAAATCTCCTCCTCCACCTCCTCCTCCTCCTCTTCTTTCTCTCCCTCTCTGTCTCTCTTTCTCTCCATCTCCATCCCTCTCTCTCCTTTGTGGTTTGCAATACAGATATTGAAAGATTATCATGTATGTTCCTTTACCTACTTTCAATGCTCAGTCCTTGTCCAAAGTGATCATTCCATATATTATTGTCATGCTTGTCCCTTCTCTGTCTTACCTACTTTCCACCCTACACACAATTTCATTGTTTGTGAGAAAATTGTGGACTCTGGATAGTTGGTCTTACCTTTGAGGCATTTTCAGGAATGACAGGTCTGATATGTTTTCTTTTGTAGACTCCTAAGACATCAGAACCATTTGTCTGAAGAATCTTTGTAGGATTACTTTAGCAGCACTCACTTAGTACTGAGAAGATGTGTCAGCCATCTGCTTTAAGCATTTTGTAGGAATTAAATTGTTAACTCTCTCAACAATTATATTAGTTAAGAACTATTATTCACCCTCTTTTTACATGTGCAGGAACTATGGCCCAGAAAAGCTAAATATCTTGTCCAGGGTACATGAAGCTAGTAAATTAATAGAGCCAAGATTAAAATCTGCATACTTCACCCAGTTCCTCTTTTATTGTGTGCCCTAATTCATAAAAACAAGGGCTTTCTCATATAAATCTGACAGCAATAACTGTACAATATGCAGAGATAATAAAGTATATTATTATGAAACAGAAGAGTCAAATTGTAAAGTACCAAACTAGATAAAGAAATTATGATTGTGAACACAGAAGCTTATTGCTGTGTGTAACAATTATTTGGGGAGACTTACTTGGATAAATTTGAACAATTTATAATATGTTTATAGAATTATAAAACAGAAAAGTGCCTTTCATTAAAATGTATTAGAAATATAAAAACCAATCTTACACTAGAACATGAAGAAAGTTTCAATGAATCTCAAAAGGTAAAGATTGTAAATAACTACAACACCTATCTAAAATGTAATAAATCTAGAAATCAATGAAGATGCCTAAGAATAAAGCACTCAACCATAAGGAAATAAAAAAGACTTGTAAAGCAGTCATTAAAACATGAAGCTAAGGGGCAATTATAGATTATTTAGAAAATTGCAATGGGAATACTGTATCTCAAAACTCATGGGCTATTGTCAAAATTTTCCTCATAGGAAAATTCACTGCAAAAAGGGATCTTATTATTTTATAAGAGCAAAATAAAATAAGCCAACTTTGGTATTCAAGAAAACAATGTAGCAAATTCAAAGCAAGCTAAAAGATAGGCAGAAATGAACATCATGAAATAGATCTATAAGATAGAGGCTGTAGGATGATTTTCTGAATGTTCCAAATCTTGACTATTTTCCCTTATCTTTCTGTATGGAAATGAAATAATCAACTTGTCAGGATGCCTTAATTCTTATCATTAGACTGTCAATGGAATTTTTTGGTCCATTTTTGCTTTTAATCGTTAAGAAGGGGGCTACTGATAGAGTTTTCTCATTTTTCTCACCATCAACAGTTTCTGTCTGGTATCACAATAGCCATCTTTTGAACAGAAAGTCACAGACATGGGAAAATAGTCAATGGGTTAGGGCTAGGAAGTCTGTGTATATGGTATTTTGGACATGTCTAGTGGTACTCAGGCCTGACTTTTGGTGCTGTGCTCAGGGATAACTCATGGCAGTGCATGTGGGACTGTACACAGTGTTGAGGATTGAACCAATTTAGATCATGTACAAGCAAATGTCTTAATCCCTGTTTTTTTCTTTCCAACCCATTTCCGGCTAGGAAATCTAAAGAACAGGATGTGTCTAGATTGCTGGCCACACTGATAAGCAGTTCAAAAGTGCTAGCAACTTCTTCTCCCGAAAGGGAGCATAACATGAGACCCCATAACCATGCCACTGGACTCCATGCCATGCTATTTCACATGGGTCACCCCAGAGGGGGGACAGGTGAGAGCCCTCCCTGCTCCAAGGGACCCAGCCCCAGCAACCAAAAACCTCCACAACCCAACCAACACTGTTCCCCACATGCTCAGTCTGAGCCTCATGCATGAGTGAAGTCCTACAGAACCCAGGTAATGCAGAACTTTGTGACCTTGGACTCTCGGCTCAACAGGACCAGGAGCAGAGATCCTCTGCCTGCTTTTCCCAGTCTCCGGTGATGAAGGGGTCATGCCCATAAGCCACTTCCTGCTGGCACTAAATAATTTCATCATTGGCCACTGTTTAGATCACATGGCTGCTTCTCCCGAAAGGGAACATAACATGAGGCCCCTGTAACCATGCCAACGGACACTCTGCCAGGCTGTTTCACATAGGGCACCCTAGAGAGGGGTGGGTGAGAGCCTGCCCCGCCCCAAGGGACCCAGCCCCAGCAGCCAAAAACCTTCACAACCCAACTGCCCCCACACTCAAGGCCGCTCCTCATATTCTCCGTCTGAGCCTCAAATATGAGTAAATATTTTCCTGGACCATGCAGCTGCTTTTGCAGCCATGCAACACATCATAAAACACTCCCTACCCACTCTCCATAATTACCACACCACATTTGATGGGGTTCAGATGGTAGGCAACAAATCATAGAGGGAAAAATATATATGCATATATACATATTTTCAGATATATATACCAAAGCTCACATCACCCAAATTTAAACAACATGGTTAGTGATATCCTATAGGATGTCTTAATGGCTCCTGCCAAAATAGAACAATCTTTACACTGTTTCTTATATGAACACTCTTTTGTAAGTATGTTCAGCAGTTCTTCATAACAGATAATGTGAAATACACTATTTTGGCTGTGTTTGGGGACAGAGATTGGGGCTTGGAATGGAAAAATCCCGAATTTGGTGGGGGGAAGGTGTAATGGTGGTGGGATTGGTGTTTGAATACTGAATGTAATCAAACATTGTGAACTAACTTATAAAATTAAATTTTTTTAAAAAAAAGTAATGTGGAGTTCATGCCCAATTCAATCAGCTTATTCAATGGCTGAATAAATAGCAGTACTCCTACATAAAAAAAAGTGTTAGCAATTTCTTCCTTTGTGTTCAGTCTGCATCTGCTTCTTTGCTAAAATCACGGCTGGCTTCATTTTCTGATGTATACAGTTAAATAGATTTCTAACACATGGCATACAAATAAGAAAAGAGTCCAAAAATTAAAACAAAATCTCTAACAATGAGTATTTGTAAAGAACAAAATTGTAAATAAGTAAGATTTTGGCCTGCATATCATTAATATAGAAAGAATTCAAAATTTCAAAGGGTTGTTACACCAATTTGACTAATTTGAGAAGTTGACTATCTTAAAATGGACTTTAAAAAAAACTAAAAATAATCATTGCCTTCTCCCCGCCCCAACAAGGACCCAAGTTACCGCTCATGAACGGTTCCTGGCTTCTGAATGGCCATGATCCCAAAGGCATACAGACCAATCTCAGAACACAGCAGTTTTTGGCAGAAATGCATCTGGACTGAGCATTAAACTATGGTGCTGTGCCACTCCGGGTGGGGAAAGGTTTTTGTCCCTTCCGCCTTTTCTCCCTGATGGCTCAGTGGACGCCACCTTTTCAGGGCCTATTGGACAGCCAGGTATGAGATGGCAGTGATGTGACACACGGGGCCTCACGGGATGGGGGTGGAACCAGCCCCTCTCCCCTCCCCGATGAGGCCCCGAGTTGCTGCCCATGAACAGCTTCTGGTTCCTGTATGGCCATGATCCCACAGCATACAAACCAATCTCAGAACCAAGAGGCTTTTGGCAGAAATCCCTCCAGATTTATTACTAAAATATCAGAAATCCAAAATCGTGTGGCCACTTAGTGGCCATGTGACATCATATGCTCTTCATAATCAGCAATAGAAAATAAATTATCTAATGATGTCTTTTCAGCAGGTCTGATTGTTGGGGGAAATTCCAAATAATAATGGTGGGGCTTTTGTTGAAATATTGAATGTGCTCAAAGTGGAGAGAGAGTAAAATGGAAGTCACCTGCCACATAGGCAGAGGGAGGGATAGGATGGGGGGCATACTGGGGTTCTTGGTGGTAGAAAATGTGCACTGTTGAAGGGATGGGTGTTTGATCATTGTATGACTGATACTTAAACTGGAAAGCTTTGTAACTGTTCTCACAGTGATTCAATAATAAAATAAATAAATAAAATAAATTGATAAATATATGGAAAATGAAAAAATCATTGTGTAATTAGTTTTTTAAAAATATCATTATTGTATTATAAGTTGGTTAAGGAAACTCTGCATTCTGGGTATTTTAAGTAAAATGTGATTTAAAACAGGAAACCCAATACTTAAAAAGCCTATGGAAGGGGCTGTAGAGATACTATAACAGATAAGGCACTTGCCTTGTACATGGTCGACCTGAGTTTGATCCCTGACACTACATAAGTTCCCCTGAGCACTGCCAGGAGTGATCCCTGAGCACAGAACCAGGAGTAAGCTCTGAACACTGCTGGTGACGTTACAATGGAGATGTTACTGGTGCCCGCTGGACCAAATCGATGAACAATGGGACAACAGTGCTAACAGACAGTGCTATGTTATTATTCATATCTTTCCTTTTCAAAATATGCTGTGTTAAAATTCTGGAAGCAGAGTTATTTTTGAATGAGGCAAACTTTTGGTGAGTTAATAATTGCCCCCAAACAAATAAAAAAGTCTATGGAACACACATACACACATCATTGGAAAAGGCAGAGAAACAAAGACCAGAGAAGGGCTGTTAGTGCACGGGTTGCACCAGAGAACCTGCTATCTTCTTAACAATCTGAAACTGTAAGAAACCAATTGCTTCCATTGATCAGAATTGCCTGTAGCACCAAGGTAAGAATCTTTGGGAGAATACCTGCACAGTAGGAAGAGAAATAAAAGTATATTTATCTTGCATCTTTAAATCTCACAGTGAGTTTCTCTCATTTTGAACTATCAATTAGAAACCTGTTGGCAAAGAATTCTGGGAAATGCAGTTCCCAGATTTCCAGATCCTGAAACGTAAATGCAGGAGAGAACTGGTACTAGCAACTATCTGTGGTGTAGATGATTTTATTTAGGAAAAAACAAAAACCCAATAATCTGAGTGCATATGTGTATATATAAGTATAACTTATAAATTATCCAAAATATAATAACATCTAAAATTATTTATAGTATATAAATATTAACATAAATTAAATTCCTATTGCTATTATTAGCCCTGAAATCTACCTGTGGCATACTCGATATGCCAAAAAACATAACAACAAGTCTCACAATGGAGACGTTACTGGTGCCCACTCGTGCAAATCGATGAACAATGGGACAACAGTGCTAACAGACAGTGCTATGTTATTATGCATACAGTTCCTTTTCAAAATACGCTGTGTTAAAATTCTGGAAGCAGAGTTATTTTTGAATGAGGCAAACTTTTGATGAGTTAATAATTATGCATGGAGAGTGGCTCTTGGGCCTTATCCAGTGATCTTCAGGAACTACTTCTGATTCTGTGTGCTGTAGAGATCATATGGCAAAACTGGAGATTGAACAGGGGTTTGAGACATGCAAAGTAAGCACCTCAACCCTTGAGCTGCCTCTTCAGCCCAACTACAGATTGTTTTTATTTATTTATTTATTTTCATTTATTTTTTTATTGAGGCAACAGTGCTTTACAAGGGTGAAAAATTCATATTCTGGAGGTATAATGTAACCAAGGCATACCATCATCACTGAAGACCCAGATACCTCAACTATGGTAACTAAATTAAGCACACTGAAACTTTGGTAATCTCAATTCTCAATTAAAAATTTTGATTAAAAATTAATGTAATCTCAATTAAAAAAGAATCTCTTTTAAAATTGAGTCACCATGAGATACACAGTTACAAAGCTGTTCATGATTGGGTTTTAGTCATATAATGTTCCAGCACCCATTCTCCACCAGTATCCATTTCCCATGACATACCTTTATGGCAGGCACTTTTACTCTCTCTCTCTCTCTCTGCAACTACAGATGATTTAATGAGGGTAATATTTATAGATGTGTGGGCAAGAGTTTAGGAAGTTCAAGCATATTGAAGTATTTCAGACCAGTAACAGTGGGTAGCCATTACCATCTCAGGCGAAATGGGACAAAAAGAATGTGGAGGTTTTAAAGTATGTCCACAATTACCTGTGAAGAGAGACAGTTTGTCACTTCTCTTGAGTGTGGGCTGGACTTTGTGATTCCCTTCCAAGAAACAATCTGACAGAAGTGATAACTGACTTCAGTATGAAAGTCATGCAACCTTCCTCCTCCTTCTCTCCCAACGGCTTGCTTCAGGGGAAGCCAGTAGCCATTTCAGAGAACATCAAGTCACCCTTTGGAGAGCTCCACAGCTAAGGAAAAGAGGTATCCTATCATCAACACCAAAATCACATCTTCCCATTGAGTCTTTAGATGTTGCAGCAGCCCTAGTCAATGTCTTGAGTATGACCTCTTCAAGAGCACATGCTTCAGAGCACCCATTTAAACCCACATTCTTAAACTTCTTTGTTCCTTTTGGGGCCATATCAAAGAGTACTTAGGGCTTACTTCTGCCTCTGTACTCAGGAATCCATATCTGTGCCCTGGTGGTATTCAGGGGACCATATGTGGTGCAAGGGAAAAAACCCCAGGTCTGCTACAAACAAAGCAAGCATCTTACACAATGTGCTATTTCTCTTGACATCTTCAATCTTTTTTTACACCTGGGGATTGGCATCTTTTTGAATACCAGGCCCACAGAATGGCAGTTATAATCACTGCAATAGACCACTGTCTTTCAATCTTTCTATACCTACAAATCAGCACTAGCCCACAAATAGTAGTTGAAGACCCACTGAGCTAAATCATTTCTAGATTCCAAATCCTCAGAGATGGTATTAGGTAATAAATGTTAAAAAAAACTAGTCTAGGGGGTATGGTGCCACCAGCTAGTCAACCTATATCTATGGGGCAAATGCATCAGCAGTCTGATGGTGCCTTCAGACTTCCAGATACCCCAAAATTGCTGCTGTGCCTTTGGCAAGACCCTAACAACTTGGGGCCAAGTTTACCAAGAAATTAAATGGCCAAAAGTTAGGTATGTGGGGGGGCTGGAGCAATAGCACAGCGGGTAGGGCGTTTGCCTTGAACGCGGCTGACCCGGGTTCGATTCCCAGCATCCCATATGGTCCCCTGAGCACCGCCAGGAGTGATCCCTGAGTTCAGAGCCAGGAGTAACCCCTGTGCATTGCCACGTGTGACCCAAAAAGCAAAAAAAAAAAGTTAGGTATGTGGGAGCCACACCCACAAACCATTTCCGGATGAGCTATATAAACTCATTTATTGGCCTTATTTCAGAGACCCATAAATCTCAAAAGAGATCAAAAGATGCAGTTAGGGCCAGGGGCCAGTCACACCCACAAACTGCCCCTGGTGCCATATAATTTCATCAACAGCCAAGACCCAGAGACTATAAACTAAAGCTCCCAGAAGAGAATGACAAAGAATTTCCTGGACATTATATTCTATCCATAACAAGCAATATAAAACAAATCGTCTGGCATTGCCTTTTCGGCAGGTGTGAATGGTGCTGAGATAGGTGTCAAAATATCAAATGTAACCAAAGTAGAGAGAGAGTATGGGGGAAATTGTCTGCCACACAGACAGGGGAAGGGTTGGAGGCAGGGAGGAGGATACTGGGGATTTTGGTAGTGTAAAATGTGCACTGGTGAAGGGATGGGTATTTGATGGTTGAATGATTGAAGCTCAAAGATGAAATCTTTGTAACTATCTCACGGTGAATCAATAAGAAAG
This sequence comes from Sorex araneus, assembly GCF_027595985.1. Classification (NCBI taxonomy): domain Eukaryota; kingdom Metazoa; phylum Chordata; class Mammalia; order Eulipotyphla; family Soricidae; genus Sorex; species Sorex araneus. Next base: position 115,531,775 of record NC_073307.1, read on the forward strand.
GGGGAAAATAATAATAAAATACTAAAATAAAATTAACATTTTGAGTAAAAAATGTAATCTGGAGCTCATGCCCAATTCAATCAGCTTAATCAATGGCTGAATAAATAGCAGTACTCCTCCATTAAAAAAATAATCAGGCTAATTTGTTACATTGCAATAGATGACTATCTAAGGAAAAACTACTAGTAATGGTGGAAATTGGCATCATGGAAAAGATACCAAAAGATACTTACTTGCCAAGAACTGTAGACATGGCCATTGCCATAGCCCCTGGCATTTATGTCATGAGCTGGAGCCTGAAGTCAGCCAGGCAGGCAATGAAGAAAGAAAGTTGAGTGGGAAGTAAGGCAGGAAGTATAGGAACCTGCAGTGATAGACTGGAAACTGCATTTATGTTTCACTGCTCCCAAGTCACAGATTTGACAATGGGTGTATTCTGCAAAAGAAATTAATTCCTTTCTCAGAACGCTTAATTGCAATCAGTCTTGGAGTGAGGGAAGTTGAAGGCATTGACCAGGCAGGAGCTGGAGTCGCTGGTGATCGGCTATTGTTTCATGCCAATCAGGTAGAGTAATGATCACAGTGAGCCACCTCTACGCCTTATGTCCAGTGTTGACCTGTGGGTGTAAAGAGGATATGGCACCTGCTTCATTTCCATCTTCCCAATCTCACACAATCATCTCTTGTGACCCAACTAACCCCTATCTATGCAGAAAAGGACATTCCGGGAACAGTCCCAGCTAAACTAAGCCAATAGTAAACTAAGTCAGCAATATAAATCCACCACAGAGTTTCAAAAGAATAAAATACAAAAGAGCACAAAATGAAGTATTGACTATTAATTATCTGCTGCAGCTAAATCAGTTTTGTTTCAGAGAAGCAAGATAGCTTCATGTTATAAAAATCTATTAACATAATGGCATCAGTTCAACAATCTATAAGAAAAAAACCTACAATTATTTCATAGATGACAAAAAGACATAAGGATAAAATTCAGCATTCATGCCTGATTAAAATTCTTGTAGAAATATAGAAAAAGAAAGATCCTTCCTTTAATGTGCATCTTATATTGACAACCTGTATTATACTTAATGTTGAAACACCAGAAATATTCCCATTAGAAGCAGGAAGGGGCAGAGCTGGTGGATGTCACTATTATCATGTTGCTGGGTGTCTTTGTTATTATGTAGAAATTCTATCTGATGCAAAAGACATTATGCAGGAATAAGAGATAAAATTATTGGAAAGCAATAGTCAAAATTACTGTTATTTTGCAGACAGTATGATTATACAGCTTTAAGAAAAGTGCAAGAGAATCAGCTGAAAACTCTGAACCTTAATTCATAGTAAGCAAAATGGTGGAATACAGAAGTAATGTACAAAATCCAGTAGGTTTTTTTTTTCCATGTTAGAAAAATGTTCATATCATATAATGGAGAATAGGATTCGATCACAACTGTAAGAAGGCATTAAATGCCTCACAGCACTAACACTTTTTAAGACTACAGACCATTATTTTTGTTGAGTGCCTCTTAATTTGGGTTTGTCTGATGCTTCTCCATGATTGGATTCAGGTTACACATTCTTTTTATCAGGAATATCTCAGAAGGAAGACTATTTTATTCTATTATGATTTTTAGTATTTTATACCAATTTTGATATCTGTTAATATGGTTCTGTGAGATTTCTCTTCTGTAAAGTCATTGCCCCCTTTGAATTATTAAGTACCAGTAACCTAAATACCTGGGGGAACTGATTTTGAGATTGTGTCAATATCCTGTTTGCCAAAACTTTATTATTGTTAGCTATGTCATATGACAATGCTGTGCAGGCTGCGGTGAGCTGTGTTTTTACTCACAGGACCGGTGTGACTATAAATAGGCCGCATTCTGAAAAGCACTAGAGCAACCCTTATGAGGAGCACTACAAACTATCATAATCTTCTAGAAAATAATCCAACTTTTAGGAATCTATTCTAGGAAAGGTGAGAAAATGTACCAGCGATATTATTTTTGTTTCAGAAATGTCCATAATAGTGAAATTTTGTTGATTTGATGAGATAGAAAAAGCACAGGGGCTGGGATGCATTATAGGACCTAGTTTTATTCTTTTGCACTGCCTCAAATTGCCTCCTGGTTTCATCTCAAAGGCCCCTTAACACTGCCAGGTGTGGCTGTGGTTGCCCCGCAAGGGTAGTCCTGGTGGTCTCTAGCACTGCAAACCTGAGAAGCAGTTCATCTTTGGGTCCAGGCTTGTAAGGCTTATGAAGAGCATCATTGTAAGAGGCTTCTGTACACTTTGCACATTGCGTGGGAGTTTCCCTCCAAAAATATTTACTAATAAGGGAAAATCCAACAATATATAGGTGAATAAATAAGTTATGATAACACACCGTGAAATATGTACTCAGAATATGTATTCAACTAATATGTACTCAAAGATTTTCACTGTATCACTGTCACTGTCATCCTGTTGCTCATCAATTTGCTCGAGCGGGCACCAGTAATGTCTCCATTGTGAGACTTGTTGTTGCTGTTTTTGGCATATTGAATACGCCACGGGCAGCTTGCCAGGCTCTGCTGTGCGGGTGGGATACTCTCTGAAGCTTGCCAGGCTCTCTGAGAGGGATGGAGGAATCAAACCCGGGTCAGCCGCGTGCAAGGCAAACACCCTACCTGCTGTCCTATCGCTCCAGCCTTCTCAAGGATTTTAGGAATTAAAATATCATTACATGATATGGTTTGAAGACATGAACTTTAAACTGCATATTCAATATGTACTTATCTATCTTTTAGAGAAAAAAGCACCAAATTGTTAATAGCTTTGTTTCCAGGGGTAATTCCACACACAATTTTCATTATCCCTTTAATATTTTTCTTTACTTCCTGGAGTTCTACAATAATGTATTTATGCATCCTATTTTTATAACTGAAAAAATTTTAGTAGTGCACAAATTAGTTTTACTGCTTTTTTTCTGGCATAAATTTGTGGTCTACATTATTCCCCTACAGAATCATCAACAAAGAATCAATGGAACAGTTAACAAAGCAGGTGAACTCGCTTTGATGTGCGTGGTACCTGCTAAAATATGACATGTAATATTGCACAATTATATCCATCTGGCTAGATCATTTTATTTATTAACCTCACAGACTTAATCAGCAATTCACCCAATACATAGGCAACATTGTATAATTTACAATGCACTTTCATATGCATTATCGTATTAATAAAGGCTGACCTGTTTTAGGCCATTTTAATCTGATCATGGAGAAAACCTTTTAAAATTCACAGAAAACTGAAGCCACTTAGCCTATTTCCTTTTCATTCCACACTGTATAAGAAATAGCTTGTAAAAAATAAAAGAAATAGCTTGGACCTGAGATTCTAAATATCAAGATTAAGCAGATGATTTGCTCCTTATAACCTATAAGATCCTCTCTGATGTGTCCTTGGTCTTCAAACTTAGGCATCCTCAGTTTTTACGTAGTGGTGTTAGTCTGTTTCTTATGTATGGCTTCTTCCGAGTATGATGTGCTCAGCAATAGTGAGTGACTGCAATGTCAGCAAATACCAGTATTCTTGCAGCATGACTGCAAACGTCAAACCCTCAAACATACCTTAGCAAATCCACCTGAGAGATGGCTCTAAAGGTTGGTCCTCATGCTTTGAAAGCAAAAGCTGTTTTTTTTTTCTTTTTAAAATTTTATTGAATCACTGTGAGATAGTTACAAGCTTTCATGTTTGGGTTACAATCTCACAATGATCAAACACCCATCCCTCCACCAGTGCACATTCCCCACCCACCACCAGTATCTCTGGTATACTCCCCCCATTTCCCACCCTCCCCCTGCCTCCATGGCAGACAATATTCCCCATAATCTCTCTCTACTTTTGGGCATTATGTCTTGCAACACAGTCACTGAGAGGTCATCATATTTGGTCCATTATCTACTTTTGACACACATCTCTCATCGCGATTGATTCCTCCAGCCATCATTTTTTTTGTGGTCCCTTCTCTATTCCATCTGCCTTCTCCCCTGCACTCATGAAGCAGTCTTCCAGCTATGGGGCAATCCCCCTGACCCTTGTATCTACTGTTCTTGGGTGTCAGCCTCATGTGATGTTATTCTATACTCCACAAATGAGTGCAGTCCTTCTATGTCTGTCCCTCTCTTTCTGCCTCATTTCACTTAGCATGATACTGTCCATGTATATCCATGTATAAGCAAACTTCATGACTTCATATCTCCTAATAGCTGTATAGTATTCCATTGTGTATATGTACCAAAGTTTCTTTAACCAGTCATCTGTTCTAGGGCACTTGGGTTGTTTTCAGATTTTTGGCTATTGTGAACATTGCTGCAATGAACATATAGATACAGATGTCATTTCTACTGTGCCTTTTTGCATCCTCGGGATATATTCCAGAAGTAGTATTGCAGGGTCATATGGATTCAGTCCCCAGCACCGCATGGTCCTGAGTTCTCAGACTGTGAGCATAAATCCAGGAGTATCCCATTAACATCATGGGTGAGGTGTGGCTCCTCCCACAAAAGAAACAATCAAACAAAGAGCACAAAAATACCACACATTTAGCTACAAAGATGACTGTTTTACCATGATAATCACAAGCACTGGGTTACGTGCTTATGATAAAAAACTGTACCTTCATTTAATCTCTCCTCTTCCAAATACAATCCAACTTCTTTAGTGTCAACTCCCTTCCTACTCTAACCCCATTTTAAAACTGTTGGCTCCCTGAAAGTCATCCCAGATAGAGAAAGGAACACCAAGTAAAATGTGATTGGAAATCCTGAGCGGGGAGGGAGATGCACGTTGAAAGTAGATTAGAGACTAAACATGATGGCCACTCAATACTCCTATTGCAAACCACAACATCCAAAAGGAGAGAGAGAGAACAAATTGGAATGCTCTGCCACAGAGGCGGAGTAGAGTGGGGGGGATGCGATAGGGGGGTGGGAGAGATACTGGGTTCCTAAGTGGTGGAGAATGGACACTGGCATAGGGATGGGCTCTCGAACATTGCATGAGGGAAAAACAAGCATGAAAATGTGTGAATCTGTAACTGTACCCTCACTGTGACTCACTAATTAAAAAATAAATAAATTATTAAAAAAAAACTGTTGGCCACCTTACTGCAAAAAAAAAACTTTATAAATAATTACTCAGTTATTAGGTGTTATGTAATACAGCAAGCCACAGAAACTCAAGCTTGTTTAGAAAAAAATCTCAAATAAACACTTTGCAAAGAATTTGGAAAATTAAGCAAGGAAGGGATTTCCTACCTCCCCAGTCCCTCTAAGGGAAATCATTTCTGAGCAATGATTTATGGGACTATACTTTTTAATAGAGCCTCACACCAAGTGAATTCTGTTCTTCCTGTAAGAAAACTGCAGCAATTTTACTACCATAAGGTCCTTTTAGAACACAGTCTGATAAATTCCTGTTATTTTGTCTCTGGTCTACTTTGAATAAAGCATCTTAACCTTGCCAACCTTTTAATACTTCCTATAGTTTTTGTCAAACCAGGAGTTGGGAGGAGAATAATAGTGATTGAGAAGCAGCCATGAATTATAATAGCACACTACCCTCTTGGGAGCTATCTTGTCATCATTTCACCAAATTAAAAAAACTGTCTCCAGAGACTGAATGAATTACCCTGATAGGGCACAACTCGAAAGAACTCCCTGATAGGATCTATCATCTCTCTACTGCACAATGAATTTTCAGATATGGAAAATTCTGCATTTCATTCCATCTTCATTATATTGCTTTAAGGTCATTCAGACACTTGACAAACTTTTATCAAGTGTTTGCGTTTATCAACATTTATCAGTGTTTCAGAATCTGTTCTTGTTACTATAACAAACAAACAAAAAAAACAAGCACGGACTTGGTGACATACTATAACAAACAAACAAAAAAAAACAAGCACGGAAATTTCTTCATTGTGGTTTGGGAGGCCAGAAGTCAAAATGAGGGTGCCAACACAGTTGGATTCCAGTGAGAGCCTCTGCCAGGTTGCAGACTGCTTAGATCTCTTTGTGTTGGCAAATGAAGAACAGAACAGAGAAAGTGTGCTCTCTTGTTATTTTTTGCCAGGTCATCAATTGCATCCCTTATGGCTTCATTAATGCTAATTCCCTTCCAAAGTCCCACCTCCTAATAACATCATATTGTTACAGCTTCAATATAAGACTTTGGGAGGGACACAAATAGTAGTCAGAAACCAACCATATCAGTTCATCATTGAACAAAAAAAGAAAAGTTTCTACATATGTTAGAGCTTATCATTCAGTGGGGATGACACATAATAAAAAGTAAATCACTGTCACTATCACTGTCATCCTGTTGTTTATCGATTTGCTGGCGAGGGCGCCAATAACGTCTCCATTTGTCCTAGCCCTGAGATTTTAGCAGCCTCTCTTTACTCATCCTTCCCAATGGTGCCACATTGGAGGCGATTAAAAAATAAATAAAGGAGCAAAATTCCTAAAGTGAGAAATTATATGAGGTAGAGAGAATGGTAAAGTAAATCAATAGAGGAGATCAATTTGGGACATAGTTAACTCTGAGGTGTCCATTATACATCTCAAATTGAGGATGTAATAAAAGACAGAAATATGGTTCTAGTGTTTAAGAGAGAAGCAAATGAAAATATTTTTCTATAAAGAAGGATCACAGGAGAAAATGTAGACTTTGAGTAATAGCTTAATAGCTCCCAGTATTGACTCTGATAATCTAAGCCAAGTGCAAGGGGACCCAGGATGTGCTCAGTGTGGCTGCACTGAGATGTCAGGGGAGGTAGGGTGGAGGAAGTAAGCACATCGAGAATCAAAAGATTTTGGGGCTGGAGCAAAATTATAGTGGGTCGAGTGCTTCCTTGCACATGGCTGACCCATGTTGGATATACGGCATTCCTTACAGCTCCCTGAGCATTGCCAAAAGTAATTCCTGAGTTCAGAGCCTGGAATAAACCCAAAACAACAACAACAAAAACAACAAAGAGAATTAAAGAGATCCCAAGGTACTTGGACTTAGTACAGATGAGACAAGCAGAGCCAGAAAGGGGCTTAAAGGGCAGAAGGTATGTGCTCTAGAGACAGAACTGGCTGCAATGAAGGTTAGACAGAAGGGCCAGAAGGGAGACAGACAGGAGGTCTGCCCAGAGGATGCTTCAGGAGTGCAGGTGAGAAAGACTGGAAATCTTCTCTAAGTCTAATGCAAGACCCTGCAAGGAAGTGAGCAGGGTCCATTAGATTTGGACATAGACTCAATGGAAATGAATGATTGCTTAGAAATGAAGAAGGGGAGAATGAAGAATAAGGATATATATTTTTTGTTCTCTTTGGTTCACATTCGGCAATGCACAATCAATTGTACCATAATTATGCAATATCCTACACAGATTAAAATGAGAACCCTTCCCACTACTGATTCGTGTACTCAGGAATTACTCCTGGCAGTGCTCAGGGGACCATATGGGATGCTTGGAATTGAACCTGGGTGGGCTGCGTACAAGGCAAATGCCCTACCTGCTGTGCTATTGCTCCAGCCCCAGGATGTTCATTTTATCTGACTCTTTGAATATATAGGTGGATGGCAGGATCACATATGAATATGAAGATTCGGGTAGAGAAACTGATTTTTTGTTAAGTTTTTATTATTTATTTATTTATTTTTGGGCCACACCCAGCTATGCTCAGGGGTTACTCCTTTCTCTGCACTCAGGAACACCTGGTAGTGCTTGGGGGGACCATATAGTATGCCAGGGATTGGATCCGGGTTGGCAGTGTGCAAGGCAAATGCCCTCCCCGCTGTACTATTGCTTCGGCCCAAGAGAAACTGATTTTTAAAGTTAAAATGTGACAAATCTTGCATATATTGTGTCTGAAATGAAAAAGTAAAATCCAGGTAAACAGTTCAGTGTGTGTGTTGCTGCAGATCTTACTAATTTCAGATTCTTAGAGACAGTGAGTAAGAATAGCAAACCAACCGCCAGATGTCTACGGTATTAGAGTGCCTTATTTACAGCACACATAGGTACATCTCTGTGGGCTAACTCTTCTATGGAATAAGCATCAGCAGTAGTAGTAAGGGGTTCGGCAGAGTTCAACAGCAATCTTCATGTCACAGACAGCAATCCCAACAACCCTCCACTATACAATATACCAAGCTTATATGTTTTCTATTTTCCCTATACACTATATACTATCTGACTGGTTACACCCTATGCAAAAACAATCCAACTGCTTCTTTTAAATAGGAACCAACGGGGTCTAGATTTTGTAACCCCTCCACCACCACCCCTCCTCATTTCCTCTGTAACATGTGATCTGAAACTCATTGGTAAAACCTAAGGTGCATATATTTGAGAAGTATACATACATAGCTCAGAATTTATAGGACCACCTAGGACTAGCATAAAGCCCGCAAAGCAAAGAAGACAACCTTAAAGAACCTTGCTTTGTTCACGCACTCTAGTTGATTATTTACCAACCCAGTGAGATGTTTTATTTCTCCGGAGTCATTGGTTAGAAAACCAAAGGCATTTGCCATCCTTGGAAGACTTATATATTTGTATAGCATCTGGGATTTTCTGTTAAATTTGCTTACGAGTGGGTTACACATTTATTACACCAGGAGCACCTGCTGCATGGAAGTGTGTAGAAAACATCTGAGCATGTCATGAGCCTATTTTAAAACCATAATTATGTAATATCCTACACAGGTTAAAATGAGAACCCTTCCCACTGTTAAAATTGTTCAGGCAAGGATACTAACACTGCATTTCAGATTGAGATTCAGGAAAGTTATTGACATGGTAAAGACCATGCTTTAAAACCCGAGATCAGATAAAATGTGATGGTTATAATACATGCAAGAGTCTTTTGGTCTATTAAGGTGAAAGAAGTTGTAAAACTTCCACCACATATTATAGTGTACTTACTCTTCCAGTAAAGTTATTGGTTAGAAGAAAATGCTGTTAAACAAAGAATAATTCCCAAAGGAGAATTATCACAAAATGTAGAGTATTTTGTTATTTTTAAAATATGTTTCTTATAGGAGTTCATGGGAGGAAAGTGAAAATATTGCTATAGAAAGTGAAAAGAACTTTACTGTGTGGGCTGAATCAAAAAACACAAGGCAGAAGAGACTTCAGAAAGGGACTCAAAAATAATGGATTTTTTTTCTTTAAAATTTGAAACATTTAAAATAGTTGAAAATAAATTCACTGAAATGGAATTATTTCATTGTAAGATACACTGAAAATAAGTTTTAACCCTGTGACTAAGCATCACAGTGAGAAACATGATGTCCAGACAAGCCCTCAAAGTGCGCTCTATGATCCGCATAGCTGACTACCACACGAAGTTGCACGGGAGCAGACTCAATAATTTCAATGGGTATTTGTGTTCAGTCGAGCCAAGATATCTGACCCCAGCATTTATATAAAGGAAATATGAAGTTATCTTTTAAAGATATGAAGTTATCTTTTAAAGATATGAAGATATCATTTAAAATTTTTGTCTCCACGGTAACAGCATTTCTTGTTTTCTTCTTTTGTGTCTAGACATGATCAAGCTTCAACTAGAAGGTGGAATAAGTCTGCAAAAATACTAATTAAGATAAATTGTGAGGGTGAAAGATTCAGTGACATATTCATTCAATGAGCATTGACAAGAAAGCCTACCCTAGGACTAGAGCTGAGTCAAACTCTGAAGATGACAGAATGACGAACACCCAAGACCTGCCCTCTAGCTTCTCATAAACTGGTGAGAGAAATAGTCAAGTAAAAAGATCGATTGAAGCATTGCAATAGTTTACGTGCCATAACAGCAGTATATTTGGAGTTTTAGCAACTATCAGCTAAAACAATATATATTTGGCTTAGATCTTGATAACTGGTGAACTTTAGAGAGAGATAGGTGAAAGACATAGAGAGAGAGAGAAATTGGAGGAAAACGATTAAGGCAAAAGAGTTGTATGTGTAAAAATAGAGAGAGACATGAGAGTAATGCCACTGAGAAAAGTTATTGGGAGACCTGAAAGAGATAGAGGGAGGACTGAATAGGGAGTATAATATGGAACTATAAATGTAAATGGGGTATAGGGAAAGACCACATATGCCTAACCAAAATGTAAAGACTTGATGTTTTGGTGAAGAGGACCATGCCGCTAAAAGAGTAAAGCCTCATCATATCTGTGCTACTAAAATATCCTCCTGAGTTACAGAATAGCAATATAAGTGCAAGATAGGTACTGAAGGTAGAGACACAGGTAAGAATTTATAGTTTATCTAGAGAGTTGAGAATACACTAAGGTCTAAAACATGTCATTTTTTTTAAAATTTTTTAAATTAATTTATTATTTTTTTATTTTTTAATTAGTGAATCACCGTGAGGGTACAGTAACAGATTTACACATTTTTGTACTTGTGTTTCCCTCATACAATGTTCGAGCACCCATCCCTCCACCAGTGTCTATTCTCCACCACCAGTGAACCCAGTATCCCTCCCCGCCCCATCCCATTACCCCTCCCACCCCCACCCCCAGCCTCTGTGGCAGGGCATTCCCTTTTGTTCTCTCTCCTTTTTTTTTTTGTTTTTGGGTCACACCTGGCGATGCACAGGGGTTACTCCTGGCTCTGCACTCAGGAATTACTCCTGGCAGTGCTCAGGGGACCATATGGGATGCTGGGATTTGAACCCGGGTCGGCCACGTGCAAGGCAAACACCCTACCCACTGTGCTATCACTCCAGCCCCCCTCTCTCTCCTTTTGGGTGTTGTGGTCTGTAATAGGGGTATTGAGTGGTCATCGTGTTCAATCTATAGTCTACTTTCAGCATGCATCTCCCCTCCCGAGCGGGTCCTCCAACCACAGTTTACTTGATGTTCCCTTCTTTATCTAAATTTCCTTTTCCCCCAGCATGTGAGGCCAGCTTCCAAGCCATGGAGCCAATCTCCTGGTACTTATTGCTACTATTCTTGGGTGTTAGTCTCCTATACTGTTATTTTATATTCCACAGATGAGCGCAATCTTTCTATGTCTGTCTCTCTCTTTCTGACTCATTTCACTTAGCATGATACTTTCCATGTTTTAGATCCTGATAGATTCACTGTATTACTGTATTATAGATTCACTGCCATCTCGTTGTTCATCCATTTGCTTGAGTGATTGCCAGTAACGTCTCCATTCGTCCCAGCCCTGAGATTTTAGCAGCCTCTCCTTACTCATCTTTTTCAATGATTGGAGTCTCTTTCAGAGTCAGGGATATTAGATTTGTTATTGTTACTGATTTTGCATATCAAATATGCTACAGGGAGCTTGCCAGGCTCTGCCACGGGTGGGATACTCTCGGTAGCTTGCCAGGCTCTCCAAGAGGCATATATATATATATACATATGTGTGTGTGTGTTTGTGTGTGTAGGATGACATTGCATTGTCTTTTCCCCCCTTGCCACAAGGAGCTTAGGTTCATCCCGGTCACACCCATTAAGGTGCTCCTGAGTCACTCCCATCCCTTTGTTTAGCTGTAATCACTTCTCTATGCTCTCTTCCCCCAAACAGCTAATCAGCTTTTCCCCCTAATCTGACTCTGTTAATTTGTAAGGTCAGACCTTTCTAGGACACTGAACTTATATTATAAGTTGATATTGCCTTTCTCCTCTCTTTATGTTTTTTGAATAATTTACTTTAAAGCAATGTCCTTTTGTATAAACACAAAAAGACAATATTATGCTTTTGTAATTTGGGATTTAATTGGCCTCGAATATTATTCCCTCCTGGGCATCTGCTTTCTCGACTTAAGCCTCAGTTGCCCTCAGTTCTTAGCATCCCAAAAGCAGGGGTCCCGACAAGGGATGGGAAGGACCCAGGGCAAGCAGTGAGTTATATGCTACCCTGGCATCAAGATGGTCCTGGCCAAAGTGCCTAATTCTTAACTATAGGTTAAGAGCTTGATCATAGACAAATGCTGTCATGATCCAAAAGAAACGACGAGACTAGGACCCTGCTAGGGATAGGAAAGACTAATCTGGCCTGAGCACTGTAGTCTGAGATCGAGATGACCCCAGGAGAGCAATTCTATAAGCTTAATGCATTTCTTATTGTGTACATACAAAATGATTAATATTATGAATGCTTATATGTTTGCTGGATGAGGAGAGGAGAAACACACTCATGGCACTCCGCCCTTGGATGGATGGTCCTGCTGAAGGAGAATCTGTCCTAAAAGCAGCATCCCCTGAAGGGAAAGAACTTTACCCCAATTGATTGTGACCACACCTATGTGTAATCCCCAACCCCCTCATGCTGGGGGGTTTAACTAGGCTGCAAGAGTGGTTGGGGGGTGAGGTTCAGAGAGATCTAGAGCCAGGAGAGAAGCAGAGAGAGAATGAAATAAACTGATCAAGCAACCAGTTTGGCCTTCTTCCTTCCATCGCCTGCCCTTGACCAACAGCCACACACAGTGGTTCCAGAGCACTGAACATGGGTGAGACAGAGCCGCTCGGAGAGCCCGCGAGTGCACATGCCAGTCAGCGTGCTTAGTTTTTTACATATATATATATATATATCCCTCTATTATTTTATGGAAAATGGGTAGGAAGTGTCTTATGATGTGGCTTTGTGGCCATGAGGTCCAGGAATATGTTCACTCATGCGTGAGGCTCAGCCCAAGCATGTGGAAAGCAGCCTGGAGCATGGCGGCAGTTGGGTAGTGGAGGTCAGCTGCCGGGGTTGGGTTCCTTGGGGCCGGGAGGGTCTCACCCTCCTCCCTCTGGGGTGCCCCGAGTGGATATAGCCTGGTGCGGAGTCCAGGGACATGGTTATGGGGACCTCATTTTATGCTCCCTACCAGAGTTCTGGAGGGTGGCTGATGAGGAGATTATTTGGCACCAGCAGGAGGTGGCCTATGGGTGTGACTCCTGGGTCACCGGAGACTGGGGAAGCAGGCAGAGGATCTCTGCTCCTGAGTCCCATTGAGCCTAGAGTCCAAGATCACAAAGTTTTGCATTACCTGGGTTCCAAATAGATTACTCTGCAAAAATTAATTTTCCTTTATCTCTTCTCCCTTTCCCTCTCAATCTTGTTTAACTTCAGAGTGAGTAGTTGAGTCAGAGATAATCCGCTACTGGAATTTGCGAGGAGATATTTGGGCATGTAAAAGATGTAGCCAAATTCTAGACCATTTACTACCACTAGTAAATGGGAGAGCTAGAATTTGAACCCAGGCTGATAATAGACATCAGATATGTGAGATATGCTGTAAGGATTAAAAGAGGGGATAATATGTCTCTCCCTGAGATGATGATATACTTCACCTTTTGATTTCTTATTCCGCTCCCATTGTCTGACTGTCCTGTTCATCTGTGACCTTAATCCCATTTTCACCTGAGAAAAATGTCCTTTGTAGTTCTGCATGCATCAATTCCTGAGCCTAAAATTGCTTCCTACATTCTTCTCTCTCTCTCTCTCTCTCTCTCTTCTCTTTCTCTTTCTGCTCTTTCTTTCTTCTTTCTTCTTCTTTCTTTCTTTCTGTCTTTCTTTCTTTCTGTCTTTCTTCTTTCTTTCTTTCTCTTCTTTCTTTCTTGTCTTCTCTTTCTTCTCTCTCTCTCTTCCTTCCTTCCCTTCCTTCCTTTCTTCCTTCCTTCCTTCCTTTCTTTCTTTCTTTCTTTCTTTCTTTCTTTGTCTTTCTTTCTTTCTTTCTTTCTTTCTTTCTTTCTTTCTTCTTTCTTTCTTTCTTTCTCTCTTTAGTTCTCTCTCTTTAGTTCTCTCTCTTTCTTTCTTTCATCTTTCTTTTTCTTTCTTTCTTTCTTTCTTTCTTTCTTTCTTTCTTTCTTTCTTTCTTTCTTTCTTCTTTCTTTCTTTCTTTCTTCCTTCTTCTTCCTTCCTTCCTTCCTTCCTTCTTTCTTTCTTTCTTTCTTTCTTTCTTTCTCTCTCTTTCTTTGTTTCTTTCTTTCTACCTTCCTTCCTTCCTTCCTTCCTTCCTTCCTTCCTTCCTTCCTTTCTTTCTTTCTTTCTTTCTTTCTTTCTTTCTTCTTTCTTTCT